>NW_020194685.1:3149498-3556256 GCF_002865645.1 Hyaloscypha bicolor E | reverse complement strand
CCCTAACCCTAACCCTAACCCTAACCCTAACCCTAACCCTAACCCTAACCCTAACCCTAACCCTAACCCTAACCCTAACCCTAACCCTAACCCTATTCTTGGAAATCGAATAAATAATAAGCTAGCTCTAAAATATAGTTAATTAATAGCTTATTAGATCTAATAATCTCGGCTTATAATTAAGCTTCTAATTCCGCCTTATCCTTACTATTGCCCTTACCCTCATTCTTAGTCTTAGTATTCTTATTATTAATAATTTAGTTATTCTCGGTATTATTATTATTCTTATTAATACTATTATTATTATCTAAATAAGATATATTAGAAGTCTTTTCGGGAATAAAGTCGGGATTATTACTATTATTATTATTACTACCCGGAAATAGTTAGTCTAGGAAATACCCGAGACTAGGCTAATTACCGTTTACGAAAAAGGAAATATTCGCCTATAATTTACTATATAGCTCCTGGCTATTAGGCTCCGTTTTACTATTATATTCTAGGGAACTATTATCGAAATTATTAATACTATAATTACTATTATCTAGGGTTATACTATATAATAAGAGATTATAACTTGGTAAGAGATTCCTATTCTGGTCTTATAAATTTAGAGGTTCCAGATTAGTATCCTAGTAAATAGTTAGTATTTAGAGAATAGATTATTAACTTTCTTAAGATTAACTAATAGGTTCTAATTCCTTATTACTTATATATTACAAATGCCTAATCCTATAGGCCTTACTAAATTCATAGCTTATTTATATAGCAGGCTTTATAGAATATATATGTGTCTGCCCCTTATTTCTCGGTTATAAGTATTTAGGAGATTCGTATTTATAATAGATTTATAGGGATATAATTATTAATTCGGTAATAATTAGCTAAAAAGCCACTATATTTTCGGAAGAATTATAAAGTAAGATAGTACTTATAATACTTGGGCTCAAGTAGGGAGTTTTTTAGGTCTTACTAGGGATCTCTTAGGTCTCTCTATAATATCTATTATTAGGTAATTATTATTTAATATTTCATTCTCGGATTCTTATAGATAAGCAAGTAATAATTTCTTATTTAGTTAGTAATAACTTAATACTTTGCCCTCGAATTCTAGCAGATTTGCGAATAATAAGCTCTTATATTATATAAGGCAGGCCTATACTTTATAATAAAAGTTCTATAGAATCGGGTATAGATCTTTAATATCTAGTTAATAATTCTTATATATTTCGAGGTCAAATTAATAGTATTTGGAAGCCGAATAGCTCTATACTTAAAGTACTTATAGTATTTAAATATTCTTAAATATGGCAAGAAGGCAATATATATAAAGAGTTAGACTACTATATAATTAGAGTTAAAGAGGTCGGTATATCTAAAAAAGGAGGTTATAAAAAAGGAAGAGGTTATTAAGGAAGAGGTTATTAAGGAGGAAGTTATTAAGGAAAAGGTTATTAAGGAAAAAATTACTAAATAGTATTTAAAGAAGCTAGGAAAAGGCATATATTAGTTATTAAATCTATAGTAAATAGAAGAAGCTTAAGGGAATACAAGTAAGTAAATAATAACTTATTAAATTAGGATCTAGAACTTATTAATACTTTTCCCGCTAGTATACTTATCTAGTTATATTACTTTTGTGTTTTATTTCTTTCTTTTCTTCTTTGCTTTTCTTTAGGTAAGGTATTCTTAGAGAATTAGATTCAGAAATAAAAAATTAAAATCCGGTAATAATTTACTAAGGGTTTAGGAATAAAAGGCTATTAAAGAATTAGCTTATTTAGGAGTAATATCTAAAAAAATTATTATTAATTATACTAAGAGTAAAAGGGGTTTAGATTCAGGAAATACCTCTAGCCTTAATCTCTAAGCAAGTTCTAAACTCTTAGTAATAAATTTATTATATATATTATAATATATTAAATTCTAAAATATATACTTTCTATTATAATATATATAATTAATTTAGTACTTAATTTATAGCCTTTTAGGGCCTTAAACTAATATAAAGAAAGTTATTAATAATATAATATTAGTTTTATTAAGATATATATATTATATATATTATACTTTTTTGGCTCTTAATATATATATTCTTATTATAAAATTGTAATTAATCTACTATATAACTAATATGTAATATATAGCTATAATCTTTTAAAAACCTAGTAATATATAATTATTTTAGTACCTAACTGTTATAGTGAGAATCACTGAATTAGGGCTAGCGCGATTACTTTGCTTAGTTAGGATCTGTGTACTCACTTCCTAAAGCTTTATACTTTACTCAAGCTCTTTTCTAGCTAGTTTAATAAACTCTTTTACTATCTAATACAACTCCCTACTCTGTGATCTATACGTGTATTACTAACTTATAGCTATTTACCTATTATTTATTAAGTTATTACTAATATTATATATATTATACTTTTTCGGTTCTTAATATATATACTCTTACTATAAAATCGTAATTAATTTACTATATAACTAATATATAATATATAGCTATAATCTTTTAAAAACCTAGTAATATATAATTATTTTAGTACCTAACTTATAGCTATTTACCTATTATTTATCGAGTTATTACTAATATTACGTATATTATGCTTTTTTGGCTCTTAATACATATACTCTTATTATAAAATCGCGATTAATTTATTATATAACTAATATATAATATATAGCTATAACTTTTTAAAAACCTAGTAATATGCGATTATTTTAGTACCTAACTTATAGCTATTTGCCCGTTATTTAATATCGAGTTATTAACTATATGATTTTAGTAAGAGAGCTTCTTACTAATATGTGTTTTTTAAAACCGCCTCGCTTATATACCTGCTTTTCAGGCATTTAACTACTATTACTACTATAGTTGCCTATAAGTCTTTACTTGAGGGCGTCTATAAGTATTTGCTAGTATAAGAACTACTAGTTTCTCTTATAGATTTCCTGGTTCTCGAAATAGTTAATAAAGCTAAGATTATTTTATTAAGAGTTTTATACTAAACCTATATAATTAATTACTAGTAGTAGTAATATATCTAGTATATACTAGTAAAAAAGTAGCTTAAATAAGATCTCTTCTAATTTCCGGATTACCTTTTACTATATAGTTCGAATCTTTACTATTACTATTCCTATACCCTAATAATATATAATCTGGCGGTTATTAGACTAAAAGATATTTAACGGAAAGTAATAAAGCTTATTAATAGCCTTTCTATAAGCAAGTTAAGTTAGAATACTTAATACCGGCGAGAATAACTCTTTATATAAATACTATTAATAGATCTCTGCTATTTATACTTGTACTAACTCGACCTTTATATGGCTATATAATCTAAGCTCTGGCTATACTTATAATAATAATATAACTTTAAGTAATAATAGTTGTATTATCTAAAGAACTTATATAAAAATTAATATATAATTAAATACTAGCCGGAATACCTTTATTAATAGATTAATACTATATATAGCCAAGAAATATATTAATAGTAATTCATATAATAGAATCCAATTTATATCTTATATTATAATACTTATAATTAAGCCTATAATAGCTATATTGAGTTCTGGATTAGTATTATTTATTACTACTACTATTACTATTACTATTACTATTACTCCTTACTTTTTTTTTTTTTCGAGTAAACTATATAGATTATCTATATATTACTATTACTTCTTAGTATATCTTATTCCTATCTTAGTCTTATTCTCCTAACTATCCTTAAGTAATATTCGTATTATATAGTATAAGAATAACTATTACTACTAGCTATATCTAACTAGTATCTGATTATTTGGCCTCTTAAATAAGTTCTGGCTTATAGCTTCATTTTTTAGTAATACTTACTATTTAAGAATATTCTTATAATTAATAGCCTGAAGTATACTAAAATAATAGTCGAGAATCCGGTTTTATAATTCTAATACCTGAACTAACTATTACTCTTTTAAGTCAGGTAGTTTTATAAATTCGGTAGTAGTAATAAGACTATATTTGAATTATAAAAGACTAGTATTCTAATTTATATATTATAACTATAGGTCGAGTTCTATTACTACTAGCTTTTGGTTTAAAACTAGTTATTATTTTTCGATTTCCTTACTCTATTCTATAACTTCTTTCTTAATTTCCTCGTCTTTACCTATATTATTACTATTACTACTACTACTACTACTACTTTTATCTCTATTACTTATTATATATTATAAGATTAGGAAATATATATCTAATTTCTTTATTCTTATTTATAATCTAATATTATATTCTTTTCTTTCCTATCTATATTTGAAGTTATATAAGATTAAAGATCTCTATATTCTTTATATATTTCTTATTATATTTCTTATTTATATATTTATATATAGCCTTTTAATTTTAAATTAAAAAGTTATAGTCTTAATACTAGTATTTATTAATAACTAGGAGAACTAGTTATAAAACAGATCTAGCTAGTAGTAGTAATATACTTTAATAGTTATATGGCTATTACTACTACTTAATATATTTCTTAACTTGCTTTTAAAGCTTCCTTTTTACCTAATACTTATTATATAAATAGCGGCTTATTACTCCTGGACTAAATACTTACTAATAGCTAGTACTATAATAAATAAATATATAGTACTTATTATTTAATATAAGTTATGGCTTTAGTACTTTAGGTAATAGAAGTGGCAGTTATATTAGTTAGTTTGGTATTTTGATTTTACTTAAATAAATTGAATTCTAGTATATTTTAAACTAATTTAATTTTATAATACTAGTACTACTATTACTATAATTAGTTAGTATCTAATAATATATTTGCTACTCTTACTATTACTATAATTAGTTAGTATCTAATAATATATTTACTATTCTTACTACTATTATAATTAGTTAGTACCTAATAATAATATATTTATTATTTTTACTATTATTACTTTACCTTTCCTTATCTAATTCACTTCTTGAATTTAATTTACTTCCTAGATTTCTTATATATTTACTAAAGCCTTTACTACTTTTTTATATATTCTACTTCTATTACTAATATTTCTTTCTATAAGATAATCTCGACTCTTCCTTTTATTCTTACTATTACTACTTCTTTAATCTTTATAATTATAATTTCTTTTGCCTCTATTATTACTACTACTTTTGTATTTCTTATATATATATAAGTTACTTCCTCTATTTCTTATTTCCTTCCTACTACTACTTGTATTTAAATTATTATATTGCCTTTGGATTATTATATCTCCTTTATATTACTTCTTACTTTTATATTATTACCTTTTCTTTAGATTATTATATTTCCTTCCTATTACTACTTTACTACTTGCCTTTAAGTTATTATATCTTTATCTTACTACTACTTATATTTATATTATTATATTTTAATTAGATTATTTATTATATTTTATATTTCCTTCCTATTACTACTTGTATTTATATTAGTATATTTTATTCGGATTACTTATTATATTTCCTTTCTATTATTACTTACTTTTAATTAAGTATTTACTACTAATACTACTACTTACTAGTATATTAAATTAAGTAGCTACTACTACTTCTTTATTATATTAAATCCTAATAATCTCAGTGGCTTTATTTAACTACCTATACTAATAGATTTTGCCCCTAAGCCTATTTTACTACTACTAGATTTTAACTGCCTTATTACCCTTGGCCTTAATCCTACTAGTAGTAATATAATTACTACTAATAATATTAAAAAGATAAAGAAACATACTACTAAGTATTAATATAAAGCTATACTTATCCGCTTCCCTGCTACTACTATTGCCTTTTCTAGTATAGGTCAAGTTAATATAGCTTATAACTACTTCCTTAATAGTATTACTAATATTTACTCTATTACTTATACTTGGCAAAACTAGTATTATAATATTTTCTTCCCGGAGTATACTCCTAGTAATTTGCAAGTCTTCTAGCTAGCCCCTGCTACTCCCTCTATTACTCCCGGATCTGGTCTCTCTATTACTCCCGGATCTAATATATCTACTACTTCCAGATCTGGCCTATTTACTATTACTAGATCTGGCCTATCTACTATTACTGGATCTTCTTGCCCTGCCTCTGCCTCTGCCGGCTAGACTACTTATCTCGCTAGCTATAGATACTATACTTGCTCTATATTCCGTATTACTAATAGTAAACCTATTACTAGTAGTCCTTATCCCTTCCGCTACTAATACTACTAATACAGTAACTATTCTACTAGTTCCTCCGGCCCCCCTCCCCGTTATTCTATTATCTCTACTACTACCGGATCTGGATTTTCCCCTGCTAGTAGTACTTATAAAGAACTAATCGAATTGAGCTCTAGTTCTAGTAATAATAATAGTAATGAACCTATAAGTTTTAACTCTAATAATAAGAGTTATAGTAATAATAATAATAAGAAAAAGAATAATCTACTACTAATACTATCTCGAGAGCCTCGTCTATATAGTAGTGCCTTGTCTAGTAGCTCTTATAATACTTATAATAGTAATAGCTCTTATAGTACTTATAGTAGTAGCTTTCGTAATTATTATGGTAGTAGCGGTAGTACTTAATATAGTAATAGAATATACTATATACCTATTCCTAACCCTATTACTAATAATAGAATTATTATTAGTATATAGTATAATATTACTAGTAACTTTCCTAATACTATTACTACCGGTTTTAATTACTATAGCCATATCTTTTATTATATTACTAATCGTAACCTTATTAGAAATAGTATTACTATATCTAATACTACTACTACTAACTTCCAAGATATTGATTTCTATAGCCTATACTGGAATATAGATATAGTATAACTTCGCTTGGCAGTTAACCGGGACTTGTACTTGCCTATATATTAGTGCCTATAAGCGAGTAATACTAGTACTAGTATTAGTGGGTTTTCTTTAGAGGTTTTTTTTTCGAATTGGCCTTTTTTCTGGGAAGTGGTTTAGGCAGTGGTTTGGGCAATTTGGGTAGTTTAAAAAGTACTTATAAGTTGGGTTTTCGGGTTTTGGGAGGTATTAGTAATATTAGGAAATACCCTAATTATTACTACTAGTAAGCCTTACTTTAGAAGTAGTAAAAGTGAAATTTGAAGACTTTTCTATACTTCTTCTATTACTACTAGTAATATAAACAAGTACTAGTAGTAATTGAATTAGTACTAGTAGTACTATTATATATTAATTATTTATATACTTATATAATTTTACCCTTATATTTCAGGTATATATCTCTTAATACAGACTCGGCTAGTACTATATGATTATACCTATAGCTAGAGTATAGTACCTACCAAATATAACATTTAATATAATATATAATATATATACTAGTAATAGTAGTAATAGTAGTAGTTTACTATATTCTAATATATTTATAGTACCAAAATCAGGTACTTTTTAACCCCTGCAAAAATTTAAAAGTTCTCTATTATATAGTAATAGAGATAGTAATAGTATAGACTACTTTGCTTATATTAGCCTATATAAAAAAACTCTATTATATAGTAATAAAGTACTAAATAATATTAGGCTTATAAGTATTATTTAATATTAATAATACTAGAAATAATATATATTTAATATTATTTATAAACTAGAACTTAATATAAGAAATTATAAATAAGCTTACTAGCTATAGTAAATAATAATAATATATAAGAAAATAATAAGAATAAAATATATAACTAAATAATATATAAGAAAATAAAAATATATTTCTTATTAAAATATTTCTTAATAGAATTCGGAGAAATACTAAAATAAAATAAACCTAAATAAGATATATATATATGTTTTTTATTAGGAAATTACTCTTATATAACTAGTAGTTTTTATTTCTTTTATTACTAGTATTATTAATATAAATTACTAAATTATAATAATTATTTTACTAGTTTTACTAGTTTTTTTCTTTATTATTTTATTATTTCTATTATTACTAGATCTGGATTTTTTCTTACTAATAGTATTTATAAAAAATTAATTAAATTAAGCTCTAATTCTAATAATAATAATAGTAATAAATTTATAAGTTTTAACTTTAATAATAAGAATTATAATAATAATAATAAAAAGAAAAAAAATTTATTACTAATATTATTTTAAAAACCTTATTTATATAATAATACTTTATCTAGTAGTTCTTATAATACTTATAGTAATAATAGCTCTTATAGTTTTTATAATAATAGTAATAATACTTAATATAATAATGAAATATATTATATATTTATTTCTAATTTTATTATTAATATATAATATAATATTACTAGTTTTAATTACTATAGCTATATTTTTTATTATATTACTAATTATAATCTTATTAGAAATAGTATTATTATATTTAATACTATTATTACTAATTTCTAAGATATTAATTTCTATAGCCTATATTAAAATATAAATATAATATAACTTTACTTAGTAATTAACTAGGACTTATACTTGCTTATATATTAGTATTTATAAGCAAGTAATACTAGTACTAGTATTAGTAGGTTTTTTTTAGAGGTTTTTTTTTTTGAATTGGTTTTTTTTCTGGGAAATAGTTTAGATAATAGTTTAGGTAATTTGAGTAATTTAGAAAGTATTTATAAGTTGGGTTTTCGGGTTTTAGAAAATATTAGTAATATTAGAAAATACCCTAGTTATTATTACTAGTAAGTCTTATTTTAGAAATAGTAAAAGTAAAATTTAAAGACTTCTTTATATTTCTTTTATTATTACTAGTAATATAAATAAGTACTAATAATAATTAAATTAGTACTAGTAATACTATTATATATTAATTATTTATATACTTATATAATTTTACTCTTATATTTCAAGTATATGTTTCTTAATACAAACTCGGCTAGTACTATATAATTATATTTATAGCTAAAATATAGTACTTACTAAATATAATATTTAATACTATATATGATATATATACTAGTAGTAGTAGTAGTGGCAGTAGTTTGCTATATTCTGACGTGTTTATAGTACCGAAATCAGGTACTTTTTAACCCCTGCAAAAATTTAAAAGTTCTCTATTATATAGTAATAGAGATAACAGTGGCACAGACTACTTTACTTATGTCAGCCCATATAAAAAAACTCCATTACTATGTAATGGAGCACTGAATAGTATTAGGGATATTCATGTGCGGCCGCTAATGTGGCAATGTCTCACCGGACGAAGGGATAGCACAGGGATAGCACATGATGCTGGCTGAGAGGTGCAGAGATCAGCAGGCCAGCGACGCAAGCCTCATGGGATTGCGAATTTCTAGGAAGCGAAATCTCCGCTGGGATGTAGCAAGCCACTGAAAAAACAAAGTTCCCAGCTCAAGGGCTAAACTGCTTCATGTAATCCACAAGTTGCACCTTGTCGCTATTGATGCTCAATGAATTCCGCTCTCTGCTTGGACACAGAGAAAAGTATACAGCAGAAGACAAAGTAGTGTTAATCTCAGCTCTTACGATGATTCTTGGCGCCAGCCGCTGACCAGAACTCAGCCTGAGGACGCAAACCGAATCGGCACTTGGCTTATTCGAGTTTTAGTGGCCGGAAAGTCCCGTCTAATCAACTCCAGCTCCTCGATGATTCTCGACGCCACTGACCAGCACCCCAGCCCGAGGACGTGTCTCGGCATCGGCACTTGGCTTCTTCGAGTTTTAGTGGCCGGACAGTCCCGTCTAGCTAACTCCACAAGCATGCGGCTGGGTGTATAAGGCAGGAGTACGACTTCACAAGGCGAGATATGACACCTGACCGGCATTAGGGGTACAACTTAGCCAACTGATCATCTTCCTGCAACATAATATCTGACTTTTTCCTCCAAATGACGATAGAAGATAGAGTAGGGGTGTCCCAGCCGATGGCATCCACGGGTATGGGACTACTGTATAACAGGACTAAGACATATTCCAATCTCTGAGCGATGACATGCCCTTGCATGAAACTCTCTTATAATTGATTGAAGACGGGTTTCAGCTTTCTAGGTGTCGCCTTTCCCCGCCCACGATAAAGAAGGACCATCTGTGTCCTTCTTGGCTGGCTGACTTCAGCCCACAACACATTCTGAATGTTGTGGATTTCTGCATGCCCGTCCTTTGTCCAATGGCTGTCGACTGTCATTTATCATTTGTGTCTGTCACGTCAACTGGAGACACGACCATCAGGGGCCCACGACCTGCACACCTCGGTAGCGCCGAGGATAACACTTCGATCTAGACTTCGATTCAACACATTTCAGCCAGCCTTCGAAGTCCAGAAGAAGGTGCTGCTAACCCATAACTCGCTCATTCTTCAATTTTGAGCTTCAGTAACCCTGGAACTTGCCAATTGCAAAATTATGATGTGGGACAAATTCTCGAGGCTTGCGTTGGATATTCAGAGTTTGCTCTTCCCGTTGTGAAACGCAGCCAGCCCTTTCTAATCTCTCTACGGCATTCGACGCAGAATTGGGGATCCGTGTCGAATTGATCCCGCTCTGAGTTCTATAATGAAGGATAGAGGTAGTCTCACGAATATTTAAGGAGGCAATGTCTCCCGGTTTTCACAGCACCTTCAACATCATCCTCAATCCAAACCACCACCCCATTTCCATATCCCAATCCAAAATCATCATTCTCTAGCGATTTCAACAAAGGACACAAGACACATTCCAAAATGGGTACTGAAACCCGTTCGCTTACAGTCGTCAACCAAGGACCAGACCTGACTGCTCTGGCCCAGAACCACTATAATCTTCAAGTGGCAAAGAGTGTTGCAAAGGGCGATAAGAGTGAGCCGCTAGAGATTCAAGTTGAAAACATGAACTAATGGCCTACACAGTCATCTTCAACATCGTCTGGCAGTCCAAGGTTCTCGCCCCAAGAATCAACGTCAAATGGAAGCCCATCTATGGCCTTAACTGGACAATGGTAATGAACCCAAAGCTACTTATTCGCAACCACATCTAAATAATACCACTAGGATATCCCTTCCGACGGCCTCCAAGTCACTCTAGGAGGCTTGTGGAGGCAGTGCGACCTCGGCCAAGTCATCGACCTCGACGAGACAGGCCAATGGACCCAATCTACCTCCCAACCTGTGATCGACTTCCTTGCCATCGGAAACAACAAGTTCAAATCTGGCACCGTCACCAACGGCATTCACATCATTGTCGGGGTTCAGAACTCGCCCGGCGCGTTCGACCCCATCTTCGTCGATCCCACCGAACTTGGGCCTAACATGTCCGCGTCGTATCAGCCACAGGAGCAGCTGCAGTGGTGGTATGAGGAGGGCATGAAGACGTCGACCATGATCAGCACGGCTGACACCACGAAGGAGGTTGGCGACTACTCAAAGCCGGATCCGAAGTCGGGCCTGTTCTCGAAGACCTCTTCCTATACATTCAACACTGGCAAATGGCTCACCGGCTCCCCATAATCCCGCACAGCTGTGGACAACTCATGTTGCAGACTTTACCTGCAGGGGCTTGAGCGCATGCGCTGATCTGGGTGGGGTGTGCCAGAGAGGGTTATGGAATTTCTTAGCGTCGTTCCTTGTCGTCCTAAGTACGAGATAGCTATGCAATGGGAATGTCCTTGCTTTTGGTCTTGGTTTCAAATCTTTTCTTGCCAGGAGCTCTCCGAAGGTCGCAAGTTCGGATGTGAGATGTAGAAGCTCGAGTCCCACACCAAGCTCTCCTCTCTCCTCTCCTTCCCACACGCTACTTACTTTGACACAATGTTCCCAATAAGCAGAGCAAGATAAGTCTGGAGGGCTAACTTGGCTTGACTTGTGCCCGCTCTTTTTCCTCGGAGCGTTAGCACAGGAATCCAGGCATTTTAAGAAGCGCAAACCATAATGAGGGATTTGACTCCGTCGAAGACCTGTAAGGTCATGTGACTCGGCACGTAACTTACCAACAAAGTCCTTACCCCATTCTGGCTCCTTGGGAGCCGATTCTGGTCTCTAAGTAAGCTCGGCAATAATTAGTGTTTTTAGGAATTAATAATAATTAATGCCATAATTATAAAATATTAATTAAATTAATAAACAGTTAATTATAGGAGAGCTAATTCCTGTTTATATATTTCCTTTTCTAATTCTAGAGAATTAAAGAAATTATATATTAATACTTTATAATATTTTTAATATTTTAATAATTATATATTTATTTTAATTTAGTAATATTACTAGAATTACTTATAAGATAGTATTTTTTTTATTTTAGTATTCTTAGCAACACGCCTCTTGCTGCTCACTAACCCCTCGACTCCGACTCGCAAGTATCTGGAGCCGTATACGGGTTAGCGCTGCGTCAGAAGTCGGACGACAGTGAGGTCAGATGGGTAAAGTCTCCGACTCCTGAGAACTATACGGCCACAGCTAGTCTTGTAAATGTTGGAGGGCAGTATCTGAACGCCTCAGTCGTTGCTCCGAGAAGAGAGCAATCAATCACTGGCACCGTCTACCGCGTTCAATCACAGTGGTGGTGGAGCGAGTTTGGAGGCTTGGAGCAGTCAGCGTACTGGCACATATACCGGTGGGCCTCTCCTGCAGTCTGTAGAGACCGCTATCCGTCAAACACAGCCAGTCATTGGTCAAGACGATGCCTACCCGGCTGAGGCGAGGCGAGAAGTGCGGCTTCCACCGACGGCAGAACTTGATCCACTCTTTCGATGGTTAAACGACTTCACGCTATACGACAATGACGACCCAAGGAGCCTCCAACCGAGCCATAACAGTGCTACGTTGCTCTCTGCACCGGATCAGAGCGTACGACAGGCGGGGTCCACGGAAGCTGCAGCGGTACTCAGATCTCAGGAACGTCAATCGCCTGCTGCTATACTGAGCGTGGATGAAGACGAGTTAGACACCTTGGATTAAATGGTAGATCCGGAAACCATCAAGCTACGATGATCAGCTACAAATTTTCTGCTGTCTCAGATAGAGCGACAAACCTACATAGAAGAACAGGAAGAGGCCATAGCAGATGGTAACTCTCGCCCGTTATTATCGCTCGCCCAGGTAGCCGAGCATATACAAGGTGCCAATATTCCAGACGTCTTGGCTCAACCAGCTCTGTTAGATCGGCCATACGGACAAGACACTAATTGGGAAAGACTACTTATAGGCGGGAAGCAAGTGCCAATACTTGAGATGGTGCAGTCTCATAAACAAGTATTAGTTACCTAGGTAATCTGGGATATAGTTAGTCTGATTCAAAAGCAATAAAAATAAAAAAAAACCACTATAATATTAATTAATATAAATCGTATTAATTAAATCTATATTATATACTCTAGGAATTAATTCTATAGTCTCAAAATTATAATATCTTTATTATTAAGGAAGTTATAATATACGTAATTAAATAAGTAAACGACCAGACGGCAAGCCCGCATGCGGAAACCGCGATCCGCCGCATTGGGCAGGGCGCGCGCACGAGCCAGGCGCCGCTCTCGGTTGGTTGGTGCAGGACCTCTCCTCGCGCCAGATCTCGTCTTCCGCTGACTATAATGGCTGATCACAATCGAAGTTGCAAATAATACAGTAGTCGAGCGCAAACGCCGCCCGTGCCCCCCTATTCTTACTGTAGCTGCGCCTCGGAGACCTCTAAAAGTTGGCGCGTTATTATCTAATTATAGTCAATTATGCTCGTTATGTAAAACGATCAATTTCGAGGCTGTCTTTGCCCTGTCCAGCGCCCAGATTGGTCGGCAAGGGGCTGCAATAACCAAGACTAGGAATGATTTCGATCCTGGATGCGTCCTTTGCTCTTTCGTCACTTCTCTGCTAGCGCCTGTAAACCATAAATCAGACTCCAGCTCATCCGCCATCTCGGCACCCGAGTATCACCTTAGAGCATTGGACAGTCTATTGCCTTTGAGGTTGCGATGTACAGAGGCACGCGTCACGGCAAACCCGAGTATTGTGGTGGCCGTCGTTCGAGGTCGATCAACTCGAACGTTGCAGAGGAGCCAGTTGAACGAGGCTGTCAGCTTGGGGCTTGATCGTGCCTCTCGCGCAGGACTGTTCCCTGACAGAATCAACGATCTTTCCATTCAGCTACAGTGAGCGACTTGTGTCTAATATTCACGCGAATTTCACTCGAATTGCCTCGTGGATAGAGGAGTGCCATAATTCGGAATCAGATCTCCATTATCACTGCAGGTCTCTGCCTCGAAAGATAGAATTTGCGACGCGTGTGACAGATTGCTGGGCCAGGCAAATTGTCCCTTTGGCGCAAGACCTTGAATATTTGGCTCTCAGCTATGTTTGGGGCAACGAAGCAACTGATATTGCAACCTACTAAACACTGCAGCATGGCTGTTCCATACCAGCACATGCTCCACAAACCATCGAGGATGCCATGTCAGCCGTTCGAAACTTAGGCCAGCGATATCTCTGGGTCGATCGATTCTGCATATGGCAATCAGAAAACAAGCATTTGCAAATTCAAAACATGGACCAAATTTACCGGAACGCGCTAACCACTATCGTCGCTGCAGATGCTGATGGCGCAGAATCTGGACTCAGAGGAGTGTCGTGTCCAAGACGCGCACAGTTTAGCCTTCACACAAATGCCGGCATTCTAGTTTCTACGTTCCCACACGTGTCCCATCCCCTTTTGTCTTCTACTTGGGTGACGCGAGGTTGGACATACCAAGAGGCCCTACTATCTCGAAGCTGTCTCTTCTTTACCGAGAACCAGGTGTATTTTGCATGCAGGACACATCTTAGGGGTGAAGCGGTGGAACAGTTTCCAATTGTTCATCAAGATAAAATTCGAGAAACTCTGGAACCTAGGCTCATGAATTACTCGGAACAGATCCATTTTGCCATGTCAAACCACCTCCAGCCTTTTTTCTATGAGCACATCAAAGAAAACACCAGTCGATCGTTGACTTATGACTCTGATATACTGAATGCTTTCAAGGGCATCATCGCCTCTTGGAAGGAATATATGTACTGGGGAGTTCCTTTCACCGCTGCATATCCACGAGGAGGTTTCGGCGGCTGATTCGGAGTGTGCTTTTGCCTATGGCCTGGCTTGGGTCGGTAAAAGGCTCCCTCCTGGAGGAGGTCCAATCCGTCGTCGTGCAGATTTCCCTACATGATCCTGGACAAGCATGGCTGACCAGATTGAGACTAAAGATAAAGACTACGCGGTGTATTTTCGCACCTACGAATGCTCTGCCTTCTATGTAGAAGATGAAAACCACAAGCG
This sequence comes from Hyaloscypha bicolor E, assembly GCF_002865645.1. NCBI lineage: Eukaryota > Fungi > Ascomycota > Leotiomycetes > Helotiales > Hyaloscyphaceae > Hyaloscypha > Hyaloscypha bicolor. The sequence goes on along the minus strand of NW_020194685.1, from coordinate 3,541,017 downwards.
GCTAAGAATTGTCGAGGTTTTCAAGAGTTCTCTGGAAAGAAGAGCGTTTATAATTCCCGAGTACGGAAAGAATCTCTTGATAGAAGCATACGTCGCCAAGGTGTGGCTTCGATTGACAGAAAAGGCGGGAATTTATTCCATACACATTCCAAACAACACGATACAAGATCAGACCTCACCAACACCTTCTTTGTTAACCATCTCGAGTCAAGGCGTGATTGATGGCGGAGATACTGACATTTTATCGAAGATTGAATCCCAACCTTGGGACGCCGTCAAATTGTTCTGGAGGGAGACCTCGCTTAACTCAGAACAAATTGATGAGGGATATTGGATGTTAGTGGATCTCTGCTCTCTTATAGCCCGGCGAATTGGGTTAATCACGCCAGACACTGGTGGGTATAAAGACAAATTGAGAATGGAAATTTTGATGGCGGAAAAGAAGTTGATAAGAATAGAATAAAAGTCGTATTATTATTAAAAAAAAAAATCATATGGTTCATTGTAACAAGGAGTGCCTAGGTACCAAGGGACAAGAGGTGGAGACCTCCGTCTTGGTGAAGAACTCCGATTGAGAGGAAAACCCTAATATATATACTGGACCTAGTCACCTCCTTAGAGGGACAAGCTCGAATCTTTTTATCTTGGAACACCAACTTGTACTCTAACTCAGTAATCTACTTATATTGCCGCTTGATACTTGTTCTACTATATTGTAATCTGTAACAGTTGGAGACTGTCGGAGGGCAGCAGGAGGGATCACAGTATGGCAGAACAGGAGCACGTGATCAAAGTATCAAGAAGATATCTGGGGAATATAAGTAAATAATAGAGTCAAAATCTAGGTGTCGTCTGAAGATAAACTCAAGCTTACTGTGGGAGGGAAAGTGCCACAAGACAAAAACCTACATAAAGTACACCAGAGCGCAAAACGTGACTTGACAGCAAAACAACAAGAACAAGGGCATAAGCAGTAAAGCATAAACAGTGTGCAATTTGCAAAAGCTCAATTGATTGATATGAAGGAGGGATTATTCTCTAGAACTACAGAAAAGCCAGCTTTCTTATGTGATTCCCGCAAGTCACGTGCGAAAGGCCCCAGCCTTTGACATGTGACCAAAACCTCAAAACTACCAAAACAAAGCGATTTTAATGGATTACAGCTTGCCGTACCACAACAGCCTTTGGTGTCTTTGGCATACTTTCAGTGTGGTAAAAAGGTAACTTATTGCACGTGATCTTCTATTTCTGAACTCACTATTGAAATATGGTATACTGCTTTGACTTCCTTGGCACTCTTTTGGTTTGAGTCACGAGACACATTTGTTAGAGTAATTAGTAATCTAACTAGTAATTTATTATTTAATACACCCATGGTTTCCGATAAAGACGTTGTATACAAGACGGAGCTACGAACCACCGTGCGATTCATTCTTATATAGCAACGATCAGCAGTCTCAAAGTTAGAATTCATTTCATTTTGCATACCAGATTGGGAGCCCATGTTCCAGATCCTTTCATGGATGAATATGCTAAGTTTTTATATTTCGCTTTACTATCTCATTTTCCACATCTTTGCGTCTGCGCACCCCCTTCCATGTCGGAAACAGAAAGTAATCGTTCTTCCAATGTGCGAAACTCTACTCTCTTCTACATACTTTGTACTCAAGTCGCACGGAATGTCAAATTGTTGATATGGTCATTCGCGAACATCGGCACGAAATCAGATGTCTCGTACCAGGTCGGCTTCTTCATCGTATCAGCAATTTGTTTCCCATTAATAACTAGATTTTCAAACGTGACGAAGTCAATACTTCTGTCGCTGTCGTACCCTTCCAAGATAGAAGGATTTGCGTGAGTGCCGTTGTAGACCATGTTCTTGATAGTCACGTTCGAAATCCCTCGCCCTGGCGAGGTGTTGTACTTAGTATTGAACATCACGCGCATGTTGATCAGTTGTCCAATCCTAAAATCTTCAACTCGGATGTCCTCGATGTGGACATTTTGGATCATGTTGCTGTCCCCGGGATTTATTGCGATGGTACCTTGATACAGCATTTGCGGCTCTCTGTGATCAAGGACGTCGATGTTCCTGATGGTCACACCATCCATAGTTTCGGGATTGTCTGTATTTCCATGAGTACCGATGTTGGTGGGATGGGCAACATCAGCCCAAAGGCTTGAGTTCTGGACTGTGATGTTGCTTGAGTTGCCGTAGTAGTTCCAGCGGTGGTTGTAAAGGGCAATACAATCGTCGGAGTTGCGCATGAAAAGCCCATCTAAGATGGCGTTCTGACAGCAGAATAGATCGATGCCGTCACCGTTTCCCTTGTTGCTGAATGCTCGAAGTCCTCGGATAGTAAAACCGTCGACCTGTCCCGAGCTGATCGCGTACCCATTTGGATTGAGGACAGTAATGGCACCATCGATCGTGATATTTTTTGAGTACTCCACGACAATTGCGCCTCCAGATGTGGTGTACAGCACTCCGCGACCACTCAAGCCTGCATCATGGACCCCGGAAAAGTTGAGGGTAGCAGTTAGAACACCTCCACCCGCGATGTAGACTGTCTTTCCACTGGGTACCTGCAACACGTTTCCTGCAACACTGTGCACTCCGGGTCCAAAGTATATCACATCTGTTGAGTTCTCCGACGGGACGTTGGTATCGATTGTGCTGCTCAGCAGATGCAGGCAGTCGAAAATATTGTCGTTGACCTGGACGATGACATTTTGAGGCTTGTCTAGGGTGAAAGCCACAGTGTTGTTACCAGAGATCTGGGGAAGCAACCCGTAGGAATATGGCCGGATAACAGCTGTGGTGATGGGAGCGGTATTGTAGGTCACAGAGACTTCGACGGTTCCGCAAAAGTCAAAATATGCCATGGATGACTTTTGCGTTGCGCTTGATCCAGTCGTGGTGTTGATCAGGCTGAGATTGACCAGATACATATCAAGGGCCTTCCAGTTCCCTCCAGGAGAACGGGCTTTGACTGAAAATGAGGTGTTGTTGCCCAGTAAGGTTGGTTTTGGATAGGTCACTATCTGAGCTGACTCGTTGCGAGGATACGATCGTACCAAAGACTTGTCGATGTTGACGCCATGAGCGCAGCTGGTGACAACGAAAAGGCAAAGACTAAGAAGATCCTTGATGGACATCTTAGATTGGGGAAGCAATTGTCAAAGGCTGTGAAACGTGGTTTGAAATTATCTTCTAGTCATGTCGAGCAGCTTGAATATACTCACTGGAATATCTCTCCCAACACAATGTCACATTAGATTCTGGCATCACTTGGCTTCGATTCAAAATGATTGGAGACGCCGACGCTTACCCCGCCTGGCTCAGTGGAGCGATCTGAAGGTCAGACTCCGAGCATCACGGAGAAATCCTGGACGATCGCTAATCCTCCTCGAGATAGTATGATGGAAGGTCTGGGAGCGGCGGCCATTTTGGCGAGAAGGAAGTGAGGGGCTTCCGGGGATGTCCGGGGAAGCAGTGCGGAAGAAGTATCGGAAACACAGCGATTGAGGCAGCTCGCGCACAACCCCGCACCCCCATACTGGATCCCCGCACTTCCCTGGGCTGCCCCTGCATGTTTGACGAAGTGCAAGTGAGATTTCCTGTCAACCTACACAGAAGTCTTCAAAATTGCGTGCATAGTTTCGTTCTCTGACGGACATTTCGAGTGTTGAAGTCGTCACAGGATCAATCTCGGTAACTCGTAAGGTTAAAGGCACTGGAGAGTCAAATGTTCCCCCCTGGCACGGACGTTCGTTTCGAGATGGGCAATCAGCACCACGGAGACATTCACTGTTCCGTTTATATGACCATCCAAGATTTGGAACGACTGCGATCGTCCTGTTCCGGGTTCGTCGGAGCATGGCTTGAAAGTTTCATCTTAACAGTAGATCTCGTTTCGTTGGTCCATTTGTTGCATCCCTAGCCATCCGATGAAGTATTAGACATGACGAAAAGGACCAAGGAGTCCGACAACCTGCCCGTGAGTCCGCCGAGCAGTTCTATCTACCAATGTTCGAGGATATATATCTTCCCCATCAGCGCCGATGCCGAAAGCCCGTAAGTGTTTGGCCGTCAAGAGCCTGATCAAAGACCAACCACGTATCCACCACGATGATGTTCACGAAACAGGTCTTCCCTCTTCTCATCCTTCTCCATTGCCATGCGTTGGCCTTCGTTCATCCTGGCATGCTTCACACCGAAGTAGACTTCACACGCATGCGCGCCAAAGTATCAGCCAGCGCCTCACCTTGGATCACCAGCTGGAACATCCTCACCTCGAACTCCCACGCCTCAGCGTCATACACACCCAGGCCAGCAGCTATCATCTACCGTGGCTCCGACGGTGTGCACGCAGAAAACTATCCTCAACTATACAACGACATTGCAGCCACCTACGCTCTTGCTCTCCGCTGGAAGATCTCAGGAAATATCACCTTCGCCAATACCGCTGTCACGATCTTGAATGCTTGGTCCTCGACTTTGACCTCAATTCAAGGCAGCACAGATGCTGATCTCGCCGCTGGAATATATGGTTACGAATTCGCCAACGCGGCGGAAATCATGCGTTCATTCTCCGGCTGGACGAAGAACAATCAAACAGCATTTGGAACCATGCTTCACGATGTCTTTTTTTCCATCAATCACGATTTTCTGGTTCGTCATAATAATGCTGCGACAGATCATTACTGGGCGAATTGGGATCTGTGTAATATGGCTTCTATGCTGGCGATTGGTATCTTTACGGACAATGTGACGATGTATGAGGAGGCGATCACGTATTTCAAATCCGGTGTTGGGAATGGGAATATTGATAAATTTATCTGGACCAACTACATCGTTGATGGTCAAGTTCTGGGACAAGGGCAAGAAGCTGGGAGGGACCAGGGACACGCAACGCTTGATTTTGCGTTGGCTGGAGCACTGGCTCAGATGGCGTATAATCAAGGGGACGATTTGTTTGCATACCAGAACAACAAAATTCTGTCTGGGAGTGAGTATTGTGCGAAATACAACGCGGGGTTCGATGTGCCATATTCGAGCTATACGAATAGTGATGTGACGCAAGCTGTTATTTCGAATAGCTCGAGGGGAACAGTGAGGCCGGAGTGGGAGTTGTTGTATGCGCATTATAGGGATTTGAAGGATTTGAATGCGACGTACACAGGAATGATGAGGGATATTGTGAATAATGCGAGTGGTGGGGGGGAGGGAGGTGGTGGGAATTATGGACCGAATTCGGGTGGGTATGATCAGCTGGGGTATGGGACGTTGACTTTCAGGTTGACGTGAGTGTTGAAGACTCTATGGTGGAGGTCATTTTCCTTGCTTGAGTTGCTTAACAGATCCTGTGTTCGATGGTACCCAAAGCTTGCGCTTGCCCCTTATTGTAATGAAATGCTTTATTTACCAGAGTGTGCCAGGGTTCGTGGAACACTGGAATCTCAATTTGTCACAGATTCTTACAATCTCTCAACTGCAGTACCACGGATTTTGCCTCATCATATGCTTTAACAAGTGTTGTATCATTGTAAGTTTTATTTTTATTTTATTTTATTCCCCCCCCCTCTACCCAAACTGATGGACTTTTGAGGCATCCTACTTTGAATCAATCCATAGATTCTTACACTCTCTGGTGATCCATAAGTTTGGGCGGGACCTCTGGGGGCTGGCGGGCTCGGACATGTTATCTTGGCCCTGAATGAAGGCACAAACGCGACGAATATCACCATACCGAGGTCGGGCATCGCAGAATTACAAAATAGCGCGGGGTCAAGTTACAGAGTTCGAGACGTACGGGCTAAAGAAGATCTGGGGACTATTCACATTGGGCATTGGGATCATTTTGTCAAACGTGAGCAGCCATTAGACCAAGGTCGGGAAATGTAAAACGACCCCCCGCGGGTGTCGATTGGTGCAGGGGTATCAACGACTTGTAATTGGCTACCTAACCTCTTTAAATATCTTAACTTAGATTTTTTTTAATATAAGTATAAGGTAGTATATAATAACCCTTATATTATAATCACGTGCTTCCTAACTTATAATTCTTAAAATAATAGCTTAATTTATAAGAATTTATATACTAATTCTAGTTTTTTAATCTTATAAGGGCCTTATAAATTAGAGGCTTATAGAACTCTTAGATCTGGTTTTACGAACTTATTTGCTAAATTTCTAAGCTTTCTTAAGCTTATATTTAGGCTATAATATAAAAAATTTAACTTCTTTAATTTAAAGAACTATTACTAATTCAAATTTTATAATATATATATTTAAACAGTGCTTAATTAGCGCTATAAGGAAGTAAAATAAGTATTAAATTATATTAACTCCTTATAAAATTAAATTGAATGAAAGAAAAAGCCAGTTTAAGTATTCCTGTCCGAGCGCCTCTACTTTGGGTAGGTGGCTAGTCTGGCCCCCGATGGACACCGCTCCCCTAATCGACACCTTGGGGGGGGGGGGGTGGTCGTTTTACATTTCCCCCGGATCCGCGGAATTACATTTGCATCAAGCAAGATACAAAGTCAGGAGTTCGGACGACAACCCCGTCAATTCCCCCGCATAGCATTTATCGAATAATACGAGTGACAGTCATCCGCCCCAATCGGCGTTGGGCAAATCTCGGGGGAGATGCCGGGTACCCGAACGATCATGGTTCCTGCAGAACCCTTGCGACTTGCACGGCGGGCACCGGACCTGCATTCGGTCTTCGGCAGAGTGGGGCCCTGTTGTCTTTGGCAAGGAGTATAGGACTGCAAGATATCAATGTTTGAATTGAACGATTCTCTGGTGTTTGCAGGTCACAAGCGACGAGCCCTACCTTAATTCTTTCAGCTTTCCTATTGATGATCTTAATCATGAAGGTAAGTATATCATCTCGTCTCCAAGTCTTGTCGTCTGTAGTCAAAAGGGCTGATAAATGAAAAGTGGACTACACTCATTGTCCCATTGGCATTCCTCGCCGAGGCCGTCTTTGCTACCGGTCAGCTGAATGGCCTTCCAGTCCTCAATGGACCTATCCCCACTGTCGGCAATGTCCACGGCATGAAGTCAAGGGTGGGAGACTTTGTTCATCCAGGTCTTTGGCATACACACGATGATCTCGAGAGAATCAGACTCGGTGTTGCCAATAGACAGGACCCGTGGAAGACCGCTTTCCTTAATTTCAGTACAGATTCGTTTTCACAGGCTTCGGTGAGATGTTGTCCCAATGATAGGATGGAAAGAAGTTACTGATATGCACAGTATGTGATGCAAGGACCAAAAAGCATCATCTGCAGAGGTTCATGCAGCAACTACACAACCTTCACGAACGATGTCCGTGCCGCATACCAAAATGCCATGATGTGGTACATAACCCGGAACCAAAGCCACTGGGATCGTTCAACTACCATCCTTGATGCTTGGGGAACAAATTTGACGAGCATCATCGGAACTGATACGTCGCTATTGGTCGGACTTGAGGGAGACATGTTCGCGAATGCTGCTGAAATCATGAGATGGGAAGGAGGCTGGGTGGAGCAGGGCGCGAAGGCCTCTGGTGGGAGTGGCTTCTCTAATCAGCTTTATTGGCTCTTTGCTCGACAGTCGATCATTATTGGACAAGCGAATTATGGAATGGTTAGCATTAAGGCTCTTTTGGCGTTTTCAGTATACCTTGACGATGTTACTATGGTAAGTTCACTGTTCAAACTTGACTGCCACTTGGATGTTCTAACGCGTAAAGTACAATTATGCGATCAATTCCTATCAGAATGACCTTTGCGCTGGCATATACGGCAATTACGATACGCAGACGGGTCAAGGAGCCGAAACTGGCAGAGATCAAGGCCATGCCGTGTCAGGCCTTGGCTGGACCGCTCTTGCCGCTCGTATAATCCAATCTCAAGGAACTGATGTTTACTCAGTCGGAAACAACCTCCTTCTCACTGCAGCAGAATACTCCGCAAAGTACAATTTGGGCCATGACGTCCCATACGACCCAAAGTTCTATCGCTGCGAAGCCATCCTCATCAATGGACCTTGGTCTGCACCCTCAACTATCAGCCGTGGTCTAGGCAAGACCTCGGCTACGACTCAGACTCCCGGCGTTTGGGATGTAAGTGCATTTATTTATGATAAAATGGCTGAACGCTAACTTGACAGATCCTCTACTATCAATACGTCGTCAAGAGAGGGCTGAATGCCCCCTGGACCGTGAAGGCAAAACAAGTGTATGATGCTTCCGGTGGCGAACAGCATCGTAAGTCCCAGATTCAAATACCCGTTCGAGTGAACTAACGTCTTTAGCAACCGGAAACAGTCAGGGAGATCAACCGAGCTGGGGAGATTTGCTTTGGTCTTACCCTGGCAAAGGGCAGTTCGTTAATCATAATGATAGGACGATCTGGGGTGGTGGGACAATTGGTACTAATGGCACGGGAAATTTGAATTCTTCATGAAATGAACTCCGGATGGAAGTTGTGGTCGGGTTACAATTAGAAAAGTAAAAATAAATTGAGCAACGAGTCAGCTTTATCTTCATGACACTGTGGTCCTGTTTAGCATTCGATTTAATTCACAGAATTTCCCTTTAGTCCAACATTCCGCTTCAGAGCAAATTGTACTGCTTATGTGACATGCTGTTGTCTGAACTCCCGGCTCCAGATTATAGCCATCAATTCGGGGAAGTTGAGTCCGAGCACTGCAAGGCTGCCTTCCATTTAACTAAATACGACGGTGCCGGGGGAGCTCTCGGAGCAACCTTGCAGACACGCGTTTACCTTGCCCCATTGTCCACTTCTTATTTTCATACCTCACCACCAAAACCTCCAACAGCTTTTGGGGGCCTATCCATTTCTCGGGTCAAAGTTTGCCCGTTTTCACCTGACATCATGGTGCCTTTTAGTGTTTCTGTGTTCTTATGCTCGTTGCTACTTATAGTCGATGCTATAAAGAATCCCATCGTTTCCGGGTTAGTTTCACCAATGTCAAGCATAAAAAAGCTAACATATCCTTTTCTTGAGATGGAATCCTGATCCTAGTATTCTACGAGTCGGCAACGAATATTTCATTGCTACCTCATCGTTTGAGTATTTTCCAGGCGTGCCCATCTACAGATCCACAGACTTGGCGAATTGGGAGCTATATTCTCACGCATTGGCCACACCTGAGCATGCCCAGCTTTATGGTGTACCCACCGGAGCGGGTCAGCCACACTTTCCATGATCTGAAAGAGCGATGCTAATATGTTGGGTAGGTGTTTGGGCGCCATCGCTCAGTTTCATCAACGGGAGATTCTATCTCGCCTCCATGACTCGTTGGACCTATGATCCAACTGCCAGAGTCTGGCCACGAGTCTATTTCTCCTCATCAAAAGACCTAATCACCTGGTCAACCCAATTTGGTGTGAGCCGTGGGGCATCGACCCAAGCCTGTTCCAAGACCCCACCTCAGGAAAGATATATCTGAACCTCATGGCTCCAAACAACAACATTGATCGAATCTGGGGCATCTATCAATGCGAGATCAGTTTGGTGACCGGAAATTGTATCGGAGAATATATCAGTCTCTGGAATGGAACTTTGCCTCATAATTCATCTGCACGAGATGAAGGTCCCAAGATGTTTTATAAGGATTCTTACTATTATCTTCTCATTGCTGAAGGCGGAACGGATGATTTGCATCGAGCTACGATTGCGAGGTCGTCTTCGCCTCAGGGGCCGTGGACTCCGGCACCTAATAATCCCATTTTGTTCAATGGCGCTTATGGATTTGATAATTTGACTGTTCAGTCGACGGGCCATGCTACCTTTGTTGAGACACCTGAGGGGGATTGGTACGCGGCATTCTTGGCGAGGAGAAAGATCAATGGGACTTCACCGCTTGGTGCGTGTCTTCATTGCCTACCTTCAAGTTGGGAAGTTTGAACGAAGCTGACGAACACAGGCAGGGAGACTCTCTTGACAACATTGACGTGGTCAGATGGATGGCCAACTCTGAATGACGGGAAGCCGATCCTTCTGAGTGAGTCATTCGGCAGCGTGCCAGATCAGCATTATCCACCTCCGCCGTTCAAAGATACTTTCTCCACTTCCGAGCTCGATCCAAGCTGGTACCAACTTCGCATCCCGTACACGCAAAACTACGAAACTGGCAAACCTCGAAGTTCAAACCGACACCATGGAAAAGGGAACAGCGAGACGAGCGGCCTGAGATTCTCACCAAATGTCTTCTCGCTAAGTGATCGCGACACCCCGGCAGCAATTCTTCGAAAACAAAAATCTCTCAACATGACATTCTCAGCGACATTGCTTCCAGCGAGTGGATCACTCGGCTATCTACAAAGTATAGGTATTTCGGCGTACTTGAGCGAGTTTCAGCATCAGGATACCGGTATCAGGGGATGCGTGAATCAGACTGGGATGTGCTTTTATAGCACGTTGTTGATGAATGGCACTTCTGTGGTAAGAGAGCTTCCCTTTTGGCCTGATTTTGTCCACATGTATATCAAGTGAGCTGCTGACGGCAAGCATCATCAGACAAACCAAATTCCCTTGAACAGTACAACTATCCCAGACAACATCACTCTCATCATCCGAGCAGAGGCACCCAAATACACTTTCGGCTTCAAAATTGGCACCACTCCTATCGTATGGATGGCAGAAATTGAGTCATCGTGGTTGGCATTTGCACCTATAGGCTTCTTTGTCTTTGAGGGAGCGAGCTTTGCATTGTTTGCGAGTGGAAATGGGAATCCTTGGCCATCTGACGCTCCTGTTGTTGGGTTCAAGGAGGTCAATGAGGTATATTTTGATGAGAACATTCCAGATCACGATGTTTGGACGTGATAGTGGGAAAAGAGTGAAATTTTCGCGCTTGATATGGGATATCAGTCTTAAGAGCCTTGGAAATGGTGACTGAACTAGACGCCAGAAGAGGAACTGGATATCTTGAAGGGTAATCCAGGTTCTCTAGAAACGCAACATTGAAGAAACATTCTACGAATACTCCAGAAACAAGTCTCCCGACTCTGCACTCGATCACTCACAATGTTGCTAAGACCAGAATCTGAGTCTGACGCTCTGAGCATGGGTTACATGAAGGGCATGGTAGCAAAGGCAACGATCAAGGTGACCCGGCATTCCCGACAACACTGCTTTACCGCAATACATTTCCAAATCGCACCAGAACCCGGAACGTCTGTTCGAAGGTTCAGTACCATTTTCTGAAGGGTTTGTTTATAAGACACGATGTGATACACATTTCCCCCATCCTTGTCAGCACTCACAACCGCCACCGGCCTGAGCTCCGAGAGATCTGCCGCTGCCCGTCGTGTGGGATGTATCAGTACACCGTTCGTAATACCACAACCGGCAATATTCACAACATAGCAGAAACGAGAAGGGAAACGATATTGTCCAGTATTGGCTCAAATGAAGGTCTTCCGGTATATGGAGGATCCGCGAGGTTTTCCGAGTTTGCTCGTCTTTCAAAAAAAAAGGGGGGGAGGGGGGGGAGGGGATTATAAGATTGCAAGACATCTTTTTCTATCCGAATTAGTCTATAGAGAACTTCTCTTCTTAGTTTTGCAAACTTAATAGCAATAAGATTCAAGATTTCTTGAACTAAAATCTAAGCCGTATTATATTGCCTTTGCCTAAAGCTTTCCTATCTTTATTCCAGGATTTTTTTCGAGCTAATACCTTGCGAAAGTCAGGGAAAAAAGATCTATTACTACTTAGAAATAATATCATAATAGTTTTGAATCTCAAATATTATAATAGCTCTAGCTAGAGTTATATAAAAGTAACTATTATATAACTAGTAAGTATAACTAATTCCAAGAATTAATTCTAATAAAAGATTAATTAATGCCTTTTTCCAAAGCTAGAAGCATTTCCTTATATATTTCCTAGTATTTAGCCAAATATATAAAGCCCTTTACTTAACTAGAAAATATAATTCTATATAATTTATATAATTCCGATTACTTATATAATTCTAATTATAAGCTTTATTTAAAATAGGAAACTAGATCTATAATATCTAATACCTATCTATATACTATTATATATATCTATTATATTAATTCTTTTTCTAAGTTCTTATTTCTAAAAGATCTAAAAAAACTACAAATAGCTTTATAAATAATTTCTTAAGACTTTCCCGGCTACTAGTTCTTCCTAAAAACTTCCTATAATTGCCCTATTATTATACTAGATAATAAAGTTAGAAATATAGTTTACTAACTCTATTTAGTTAATTTATAAATCACTTCTAGTAATTTCTTCTTATAAAAATAATATAAATATAATATATATTATTAGATATAAAGCTCTTCCGGTTTTCTAATTAGTTTATAAATTCCAATTTAGTCTCTAGTTATAAATAAATTATTATTCTATAAATTTAAGAGCTTAGAAAAGTTAATTTAATCTTCTAGTTTATTTATAAATTCCTTTTTTAGAATTTTCTAGATATTTCTGGTATAGAACTAGTTCTGAATTTATAATTACTATTTGGGAAAAAGATATTATAAAAAGGCCTTTCTTTTTCTATTAACTAATCTTTCTTTCCTTTAATTATAATACTATATCTAGCTTCTTCTTATCTCTTGCCTTTCTTTTTTAAGTCTTTTTTAAGCTCTTTTAAGCTTCTTTAAGCTTTCTTTAATCTTTATTTAAGCTTTTTTCTAATTTTCTTTTTTACTTTTTTATTTATTAAAATAAATACTTCTTTTAGTATTTATTAGCTTATTACTATTTATTTGGCTAATATTTCTATATCTTTAATTTATTCTTATTATCTTTAATATTTCAAAAATATTACTAAGTTTCCCGACCTTATTTATATTAAGAATAATAATTATTTAATATATAATTATTATTATTTTAAAATCAAAAAATATAATTCTATAAACTATAAATTTCTTCTTTTATTTCTTATTCTAATACTATTTAAAGTTCCTTAAATATATATAATATAGTTAAACTATCTATTTTAAGCTATTAATATATATAAGTATTTTCTCTAATATTTATTTCAAAAAGAAAAAACTATTACTATTTTTCTTTTATATTAAACTATATATATTTCTTATATTAAAGCTATTATTTGAGGCTAATAGATTTCTTTAATAATTCAAGGAATAAATTAAATAATTCTTACTAGCTTAATATAAATATAAAGTATTTTTAAAAATATAATTAATATTTTTTAGTATTAAATAAATTTATTTTATTTTTATTTTTTACTAATATCTAATAGCTTTCTAAACTAATTTATTATCTATTTCTTAAAAGAATTCTAATAAGAATAATAATAAGAATAGTAAAGAGTAATTATAAGAATAAAATATTTATAGAATATAGAAATTAAAGTTTTTAGAATTTTTAATAATTTTTATATAGCTTTTCTAAAAATAAATATATAGTTTTTAATAGTTTTTTAATAAAAGTATTTATTTTTTATATTTCCGTTTAGCTAATAATATTATAATATTTTTTTTTAAGTATTTTTATAATTCTTGAGCTATATTCTTTAAATTATTTAATAGTTTCTATATATAATTTACTAGTAAATAGCCTTTCTAATAAATAAGATATTTTTTTTCTTTTTTATTCTTTTTATAAATTATAATAAATTCTATTTTAAATTTCATTTTATTCTCGATTTTAATAAATTCTAGTTCTATTATATTACTAGCTTATAAATATTATAAATCTAATATAATAATAGTAATTTCAAATAATATATTTATTTATATATTTCTATAATTTCTAGAACTTTAAAAAAGCCGAAATATTTATTTACTAGTTTTATATTAAATTATAACTATTAAATATTCTTTATATAAAATATAACTTTATTATATATATTAAATTCTTTATTAATATATATTTTTTATAATAATACTTTTTTTATATATTTACTATTTTTTATTATTACTTTTCTAATATTTCTTATTTTATTTAAATTCTTTATATTTTTTCCTATATTACTAGTATTTCTTTTTCTAGAATATTATTCTTAATATATAATTTAATATTAGAATAGAATTTATATAATATATAAAATAAAAAAATTTCTATTATTAAATATATAAAGTTATTATATATAAATTCTATAAAAGTAAGTTTTATTATTTAATTATTTTACTAATAGCTAATATAGTATTTTAAGTACTATTTTAGATTTTAATTTAGATTTTCTATTTATTTATTAGTTTATAAGTAAAATACTATATTTAGTTATTATTAAATCTTTAAATAGAAATATAAATTTAATTAGAATTTATTTATAAAAATAGATTTTTTATTAAAGATTATATTTATAAGTATATTAAAGTCTTTAATAATATAATATATAAATAGCTCTATTAATTTAGAAGCCAAAATTCTTTTAGTAATTAGAATATATTATATTATTTTTATATATTTATTAATAATAATAAGTATAGAATTATATATTTTATTATAAAACCTAAATAAAAATAGCTCTATAATAAAGTTTATAATAATTTCTTATTATAGCTTAGAAGAAAGCGAAAATAAACTAAATATATTATATAATAAAAAAAAATTATTTTAGTTTATTAATATATAAAATAAGTTCTAATATAGTTTTTTATATTCTTTTTTATATTTTACTAATAATACTTTCTCTAGAAAATCTCTAATATCTTACTAGTATTAAAATACCTATTTATAAAATTATTATAATTAGCTTATAATAATTTCTTTTTAAAAGCCGGCTTATTTAGTATTATAGTATAATAGGCTATACTTATTAAAAATTATATTATTTTAGCGGTTTTAAGGTTTAGGTTATATAGTAAAGACTGCGGCCTTTTATATATAACTTACAGAAATTATATAAGAAAGCTAGTTTTTCTATAGTTCTAGAGAATAATTCCTTATAAGTATTTAATTAATTAAGCTTTTATATACTATATATTATTTATATTTTACTATTTATACTTTTAATTTATTATTTTATTATTAAGTCACGTTTTATATTCTAGTATATTTTATATAGGTTTTTGTTTTATTATAGTTTCTCTCTTATAATATATAAATAATACTCTAATATTTTAATAATTTAGATATATGAAATTCTTAAGTTTTAATAATTCTAATAAAAGTTTCTTTTAAAAACTATTTATATTATTAATATTATATTAATAAATCGAGCTTTTAGTATTATAATAGTAATTTAAGTAATATTTCTCTATTTTCTTTATATATTATTTTGGATCTAGCTATTTATATAATTAGAATTCGTAATATATACTATTTATAACTAGTTATACTAGTAATAAATTTAAATAATAATATCTCAAATATTATTTTATTACTAAAATAGACTTTTATTTCGAAATTCTTTAATATTTTACTAATTAAAAAGTATTTATTTCCTATAAAGTATTTATTAGTAAATAATAAGATAATAGAATAAATTAGTAAGTTATAAAACTATAGTATTAAATTTAGTATAGAACTAATCTCTATTTCTCCTATAAGATCTAGGGAAGCCTCTTCTAAATAGGAGGCTCTAATAATATATATATAATTAGTAATTTATAAGCCTAATACTTATAATATAAATAGTAGTTAGTTATAAAGTTAGAGGGCCTCCGATTTCTCTAATTAATACCTGTAATATCCGAGGTTTATTATATACCCTTAAGTTATATATAATCCTATATATATTATAATTATATTTCCCTTCTAGGATCTTATTTCTAAGATTTATTAATCTATTCTAGTAAATATTTAATTAATTATTTATTTAATTGAGATAAACTTCTAGTATCTTAAGAGATAGTTTTACTAATATAATCTAGATAATAGATATAAAAATAGTTTAATTAGATTAGGGCTAAATAAGTAAGAAGAAAGAGTAATTATATTTTAGGTATAAGAACTAGCTAGTAATTATAATTTTATTTGGGATCTGAGTATTCTAATTAGTTTAATCTAAAGTACTAAAGTACTATTTTATAAAATTAATATTACTTATTAGATCTTATATTAGAATAATCTAAATAACTATATAAAAAGAATTTAATAAATATTTATATAAGAAACCTATATAAATATTTCTGAGGTTCTAGAGATTATTTATAGGCTCCTAGAAATATATATTAATTAGTTATACTAGTTTCTAATTAGAACTAGTATAAAAACTAGTAATTAATTCAGGTAGTTCTTTATTTCTATAAAAGAACCTCTTTATATTATTATATATTCTCTTCTTTTCTAATAACTATATATATAATAACTTTTTCTATTATTACTTTCTAGCTTCTTTTTTTATTTTTTTCTAAGCCTTCTTTAATTATTTTTAATTAATTCTATAATATCTTCTTCTAGCTTTATTATCTACTTATATAATAATAAATATAAAAGTAACCTTATAGCCTTCTTTCCTATTACTAGTAAATACTTGAAATATTTCAAGTATTTACTTATTAATTCCTTTATCTTATATACTATAGTATCTAGTAAAAAGAATTATAACTATTATAATAAGAGTTTTAAGTTTTATATATTAGTAAGTTCTTTAGTTTTAATATTTATTAAAGCTAATATAATTTCAGATTTCTTATTACCTATTAGAAGCTTACTAGTTCTAGAAAAATACTATTATAATCTTTAAGAAATTTCTTAAAATATATCCTAAATAATATTATATTAATAAAGATAATACTATTAATTAAATTTTTAAAAACTAGAAAAATATTAATAAGCTTTAAAATTCTTTTTCCTATCTTAATAAGATAAATAATAATACTATTTGAATTAGTATTCTAAAGGTAAGTTTTTTCTAATATATTTAGATATTTACTAATTTCTTAAAAAAATACTATAATATTTATTTTTAAGATATTAATCTTATTACTAAGCTTATTACCGAAATTACTAAATAATCTATTACTAGTATTTCAAGTACTAATAATATAATACTTATAACTATTATAAGTTCTTTATTTACTTCTCTTAATATCCTTAATACTAATATTATTATAATATAACTATATTTTATTAAGAAATAAGCGAATTCCGGAAAGTATTAGCTAATTCTTTATTAAATCCTAAATAGGGCCGGTATTTAGTATTCTTATTTTAGAAATTAGGAATTTATAGGAATTAGAGTTTATTTATTTAAAATACCTATAGCTAGTTTATCTATAATAAATCTTTCTTAATTCTAAATCTTTTTCTAATAATTTAAATATAATTCTTATAAGCCTTAATAAAACCCTAGAAAACCTTTATAAATAAAAAAATCTAAAGAAAGAATATCTTTATTACTATTTCAGGCCTTTTCTTAGCTATTTAGATTCTTTCTTTCTTTTAAATAGCCTTTTTCTTAATAATCCAGAATTCTTTTTAATCTTAAAAAATTATTAAAAGATAGTTTCGGATTTTAAGCTATAGTTTCGGTTATATAATTTTAGAAATTCCTTAGAATTTTTAAAGTTAGGAAAAATAAATAACTAGATATTATAATCTTTAGGCCAGGCTTTCTATTTAATTAAATACTATTACTTCTTACTTTTACTATCTTATTAGTAATTAATAATAGCTTCTATTTCTTATTCTTATTTTTTATTATTATTTATTAATTCCGGAAGTTTTCCGGAAAAATATAAATATAGCTTCTAATTCTTTTTTATTATATATTCTTTAAAAAAAGAAATATAGAAAGTTAAATATAAATAATTATATATACTTAGTAGTTTTAACTTATATACTAAATTACTAATATATTTAAGGATTCTAAATAGACCTATAAATTTTAGCTTAAGCTTTTCTATTTTAAGTTTAATATTTCTTATTAATAGTATTATCTAGGCTTTTTTAAAATAGTATTTAGCTAATTAGTATTTATTATAATAAGTTTCCCGGTTATTTTATATATAATACTATAAATTCTTAAGCTTTTTCTATTTTATTTTAAGAGTTTCTAGCCTCTTATATATAGCTAGTACCTTTTTTATAATTCTATTCTCAGGATTCTATAGAAATTAAAAATAATATCTATAATATATATAAAAAGATATATCTTATAAAACCTAATATTTTAAGTTATTATATATAAATTTCGTAAAAAATAACTTTTTAAACTAGTTATTCTTTTAGATATTATAATAATATTTTAGATAGTATTTTAGGGCCTAGTTCTGCTTTTCTATCTAATTATTTATCTAAGAATAATAAGCTATACTCAAATACTATTTATATATTAAGTAGAAATAGAAAATAGACTAGAACTAACTAGTAAATACTATTTCTTAATTAGAAATAATTCTATTAGGAAAGTTAAAGATTAAAAAAACATATTTCTATATAATTTTAGTAAGTCCTAGAGAATTAATAGTCTTATAGTATATAATATATCTTACTATTTTAAAATACTAGTTAATAATTATAAGAATTATATTAAAATCGGGACCTTTTACCGGGTTTTTATATAGTAATAGACCTATAATAAAATTTATAGAAATCTTATTTCAGGGTTTTTTAGGCTATAGTAAGCTATTAAATAAACTATATAATAAATGCCTCTTTACCTTAATTCTCTAATAAATATTATATTCTTAATAATAATTATAAATATCTTCTTCTATATTTTCCTAATATTAGAACTTTCTAAAAAGCTCGAAAATCTTTTCTATTTTATAATATCCGGCTATTAGATTATTATAATAAAGCTTTATAACTTCTTAATATAAAGCGAAATTATTAGATATAATAATTCTTAAATAATACCTAAATAGGCCCGAATTATTTTTCCAGATTTCTTTTCTTTTAGTATCTTTCTTATTAAGCCTCTATTTTATAATATTCTAATATTAAAAATTATTTCTCTAAGTTACCTAAATAATATCCAGAAGAAATTCAGATAAAGAAGCTAGTACTATAGCTCTTTTAATAGCCATATATATTTATATATAAGGAATTAGGTATTTATAACTATCTAATTTAAAAACTCGAGAGACCGAGAAATCTTTAGTTCTATTAAATAATATAGTTATAAATACCTCTATTACTTTAGCTATAATAGTAGAGCCTTTAAGATATCTCTTTATATCTTACTTCTTAACTAATTCTATAATTAAAGGATTTATAAAATAATTTATTTACTTGTTTTATAGTAAATATTTCTTTTTGGCTACTATAAATATAGCAAGTATTAAATAATACTTATTCTAAAGAAAAGACTTTTCAGATATTTATAAGAACCTCTAAATTATAACTATAAAAGCTTTCTTTAGCTTATTTTAAAAGGTTAGAAGCCAAGTTATATTAATAGGACCTTCTTTATAATTAGGTCTTTTATTAGGTCTATTTACTAGGTTTAAGGCATTTCTATAATAAATAATATTAAAATCATATATTATAATATATATTACCTAATATACTTAATAGCTTTTTAGATACTTTATTTCTATAAAATATTAGAGATTATTATAGTCTATAATAACCTTAATTATAAACCTGAACTTTTTAAGATAATAGTACTAATACTTAAAGGCTTTAATAATTATAAATAGCTTCCTATTATAAGTACTATAGTTATATTTGGCTTTAGAAAGTTTCCGGAACTAGAATACTACTAGATACTAGTATTTTTTTAAGCTATTACTAGAATTAACTTATTATAAAATAGTATTAGTAATTATAAATTTTAATATATTAGTTTTAATATAAATCTTTTTAGAAAGATTAAAATAGACTAGAATAGGTATTATAGTAAAAGCTTTTTTTAAAGTCTTAAAGCTTTTAGCTATTTTATTTATTTATATAAAGAGACCGGATTTCCGGTTCTTTTTTATTTTTTTTAAGAGATCTATTAAGCCTATAATTATCTAAAAGTAATAGTAAATAAACCTATAATAGAAATTAGTAAATTCAAGAAATATTTAAATATTATAGAATAATTCTGGTTCTGGCTATTTAATAATATTATAGACCTATTTAGGATTTATATAAATATCTTTTATTCTAATAAAAAAGTTCAAAAATTCGACTTTTTTAATATTAAACTTATATTTACTAAGTTTATAAAACAGGTTATTTTTATATAGCCTAATAAATATCTAGTAAATATAATTATAGTATTTATTCTTATTTCGGAAATAAATAAGGATATTATTTAAATAAATAACTATAAAATAATTCAGGAATCTTATAAATATAATATTAATATATATTTGAAATATAACTAGTATATTAGCTAGCCTAAAAGGTATTATAAGATATTTAAAATAGCTATAATAGGTCCTAAAAGCCGTTTTCTACTTATATTTTTTATGAATTCTTATCTAATAATATATATTCTTAAGATCTAGCTTTATAAAGATCTTAATTTCTCAGAACTGGTTAAGAATCTTATTAATAAGAGAAAGCAAATACTAATTCTTAATTATAACTTAATTAAGTCTATAATAATTAATATAAAGATATAGTTATCTATTTTTCTTAGAAATAAAAAGAATAGGTATTCTTATTAGACTTTTACTAAATCTTATCTAATATTTATAAAGTATATTCTATAAATATAGATATAATACTTCTAGTTAGGTTTCTAATAAATTATATAAAGACCTATATAGGACTATATTATCTATATTAATAGAATATTTAATACTACTAAGATTAGAAAGTTCCGAAGCTTTATTAGAGTTAAAAACCTCTAAGAAGTCTTTATATTTATTATTCTAGAAATAGATAAATATTTCTAAAGCCCCTTTCCGGAGAATATTAATTTACTATATTAAAAACTTCTATTTAATATTACTAGAACTATATAATAAAATAAAGACCTAGTAACTATTATAAATATATAAAGCCTATTATCTAGAATAGTTATATTTGCCTTTAGTTAAGAATAAAACTTAAGATACTAGCTCAGGATACCGGTTAAGTTTCTTACTAAATTCTTTTAGTATTAGAATCTTAATATTATTAGGCTATATAAATATATATATCTATTATTTCTTAATATAGTCTATATATTATATAAGAATTACTTTATAAAATTCTATACTAAAAACGAAGCTATAAGAGCTAATATTTTTATATTTATAAAACCGGAGCTTAAAAGAATATATCTTATTATAATTATCTATAATAAATAGTTTAAGATTATAGGTTTAATAAATCTTAAATTAGTTTTTATAAAAGATTATAAATTCTTAGTTATATTTAGCTAAGATAATAAAGCCCTAGCTTTAAGCCTAATTATTATTAAGGAAATTATAATCTGATTCGGTATTACCGAATTTATTATATATCTTTAAGATATTTACTTCTAGCTATATTAATCTTATTTAAATAGTTATATAAAATAATATATCTTTTTTATTATAGCTAAAATTATTAATATTTAAGATTTGGCTTTTTCTTTTTCCTATTTCTTAGAAAAGTTTCCTCTAAAGTACTTTTCTATAGCTATAGTATTAACCTGCTTCTATAGATACCTTAACTCTTCTATAGTTTTGGCCTTATTAGGGTTCTATTAAACCTATTTAGTATACTTGAAATACTTTATATTTCCTGAGAAGTATTCTTTCTATTTATAAGTCTAATAAACTATACCTGAAATAGAACTAGTATTTTATTAAGGCCTTAAAAGGGCCAAAATATTACCTAAGGGTTTCTTATATAATTTTCGGAACTTATTCTTTTTTTTTTAATAGCCTTATAAATCAGAATTTACTAAATTAGAGTCTTTAGGAATAGAATTACCCTTACTAGACTCTCCCGTCTTTATTCTTATTAATTTAGGATAAGTAATATATTCTGTTTTCTGAATTTTCTTAAATTATTCGGAAATAAATACTACTTTATTTCCTAAGAAAATAGATATAAGTATCTAATAAGTCTTATAGTTAGATAAAGTAGTATTAAGAGTCCGGATCCGGTCTCTTTTAGGGTATAGGTCCTAGTTAACTTTAAGACTAATTATTCGAATATATAACTTAGTAACTATCTTATTATTTTTCTAATAAAGATCTCGAAGTTCCTTAAAAGTATCTTATTAACGGGTTTGAGGTATTTGAAATATATTAGCTAAATAGGCCTTAAATCGCTTCTAATAGACCTTATATAATAGTAGGCTTTACTTTATTATAGCCTTTTAAGTATTATAAGATTTATTCCTAAAAATACTTATAATAGAATTAATTCTAGAAAAGTATCTATTATAAGTCTAAGGTTAGATTCTAAAAACTACTTTCCAGGAAAATATAAATATTCTCTATTCCTTAAGAGACTTTCTATAATATAAGTCAGGTATCTGGATTTTAAAAAGCTTTTTTTAGTCCAAATATATTTTTAGAATATTATATAATAGCTTCTAATAAATAGTATTGAGATTACTCTTAAAGCTTATTATATTAGGAAAGGAAATAAGTTCTAATCTTATTTTAGGAAGTTCCCTAATAAGAATTACTAAGGAAAATAAAATAGACTTATAAATAAAGTTTCTATAAGATATAGTAAACTATAAAATATCCCTAAAAATATCTTTATATTATTCTAATTATAGGATATATTAGTTAATTATATTTACTAATTCTTACTTTTATTAGAATACTTTAATTTTAGTATATAAGCCCTATTCTATAACTTAGGTAATAGTAACTCGGGTATTAATCTTAATATCTTAATTATTACCGGGATTATTTCAGTTATTATTACTAGCTCTCGGAGGCTCCTAAGGGGCCCTATTAAAAGTATTAGATAAGCCTTTACTATTACCTATATTAGAGTTAATCTGGTCGATTTCCTCTATAAGAATAGCTTTAGTAAGAAGTTATATATTTTATAGATTTCGAGATATAATTACTTATTAAACTACTTCCTTTAAAAATAGAGAAATTAGCTTATAAGATATTTATTAGTAGGTAATAAGATAATAGAATAAATTAGTAAGTTATAAAACTATAGTATTAAATTTAGTATAGAACTAATCTCTGTTTTTCCTATAAGGTCCAGGGAAGCCCCTTTTAAATAGGAGGCCCTAATAATATATATATAATTAGTAATTTATAAGTCTAATACTTATAATATAAATAGTAATTAGTTATAAAATTAGAGGGCCTCTAATCTCTCTAATTAATACCCATAATATCCGAGGTTTATTATATACTCTTAAGTTATATATAATCCTATATATATTATATTTCCTTTTTTCTAAACCTTATATTATAGTATTATAGAAATAATATAATATTCTATTATTATTATTTATAGAATTCTTTATTTTATATATTATATCTTATTATAAAATATAAATAATAAAAGTATTTTTATTTATATTTATTATAAAATCTGGCTTTCTTAATAGCCTATTAATAAAATTATTATATTTTAGCTAATATTCTAAAATAAAATTAAAAATAACTAGCTTTTCTATTTATTTTATTTATTAATTATTTAGTTTTTTCTTAGTTATAAAATATTTTAAGTTATTATAATTTATTTTAATAATAATAATATATTAGATATATATTAAATAATATTATTATTAGTATAATTATTTCTTTAGAAGTCATATATATAGTTATAGGATATAGGATATAAAATATAAGTAATAGGATATAGGTAATAAAATATAGGTAATAGGATATAGGATATAGGATATAATTATATAACCTTATATCTTATTAGTAACTTAACTAGTAAACTAGATTTCTTTAGGCTTAGTAGATTTAGAAATTATATATTAATACTATAATACTATAATTCCTACTTCTAAATAAATAATAACTTTACTAACTAATATAACTAGTATTTCTATACCTATATAATAATACTATATATTACTAATAAACTAATACTAATTAGTTTATATATATAGATTAGAGAAGATTTTAAATTAGTTCTAAAAGTATTTAGTAGCCTAAGATAAATCTAGTCTATTTTATATTAAAAGAGGAAACTATTTATTAATTTTATAAAAGTATTTAATAGCCTATAAAGAAGATATCTAATACTTACTAATTAATAAGTAGTTAGCCATTTAATTATTTATTTATTTAATTTCTACTATCTTTTAAAACTAATTTCTTTTGGCCCTAAGACTACTTTCTTAGAAACTATCTTTTCTACTTATATAATACCCGTATTTATAGGACCCTTTTTCCGGAATATATACTCTATATATACCTTTAAAGCTATTTAACTACTACTTTAATTTTATTATTAAATCGAGTTCTTTGAGCTTTAGATTTTTCTAGAATTATAATATTTTACTTCCTAAATTTCTTATTATAAATAAAATATTTAAGGGCAAAATATTTACTTTAATACTTATAATACCTCTAGATATCTAGGATATCTAATATCTAAATTAGATATCTGGATATCTTTATTACTAAACCCTTTTTATAAACCTATTATAAACTACTTTACCTTTAAACTCCTCCTACTACAAATTATATATATATACTAGGGAGAACCTGAACTCGGTTTAATATAGATACTAATAAGGAAAAGAAACTAATTAAGAAATAGAAGAATAGTATTAATCTAATAACTATAATAAAGGCTAAACTTCAGGAATATATAACTACTAAAATATATTAGTATACCTTATATAAGAAGAAGAATAATATTCTATAGGATCTATTCTAGAATAACTTTAAAAACTTTAATACTATAGTATATAGTCTAATTAATTATATACTTATATAAAATCTTTAAGCCTAACTTTAGTAAAATAGTATCTATATTAAATAGAACTATAGAAACCTTACTATTATATAATTCTTTATTAACTTTATTTAAAAAGAAATAAAAAACATATGAAATAAAGCTAATATTATTAATAATAATCTAATTAGAACAGATTTTCTTTAGAGACCTATTATATTAGTTTATCTTATTCTAGATAAAACTAGATATAAGAGAACTAGATAATCTTAATTAAAAAATTAAGCTATTTATCTACTTCCTCTAAATTAAGGCTATTTACTACTTTTACTTTTACTATTACTAGTATTACTACTAAACCCGAACTACTATTAATTAGTACCTACTATTTCTGCTAGGAAGCTTATTAGGAAAGTAGTAAAGATATATTTTAAAATACAGAAATATAACGGAACTAATAGTAGTTTTAATTATAAACTCATTATTTTCCTTAATATTTACTAATATATAAAGCTCCCAGAAAAGGCACTAATAAGAGCTTTTCCTATTATATTAAAGGAACTAGTATAAGACTACTTCTATAATAACTAGCTCTCGAGCCACATATATAAAGAGGCCTATATAAATATTTATAATTTCTTTAAAGACTCCGGTTTCTATTATTGAAATTTAGATAAATAAAATACTATTACCTTAATAACTATAATAGTAAAGAACCTTAAAAAGACAATATTTGAGCTTATCTAAATACTAATTAATAACTTATATAAATTATAATATAGCCTTGCTCTTGCTTTATAAAATACTAAATTCCTATATAATAAGATTATTATCTCCTATTAAGGCTTACTAGTATACTAATATATAGTTTCGGACTCTTCTAATAATCTCGGCTAGCTTATTAATAAGCTTTAATTATTTATTATTACCTATAAGAAAAAGTAATAAATTATTACTAAAACCTATTTTACTAATTAATAATACTATTTTTAAAACCCTCTAAACTACTATCTGTCCGGAAATTATTAATATAAACCTAGTTATAATTTTGGAATCTATAATAACTATTCTAAACCCTGTAATTATAATAAGTATATTCCAAAGTTGTATTTTATATATAAAAGACCCGAATACTACTTATAAAAATATATACTAGAGAAATAAGAGACTAAAAAGGCTTAATTTAAGAATAAAAACATTTACTAATTTAGATCCCGAAATACCTATAACTTTAATAAATACTTTAATAGTACTTATATATAATATATTATCGAATTTAAAAAAAAAGAAAATAATGAAAATAGTAAGAATAAACTAGTAAGTAATGCTTTTAAAGCCTTACTAGTAGAAACGGATAAAGGAAAGAAATATTACTTTAATTTCTATTTTATTTCTATTAAGAGCTTTCTAGCCGCTCTTATAGCTCTTATTCTTACTATTCCTATAACTAATACCCTTATAAATAACCTTATTTCCCTTTCCCTTATATACTAGATAATAGGCAAAAACTATATCTTAGAATCTATTAAATAAATAGAAAATACCCAGATATTTATAATTAATAATATATTAAAATATAATACTTACTACTTTTATAAAGTTATAATTAATACTAGAGTTTCCAGATTCTTAACTACTAGTTCTAACTAATTCCAAGCTTTATAGCAAACTAATAATAATATTAAACTTAATGAAATTACTAAAAATTAAATTAATATCTAGTTTAATATTAGATCTATATCTTCTATTAGATTTATAATAGTAAGAATACTAATTAGACAAGTATAATTCCATATTATATCTATAAAAACTTTATTCTTACTTAGTTTGGCTAATATAAATAAACTAGGAGTTTATTTTAATAATCTTACTAATTATCTTATTACTTCTAATAAATACTTCATACTTATAGTATAATGTTTTAGATACTTTTTCTTGCTTTGAAATACTATTCTATAAAGCTTTATTTCCGAATTCTTTATTTATAATTCCTGCTTTCTTATAGAGATTAAATTATAATATTTATACTACTGTTTTAGTTATTTATTTATTAGTAAGCTTTAAAACATACTAGAATAAGCAGGCTATAATATTAATATAGAAGCCCTTAAGTATCTTATAAAGTACTACGAATAATACCAGAAATTCGGATAATTACCGGAATAATTTAAGTTTAACCTAAGAGATAATATTAGCTTTAATTACTTTATTATTATTAATATTTTTTATATTTCTAGTAAGCCTATACTTTATATTATTAATAAAGGTACTTGATATTAAGCCGGCTAATAGCTTTAAAATATTAGTATATTATATACTTGAGATACCTTAAAATAGTATTAGATTAATACTTATTTAGGCCCTTTTAATTAGATTATAGCAGATACCGGAAAGTAGTTTACTAATAAGAAGTTTACTTAGCTTGTAAATACTATAGAAATTAAGGTTAAAATTGTTCTTATAAAAGCTTATAGTTCCGTTAGAATTATAGAATACTACTATAGCCCGATTTAATATACTTATCTTATTATTATAGCCGAAATTAATAGAATTAATAAGAATACCGTATTTTAAATAGCTTTTAAGGCTATTAATAATTCTGCTAGACCTAATAATATTATCCTAATTCTCTTAATTTATAGTATTTTATCCCGAATAACTAAATATAATACCCTATTACTAATTATATTATAGTAATTAGTAGTATTTAAGAAGGTAATAGTAGAAATTCAGAAGCTTTAAGCTAGATACCAGATTATAAATACCCTAAATACCCGAAATAGTTCTAGTATTACTAATATCTATAAACTTCTCTTAAATTTGGATGTTTTTATATAGTATAAAGGAAATACTAGTTAATCTAGTAGTTAGGATAAGCCATATAAGCTAATAGCTATTAATAGAGAAAACTATATACTAGCTCTATTATATAGTAATACTACTTTCTGCTTAACCTCTATAAAGCCCTTTTATATAGGAGATATTAAGGTTATTACTAATGGCCCCGAACCTGAACCTATTCCCGAACTTTATAGTAAGACTAAAGGTAATATAGGTATAATTCCTCTTACTATTCCCGCTATTTCACTAAAGTATAATAGAGAATACCCTTATAAGAACCCGGATTTTATAGTATTTCTATAGGATAATAACCTATATAAGAACTCCTATTAAGTTAAAGTCGCTAGTTTCCTAGAAAAGGGTATATTTAAAGTTACTTCTAGATTTCAGGTACTAAAAGAGATATATATCTTTAATTCCCGGTTTATTAATAAGATTAAAAATAAGGATATAGAGAGAGAGTTTAAGAAATCGAGACTAGTTATCCAGGCTTATAATAATAGTAAGAAACATATAGTATTAATATAATTACTTATTATTTAATATATTAGCTAGAGAATTATTCTTAGTATTACTACTATAATAATAGATACTATAAAACTATATTTATATAATATCTCGCAAGCTTATATCTAATTAATAACCTTACTTAACTATAATTTTTATATTAACTTATCTTATAAGCTTACTAGAAAGCTAAATCTAAATAATAATTTGGTTCTAAAGGTTATAAAACTACTATATAGTATACCAGAAGCTAGGAACTACTAGTTTAAGACTTACTATTCCTATTATATTAACGAGCTTTCTATAGAATAGTTAACTTATAACCCTTGCCTTTTTTATAGCAAGTAACTCTTTGGAATTATTAGCCTTTAAACTAATAATACTCTATTTATTAGAACTAATAATTTTGTAAAAACAAAGTAACTAAAGCTCCAAGAGGTTAAGTTCTTAGCTAAGAAGTATAAATACCTTACTATTAATTATAATCTCAAGTTTAATAGAAATATTATTTATATAGATATTACTAGAATTACTTTTATATAAGAATACTAATATAAAAACCTCTGAATTATTTCTATAAAAAATACTATTACTATAAGTAGTAGGAGTACTATTCGTTAAGATCTCTCTATTAAGGACTAATATATTACCTAATATACTAGAGGAATATATATTATATTAATCTATTAACTAGAAGCTTTATATAACCTATTAATTACTATTTAAACTATTAAACTCTCGGAAACTAATATAAAGGCACTTAATAAGCGCATTTAATAGCAAATTAAGAATACTACCAGAGAACTAAGATTCGTAAAGCTAGTAAAGAAGTTCTTATATTTAATTATTTTTATAAATACTTTATTTACAAATAATAGAGATCTCTTTTCCCAAATCGGATATATTCTAGTTCTAGTAAACGGAACTAGATATACTAATATTATTTACTAGTTCTTTACTAAATATAAGAAAGTTACTAGAAATATTCTAGCTTTAGAACTCTATAATATGGCTTACGGCTTTAATATAGGCACTTTAGTTAAATCTATAATTAATAGAATACTAGAAATGGAACTACTACTAGTAATCTATACGAATTCAAAGTTATTATATAAATGCCTTATTAAATTAGGAACTATTCGAGAAAAGCATCTAATAATTAATATAATATATCTTTACTAGATATATAAATAATAAGAGATTATAGAAGTTAAATAGATTAAGGGAAAATCAAATTCTACTAACTCTATAATAAAATCGAAGCTAATAAATACTCTCAAATACCTAATTAATATAAATACCATATAATTAGATATAGAGAAATAAGTTAAGTATAAATAGGGCAAGAAATAAATATATGAAATAAAAGAATATTATAAGAGGGAAAGTTATATATAAAAGGCTATAGTCTTTAGTATATAACCAAAACCTCGGAAGTAATATAAATATATAGAATATTTGGGAAATCTGGTACTAGGCCGGATTAGGGAATTTGTATATAATTAGAAAAAGATATTATTTTTCGCGTTTTTAAAGAGTTTCTAGTATTAGTATAGCTATTCCTTTGGGAGTCACGTGCGTAGTTACGGAATACGGGATACGGGATATAGGTAATAAGATATAAGTAATAGGATATAGGTAATAGGATATGGGATACGGGATATAGTTATATAACCTTGCATCCTATTAGTAACTCGATTAGTAAACTAGACTCCTTTAGGCTTAGCAGATTTAGGGATTATATATTAATATTATAATATTATAATCCCTATTTCTAAACAAATAATAACTTTACTAACTAATATAACTAGTATTTCTATACCTATATAATAGTACTATATATTATTAGTAAACTAATAATTACTAAATATAAAATACTAGAATAATAATTAAAAGTTTAGAATTATATATTTTATATTTACTTTTAATTATAGTTATCTTTTTTAAATAAAAAATAATAAAGTATTATTTGGCTTTTATTTCTTTATTAAAGAACTAGAAAATTATATTTATAATTATAAATTCTAGAATACTTATTTTTATATAAATTTTTTAAGACTAGATTAAAATAATAAAAAATTAATACTATTATAAATATAATTTATAGTTTCTTAAAAGCCTTATTTGCCTTATTTATCTAGCTAAAATAATATTATAGGTTTCTATTAGTTTTTAATAAATTAGTTAATTCTTTTATTATTCTAAAATATTTATAAATAAATCTCTAGTAAAAGTTAGTAAAACCCAGAAATACTTGAATTTCTCGAATATTATTTTTTAAAACTAGCTATTCCCTAATAGCTATAATTCGACTAGCTTTTATTTTTATATTATTTAGGCTAACTATAAATTCTAGAAAATCTATTTTTTTATATTAAACTTATATTTTACTAAGTTTATAAAAAGCTAATACTATTATAATTACTTAAAAATATATTAAACTACTATTATATATTATTCTAGATTCTCTAAATAAATTAAATATTATCTAAATAAACTATATAAATAATATTTATAAGACCTATTAATATATAATTAATATATATCTGAAATATTACTAAAGTATTAAATAGTTTAAAAAATATAATATAGTATTTAAAATATTTATAATATATTTGAAATACTGTTTTTTACTTATTACTTTCCTGTATTTATAACTAATAATAAATATTTTTTAAGTTTAGCTTTATATATTTTTTTATTTTATAAAGCTTATTTATTATTTTATTAATAAATAATAATAATATTTGGTTCTTAATAATAATTTTATTCAGATTCTAGTAATTAATATATAAATATAGGCTACTTCTTTTCTTTGAAATAAATATAATTAGAATACTAGCTAGGCTAATAAAATAATAGATTTTTTTTTTCTAAACTAGTATTAAGATATTTCTAAAGAATTTTAAGTTCTTTTTCTAATAATATATATATAAAACTATATAGTAATTAGAATTCTAATTCCAGATTTATATAATATTTTATTATATAATAGTCAGATAATATATTTATAGTTTCTATAGAAAATACTCGAAAAAGATTCTAATATTTCTTAAGAAATATAACTATTTCATTTATAATAATAGTAGTAATCTTTTAGCTATCTATTATAAAATAAGTAATTAATAGAAAAATATATATCTTGTATTTTATTACTTTAATAAACTTTCTAATATTTAGAATTTTAATCTTTTATAATTAAATATAGTATTTTTATATTATTTTTCTAAAAGAAATTAGAAAATTAATCTAATAAAGCTATAGAAATTCAAGTATTATATTAATATAGTTTAGATTAAAATTATATAATATAAAATATATATTAGTTTTCTTTTAGTTCTTTAATATATTTTTGGTAATAATTTTAAAAATATAATCTCTATATAAATAAATCTTTTTTTTTCTAATAAGAATAAAGAAATTACTTTTAATATTAATAATATATTTATATTTAAAACTAATTTTCTTTTTATATAATTGGCTTCTATATCTGAATTAATTAATACTTTAATTCTTTATTTACTTTTCTTTATTTTAATAATAACTTTAATTACTATTCTCGTTTTAAGTACTTTATTTTTTATAATATAAATAAATATAACTATTATAAAATATATTTATTTCCTGACTTCTTTAATTCTAGATATTTATATATTTTATAACTAGACTTATTATAGTTATAATAAGTCGGTTTCTTTTAATTTGGGTATATAATAATATAATAATTCTTTTTCTAGTAAATAAAGTAAATTATATCCGGTTTTATAGATCTTAATATAAGTATTATATTAGACTTTATTACTATATCTTTATTATTTCGGTTTTATAAATCTCGTAATAGAAATATATTTCTTTTTTATTTTCTTTTATTATTTTCTTTCTCTTTTCTTCTATTCTTTTTCTTTTACTATTTTATTAGCTTATTATATTTCTATTAAATAAATAGATTTAAATTATTTTTAATTCTTATAGCTATAGAAATAAACTTTTCTCTTTCTTATAAAATATTTCCTTAATAATTAATCTTATTTCAAATCTTTTATCTTAAGCTATTAAATAAGTTATTTTGCTTTTATAATAAATTTATATAATCTAAATTATCTAATAGGCTATTTAAATAAGATATAAAGCTTTAAATACTTTAGCCTAGCTATTATTTAGTATTTTTAAATTTAGTAAAGGCATTATTATTATAGTTTTCTAAATTTAAAATAGAATTTTTTATAAATTTAATAAAGGTCTTCTAATTTATAATATTAATATTTATTAATTACTTTTTATATTTTTAAAACAGAAAGTATAATATATAATCTTTATTATATTAGTAGCTTAGATAATTCTATTTAGTAAAAAAAGTTCTGGGATTCTTTAATATTCTTTCTTTTATAAATAAGCAGTTTTCGGGTTTTTAAAGCCTTTTAAACTAAGAGTATTACCGGAATTATAATAGATTTTATATTAGGTATCTGAATGTTTTTAAAATAATAGATTTAAGCTTCTAACTTCTTTAAATTCTTTTTCTATTATATTTCTGTTTTTAATTTAGTAATATAATAGCAAACCGCTACTAATTTCTCTATTATTATTATTTTACTAGCTAGTTCTAGAAATATCTAAGTTCTATTTCCTTTTTCTAATTAGGTAATATAAAGAGTACCTAACTAGATACTTTTCTAGATATCTAGCTGAGTTATTCTAGTAATAATAGAGGCGCTTTTTCTAGTTAATACTTTAGCTATTAATAGTTTTATTTATTAATAGCTTAACTATCTCGTAATAAACTATTCTCTAAAAATTAAATTAATTAGAATATAAAGTATATAATAGTAAAGTAATATATAAGTAATTAAGGTAAATAAGCTATAGAGTAATACTTATAAATATAACTAATTCCAAGAATTAATTCTAATAAAAGACTAATTAATACCTCTTTTTAAAGCTAGAAGCATCTCTTTATATATTTTCTAGTACTTAGCCAAATATATAAAGCCTTTTATTTAATTAGGAAATATAATTCTATATAATTCGTATAATTCCGATTATTTATATAATTCTAATTATAAGCTTTACCTAAAATAGAAAACTAGATCTATAATATCTAATATCTGTCTATATATTATTATATATATCTATTATATTAGCCGGAATTTCAATAATTTTGGCTAGTATTTTCTATATATATATAATAATTCTATAACTTATATTATAATATAATTCTTTACTATAAGCTAGGCCTTTAATATATAAAAACAGGTAATTCTTAATATAAAGAGAATTTATTAAGAAAAGAAACTAAAGCAAGTTTTAATTTTCGAAAAAATAAAAAATATAATTATATAATAATAAGCTTAATACAAGTATTATATATTAAATATAAAATCGAGTTTCAATATATTATATTTTTAGCTTTATTAAAGATTAATAATAAGTTTTAAGCTTTATTTTAATTATAATTCTCTTAAAATTTTATTTAAATATAATTTATTTAATAATAGTATTTCTAAGTTCAAGATTTCTAAGCTCTTATTATTATAATATATTATATATATGAGTTAATAAAATACTTTTAGGAAAAGAAGAGTACTTTGTATATAAAGAAACCTATTTCTTATGTGAGGAAGTGTCTAGTTACACACTAAAATCCGGGTGCTGCAATTGGCCCGAGAGCTGCTGACTAAGGCAGTTTCCTGTAAGACGACGCACTAGTTTTCCCACACCACCATTTCCGTCCCGAAATCGACTCTCTTTGCGTGCAAGCGATATGTTTTCATAAATCCGGTACACCGAATGGCTGTGTGCCATGTCTTCAAGTCCTGTATTATTCCTGGGCATTCAAGCCAGAAGCGTCACTTGCATGCAGGCAGAGCCACACCAGCTCCCTAGTGGACGCTCAGACGCTCTAGACCACAGTCCAGCTCTTGAGCAGCTGTAATTTGAGGACAGTTGAAGAGCTAGGAGATCACAGGCAATCGAGGACCAATGTCAAGTGATTGAGTACTTGACTTGCTATAGTGGCTTTTACCGCCTACAGCCAGGATGTCACGAGGATTTCGTCCATTTCTTCATGGGTCGGACGCAATCTGTAAAGGTGGAGTCGCGCCGGCGCGTGTGCAAAGCAAGGTCTAACTAGACCTCCACATCCAAACCTCCTTCCTCAATCAGATCTCACTCCACGACCCACTTCCCCCCGCTTCGCCGTTGAGCACGATAAGGCCGACTTATGTCACCATCCCTGAATATGTGCCTCTTCAATGCCGACTCGCAGTCAAGCAGGGGTTAATCCGTTCGTAGTCAGCTCTTCTTTTGCTTATCACCACCCCTCACCGTTGGTGCATTGATAAGGAATCAAGGATGCCTGTGATAAAAGAGGACATCACGAACATGCTCACAACTCACGGCCCTTCATCGCACCGCCGCAACACCTCCGCAGTCCTCACACACCTTTGAAGTATTGGTTTTTTCTGCATACCTTCCTAAAGGAATGGCCCTGGTGACTAACTTCTGACAATCGTCAAGAAAATAACCTGAAATGGCAGTCAATTCTCCTTTAGTTAGCAGTAGTCTAATAGCTATGCTATTTTAGCTCACCGCAGCTTCTGCAATCCTGGAGTCTGGACAAGACACATATTTCATCCCTGTGGCATCGCAAGGTTAGGTCGAATCTACCACTTTAGCAAAAGGCACTTGATTTTCCCCCGAACTTAAGAACCTTCCTATTGAGGGTGCAGTTTCCAAGCGCATGTAACATTGCGGAGGCCTTATCATTGACGAGATTCTGACAGCGGGAATGTCTTGGTCTTTAGCACGGACAACCTTAATGGCACCTCGCGGGCGTGCCTTTATTTGTATTGGGCGAGCCACAGAGCTTGAGGAGGACCATGCCCGAAACTCCTAGCTATATATCTCGTCAAGCTACCCCATTGTAAGGGCATCCAGCTATCCATCTTTACATTTTGTCTACGGTCATGAAGCTCTCTGTCTTGGCATTCGTTACTGGATTTGCGGCTATCGCCCTTGCCGCCCCGGCCCCTGTCTCACATGTTGTGCACGAGAAGCGAGAAACTCAGATGAACAAGTGGTCTCGTCGGAGTGATCTCAAACTGAATGGCGATGCTATCATCCCAATGTCCATTGGGTTGACGCAGCGGAATCTCGATAGTGGGTATGAATGTGAGCAATAATTTGCCTCCTCCATGGGACCATTGCTGATATCCCCAGTTTTGATGGACGTCTCTCACCCTACGTCACCAAACTATGGCAAGCACTGGACATTTGATAAGGTTGGTGAGTTGAGGTTCTCCACTCCGATTAAAATTAACAAAAGTAGATCAAAGAGAGGTTCGCCCCATCAACAACCACTATTGCTGCAGTTAAGGAGTGGCTCGTCGATAGCGGCATTGATTCCGAGAGAATCAAGATGTCCAAAAGTCTCACTTGGATCAAGTTCGATGTGACTGTCGAGGAGGCCGAGTCCCTTCTTCAAACGGAATACGGCATCTATACTCACGCCACGACAGGCAAAGACCACCTGGCCTGCGAATCATACAGCTTACCAGCGCATATTCGAGAGCACGTTGATTTCATCACGCCAACTGTCCACTTTGACGCCACCGTCAAGTTGGAGAAAAAGCGAAGAGATCTGGAAGGCCGAAGCCTGAAAATTAAGCCGGTCACCCAGGTCAAAGAAAATCCCAACCCCATTGCAGAACTTGCCGTTCAGCAGCCTCAGGTCACGTTCAGTTTGGCGAATTGCTTTACTTATATCACCCCGGATTGTCTTCGAGCATTGTACAATTTCACAAATGGTACATTGGCACAGTACGGTTCTCCAAAGTTCTTGATTCTTGAACACATTCTCACATGACCAGATCTTCATATGGTATCGTTGAATACACGCCGCAAGCTTATCTGCAGTCTGATCTGAATCTGTTCTACTCCAATTTGCAACGTCAAATTTCATCCGGGACAGGTCCGACTGTTGATCTAATTGATGGCGCGATTGTCCAGACCACAACTCAGAGCTTCAGTTACAACGGTGAATCAGATCTCGACCTTCAGTATGCCATTGCACTGGGTAGGTTGATCCGATGCACAATACAGCATTCGTCAGAATTTCTAACAAAATACAGTGTACCCACAAAAGGTCACGCTGTACCAAACAGGTGACACTGTCGAGGGCGCTTCTTTCAATAACTTCTTAGATGCCATCGATGCATCATACTGCACTTCAGGCGGAGGAGATGATGCAACTTAGTGAGTCCCGTCTTCTCTTCAGCTATTGTCCTAACTAACGCTGAAACTCAGTGATGGCATCTATCCCGATACAGCCTCAGGCGGCTACAAAGGAGCAGCAAACTGCGGTACCTTCGCACCTACCTCCGTGATCTCAACCTCATACGGGTACAACGAAGCCGATCTACCCGCCGCCTACGAGGTCCGTCAATGCAACGAGTATATGAAGCTCGGTCTCGCCGGGGTGACAGTTCTCTACTCCTCTGGAGACAATGGCGTAGCAGGAAACAGCGCCGAATGCTGCACCAGCGCCAAGTGCGCAGGAGGAACCCTCAACTCCGGCGGCTCAGGAACATTCAACCCCTCCTTCCCCGGCACCTGCCCTTACATCACGGCCGTAGGCGCCACGCAGATCAAGCCCAACACAGCCGTCACAGCAACTAACCCCGAAGAAGCCTGCGAAACAGTAATTTACTCCGGTGGCGGCTTCAGCAACGTCTTTGCCATGCCTTCATACCAATCCTCCGCCATCTCCACCTATTTCACATCCCACAAGCCCTCGTATACAGCCACGCAATACAATAATTCCCAAACCGTACGCGGCTTTCCCGATGTGTCTGCCAACGGTGCCAACTATGTTGTTGCTGCGGATGGCTCCTTGTCATTGGTTTATGGGACGTCCGCTTCGGCGCCTGTGTTTGGAAGTATTATCACGCTGATCAATGAGCAGAGGATTGCTGCTGGGAAGAGCGCTGTGGGGTTTATTAATCCGACCTTGTATGCTAACCCCGGGGCGTTTACAGATATCACCACTGGGGGCAATCAAGGGTGTGGGACGGCAGGCTTTACTTCTGTTGCTGGGTGGGATCCCGTTACGGGGTTGGGGACGCCGAAATATCCTGTATTGCTTGCGGCGTTTATGGCGCTCGCTTGATATTATGAGCTATTCGCGACAGTAATGGGCAGGGATTAGCCCCTTTCTTGGGTGAACTCAAGGCGTCCTATAGCAACCCGCTATGGAGTTCTCTGAGAACTCGATGACTTTTCATTAAGAACACTTCAGGGAAATGGAAATCTCTATAAGGTTCTCTATTTTTATTAAACAAATTATTATAAAAATTCTATATATTGAATCCCCTAATTTAGGCCGATTTCTGGACTTACTTTTTATAAGAATCCGTCTTATATAAGCCAAGTTATTAAGAGTTAAAGTTAAATATTAATTAAAACAAAAACAAAAATTACTTTAAGTAATTATATAAAAACGAGGCTTAATAACTTAAATTTAAGCTCTTAAAATAAATATAATATATTATAATAAAACTATTTTCATTTTATATTTTAAGAAGTATTTATATATAACTTTTTCTTTTTTTTTCACTTCTTTCTTAAGCTAGTATAATAGGAATTTAAGAGATAGTTATATATCTAGTCAAGTGCGCTCGGCTACGCTTGAGCGAACGCTTCTCATTATATCTTTTTCTTATTCTTTTTTTCTCTCGTCTCTTTCTTAGTTATATTCTCAGCACTTAAGCTTATATTATTAGTTACATCCCCACGTATTCCTCTTTAATATACTAATTGTTCTGCCCTATTACTTCTTAGTAGTAGGATTACTTCTGTTACTCGCGCCTCGCTATAAAGCAATGTCTCGGCTCACTCTATACCCTTCACAGCAAAGAGCAATCGCGCAGTTGCGATCCGATGCCCTCTCCCTCAAGGCAGACGCGATCGACAACCTAACCGCGATCCTACGCCTGTCCAACATCCCCTCCTCCTCCCTTAATCTTGCTCTTGACTCCATCCGCCAGTACGCTTGTGTCGCACTGCACTTCCACCCAGATCGTCCGGTCGGAAATCGCACCGTCGCAAGCGGCCTCCTTGAGGATGGCATCTACAAGAGTCAGTTCGAGACCGGCATCTCAAACGGCCTCGTCTCAGCTCCCGAAGCCCCACGAGATGAATGGGAACGGTCCCTCTCCAACGGTGCATACAGTGGTGTTGAAGCTACGCATCGTCCCAAGTACGGCGCCCTGGATTTGATGCGCAGCCCTGATGGTCCTGCCCCAAGGTTTGGGTCTTGCTTCTTCGTACTCAAGCCGGATGTGTCGCAACGGTCGACGTTCACATTTGGCGGCTCTCAAGCAGATCCAAAGTATCATGGTACAGTAGAGGAGTTCCATGGCATCCTCGATGCTGCATTTGAGGAGTGCTTTACGCGGGATTTTGCCCTTGGCGTGACCAACATTCGTCCTTCAAAGCTCATGAAGCGTATTATCAACCTCAACAACCCAGTCCAGAATGAAACCGGCCCAAGTCGTAACCTAGACCATTATGTGGAAGCTCAGGTACACGGCGATATACTTCTCGTGAAGGATATCTTGGAACTCGTGGCGGATCCATCATTCCACGGTACTGATACAGGGCGAGATCTCGAAGCGATGTCTTTGAAATACGAATTCCGTTTACGCTGGCATCAGGGGTTTCGTATGCAAATAGTGCATGTCACAAAGGATTTTCGTGGCCCCACAATGCCGTCCCTAGCTGCGAGAATTGCGGAAAACGGATTCATTAATGCGAAGGCAATTGGGACAGCCGTGAGAGTGCTGTCAGGGGATCCGGAGGCATGGAAAGACAGAGGGACCCTCCCCGAGGTTCTGCAAGAGTTGAAGCTCCTCTGGCATGTATTAGTGCGATTTGGGAAGGAAGTTGAAGAGTGAAATGAGAAGCACTCGGACACTTCTCGGGGAATGTCTATGAAGGATAGATATCAGGGCTGGGATATTTAGGCAGACCAGAGACCCACATTTGTGACTGGGAATCCCGGATATCGGTGCCTGATCACAGCTTAGGGGCTATTGGAAACGTAGGAGAGAGAAGCCATCCTGCACCTTTGTATTCAATGCAGGTAATGTCGCTCGATACAAACAGCTAAGTCCGGCTGTTCTTGCGTTGTCTTCAGCTACACTTTTGCACTATTCTTACACCTCGGTTCTGTTGAACTAGCTAAAGCAATATAGCTAGGGTCACGTGCTTGCAATATAAACCAAGTAAAACGTACTGAATTGACTGCTGTTCTACAGTGGTAAGTAGCCCGTATATATAGCCCTGAACCCCCTAAGTCACATGTACTAAATCCATATGCCAGCTGAACCGATTACAGCTATACAGGGTATTCCAGCCGTACATGGTATTCCAGCTATACAGGGTATTCCAGCCGTACAGGGTATTCCAGCCGTACAGGGTATTCCAGCTATACAGGGTATTCCAGCTGGACAGGGTATTAAGCTAGTGCACAGCCCCATGGCGTTCGGTTCCAGGGCTTACTAAGCCTATTACGGGCCTCAGGCCCCTAATTTCAACAGGTTCTTATCTCAAAAGAACGCAATGGTACGAATCTCAATACTCTCCCGAGTGGGAGCATCTGGCAACGAAGTTGGATCCTCAAAAGCAGTGTGCCCCAAACATCGAGCTCTCCCGTCCATTTCGGAATCATATGTCTTGAGAAGGATAACTTGCCCGGGCGTCATCTTCGGAAAGTACCACCATTTGTGCTTGGGAGAGTGGCGCATCACATAATTCTCACCATTGCGATCCCGGTACCTGAGATAGAGCTTGAAGAAGTCTTCAGGTGTGGTAGAGGTGACATCGCACATTGCCAACGGCCTCTCCTCAACGACATTGATTGGTTTCCAGACATTGATAAAGGCAACACGACGTGACAACAAGTCATCTGCTTCCTCTCCCAGCAGTTGACGCACGCGTGTTGGGCCTGATTCTGCAGTGTAGTCGCAGTGCACGAGCATCACCGGAGTGCGTTGAGAAGTTTTCGTCTCGTCTGTCAACTTCTTATCAGCGATTGCGTTTGTACGGATTGTGTGGTCAAAGACAAGTATGCGCTTGGCTTCGGTTTTCTGCTTCAGCATCTCCACAACCTCTGGATAAAAGTTTGATTTGATTGCTTCGTCGTCTTCCCACTTGTTGTGGTCCGTCTTGAACTCGTGAAGAGAAAACCCTTCTTTGTCGATCGAGAATGTGTTGGCACGGTGCCAGCCATCAGTCACGGCCATTTCGTGTGGGCTGTCACCAGGCTCGTGGATATTTTTAACACCATTATATTCGTAGAAATACAGTTCAGTGAGCTGGTCGACGTCTTTGGTATAATTGAAAGTTGCTCGGACTGTTGAATTGCCATTTACATGTGCGTCTTTGGTAGTATCTGCTTAAACGCAAAGAACTTCAGCTATATGGTACACATAAAACCTCAAAACTACGCCACCGTACCTGGAAGCAATGCCTTGTTCACTGCCTCTTGCGTCTTTTGCCAGCAAGGCAGCTTCTCAATACCCTCAAGCATCCAGCGCTTCAGATTCGGGTACTTGTCAAGTGGAAGACGCTGCGCTGCGTGGAGATGCATGGATGCAGCAATCGAGATGTCGGCGATTGTAAGTTCGTCGCCAGCCAGCCATTTCGTCTTGGACAACTGACTTTCGAGGAAGCCAGCGAGTTTATTCCATTTCTGGGCCTCAGCATCGACGTTGGATTGGACGGGTTCCTGCTGAAGCAACGGTCTGACGATGTATTCGAAGAGGTAGACATAGCAGCTTGGAAACCAAACTGAGGCCTCCCACAGTAACCAGCTATTGACTCTCGCGCGAGTCTTCACATCTTTGGGATACTTGTCGTCAACGTTGTCAAGTTCGGCAGCATAGTGCAATATCGCGTTTGATTCGAAGATACGGCAGTCACCATCAGTCGCAGTCGGAACCGTTGCCATTGGATTGAGTTCAAGATACTCCACTGCTTTGTGTTCGCCGGCGAAATAGTCAACGTGGTTGAAGTGATATTTTGTGCCGAGCAGATCGAGACCTGCCAGGACCTTTCGGCTGTTGACGGTACACGGGTCGAGATAAACTTCGAGCATCGTGATCTCTCCTCTCGGCGAGGCTTTCAGGAGTTGGAAAAGAATTGTAGGCTTTCAATTGGCCGCCCTTGTAGGAGAAGCAGAAGAACTGAAGTAGGCGACAGAAAGAAGAAGTATAGAAAGGCGGTGGTCTTTTTAAACGTGTGAACCCCGCTTCTCAACATACTCCGTTGACCAGAGTGCCGAGCCTAGGACGACCGGAACGACTCCATCTTCGGAACCCCGAGCACATTTGTGTCATCGCCACGTCTGGAGGTGCGCCGGGTGAGGCTGTGGCTTGTTCGCGGACAAATCAAGTCTCATGCCGTCACAACTCAACTTGGCGAGCATCCACTTGCAGTTCATTATTGGCAGGCGAACGGAGTCAAATGCGGGGTATTGAATCTAGTCTCCTAATCAGGCATTGAGAAATCGGAGATCTCTCCCTTCCGGCGCTGCTAGGAGTTTGCTCTGGGTGTGTATACATGTTCTCATCGAGACTCATCAGTAGGCAATGCTCCTTTTGGAGATATTTGATCTCAATTTACTCCCAGTGCCTCCCTTCTGCTCAAACTCTTCAAGTCCAAGTAAGGTGCTTCCCCAAGTGAGCAAACTCGATCTCCCGCCCTTGCAGCTTCATAGTCATAAGTTGCACAATGCCAGGTACTTCTATTATCCCAAATCGCTAGATCGTTCTTCTTCCACTTAAATCGCACTTGTGCATCATGATTCTGAGTGACAAGGTTGATCAGATAAGGCAAAAGTAGGTCAGATTCATCTCACGTCACACCATTGATTCGTCTAGTAAATCCTTTATTAACGAAGACGGACTTCCATCCGGTAACAGCTGAGGAATTTAGCCTGGGGCAGTTAACACTGGAATTCGTACTCACGATTCGTACGGATCACTGGATGCACTGCTTCAAGTGAAGACCCACGATTGAGTGGGGAGCCACGAATACCATCCCGTAATGGATTCCCCAGACGTTCAGCTTCTTCAAGGAAGAACCTCGCTTCGTGCGTCGCCGTCAAGCTTTCGAGGAACTCGCGCATCTTAGGCGAGAGGCGGTCATATATTTCATAACCCGACGCCCAAAGCTGGAAAGTCTGAAGTCAGAAATGGCATCAAGAGGAGTTGAATGAATCGAATCAACGTACGGTATCTCCTCCAGTTGCAGGCAGGGTGTGAATTTTCAACATTGCATAATCTGAAGGCACAGGCTCGAAGGTGATATCCGCATGCCATCCTGCACTCGCAAAACGACTGACGTCGCTCAGTTGGTGGGTTAAGCCACCTCCTTTCTTTTGCTTTTCGCTGCTAATGACGCTGATTTGGTCTCCAAGCTCGCTGCCTGCTTCCGTTAAGGGATGTACATGTAGACCTGATGACTCGGGCTGGAAAAACATTAGTCGAATGCATTTTGCGGAGTAGCGGACCTACACAACCAGCGGCCTGCGTGATTCTCTCCATCAAATCCTTCATCTGTTGAGGAGAAACGTCTTGGTCCCGGAGAAATACAACACCTCGCTCTGAGACTGTCACAGCAAGGTCTCCGACGAGGTTTTCCTCTCTATTCAAAATCTCTGTGACCTGAAGTCCTTCAAACTCTCTCCCAATCACCGGTGTGAGATCTTGGTATTTGTATTTTTCCAAAGATCCGGTGTTAATCATAGGTCGGAGGCATCGTGTCCGAGCTATGACATTTCCCCCACGGATGTCGGCTCCAAGGGAATCAATGCACTGGACCGAAGGCATAGCGCGGTTTGTAGATATCTAACTTTAACACTTGACTCAATATTGGGCAGTGTGTCAAAGGATTATTCAAGTTATTCAAGTTATTCATGAATAATTCATGAATAACTTGAATAGAATATGAGTAACGAATATCTTAAATAACTTGAGTAAAATAGAATAATTATTCATGAATAACATGAATAACCATGAATAACCACGTGGAAGTCACGTGGAAGTCAATTAATTATAGTAAATTAACATATATTTAAATTTAAAAAAAAGAACTAAGGTATTTATTAAGTAGCCTTATATAAGCTAAGCTAATACTTATATAAGTCTACTTAAATACTGATTTTCTATAATAAATAAACTAATTATTGCTAAGGTTCGATTCGCTTACCAAGTGCTACTACTACCTGATTAGGTAGCGAGGTGACGCTAGGTGCGGGCCCCCCCGAATCCTTACCCGATTAGGCTAGCTCAATCACGTGCGCAAATCACGTGCGTTATTCAAGTTATTCATGAATAACTTGAATAATATATGAATAAAATAAGAGTAACCTAGCTCAATCACGTGCGCAAATCACGTGCGTTATTCAAGTTATTCATGAATAACTTGAATAATATATGAATAAAATAAGAGTAACGGGTTTTTAGCTTGAATAAAATAAGAGTAACGGCTGTTATTCTATTCTACTCTATTCATTTGACACACTGATATTGGGCGCTCTCTGCTACTGAAATGAAAATGTGTTTTAAGAGTCTGATGCAAAACAGAATCAAAGACTAGAGTCCCGTATATGTTCTTGTACCCGCTAACTGCGGCTTCGCGACTTGTTGGCTGCATTAAAGACTCACTACATGCCTTTCGACCTCTTGAAAAGGGGAGGTTACAAATATGCCAAGGTTATGGTGGGCCACTTCAGCGCCGGACAAATTCTCGGAGCTGGGGCCAATCAGATTTGCTGCACTTACGTGGTTTGGAGGACGACACCCATCTTTGAAGTACCCCGCAACCCACTTTCAACGCCACTTTGGAATTGCACGACTTCTTAGGACTTTGATCCACCGATTTCCGGCAAAGTTCGACGAGATCCATGTTATGTTGATGGCGTGCTCGAGTTA
Source organism: Hyaloscypha bicolor E (assembly GCF_002865645.1). Lineage (NCBI taxonomy): Eukaryota > Fungi > Ascomycota > Leotiomycetes > Helotiales > Hyaloscyphaceae > Hyaloscypha > Hyaloscypha bicolor. Next base: position 3,496,999 of record NW_020194685.1, on the reverse strand, counting down.
AGTAATTGCGACTATTGAGGCCAGGGACCGAACTGCACGATTCCTTAACAGCTCGCTGCTCTGATTATAAGATGGCTCAACTCCAACTCATTACATTTTTCGCTATTGGAATATCTTCTGAAATCCGCAGCCCTATATTTTCATCCACAATTCTGTGCTGAGTCTGCGGACAAATGATAGATATGGACAAAGAAATGGACGTCGATAGAAGGAAGGTTTCTGGAGAGCCTTCTACCTCACAGATTTCAGTGGCACGAGTTGGAAGGGAGCATCTGTCGGATTCGCTTGCTCCTCACGAGACTTATGAAGGTCGACACCGATTTGACCCTGGCGCCACATGGACCGAGCAAGAGGAGAGGAGAGTCGTTCGGAAGACTGATCTCTATCTTCTGTCTTGGATTTGCGTAATGGTACGGGATCTGGCAACGAAACCCAAACCAGGCTAATAACACATTGCAGTTCTTTGGACTCCAGTTGGACAGAGGAAATCTCTCAAATGCTCTAGCCGACAATCTCCTGAAGGACCTGCATCTGACCAGCGATAACTACAACAATGTGTGTGCTCTTGGCCAGGGAAAGAGTTGTCGTTAACAAGTAGACAGGGGACCACCATTCAGCTCCTCTGCTTCCTGACTGCGGAGTTCCCAGTCCAGTTTCTTACCAAACGGTATGGTTTCAAATATGTTCTGCCTACTATGATGATGCTTTGGGGAACAGTTTGTGAGTCTCCTTTCAGCAAGGTTTTAGGCCCCTGGTTGACAACCTTCAGCATGGTCCCAGGCTTGGATGACCAACCGTACATCGTTTTATATCACACGAGCTTTTATTGGAGCCTGTGAAGGCGGCTTCATTCCTGGCACGATTCTCTTTGCAACATATTTCTACAAGACGAAAGAGCTTGCAATTCGTCTCGCTTGCTTTTGGTCAACGTTGAACGTTGCACGAGTCATCTCGGCTTTGCTACCGGCAGGAATCCTAGAAATGCGAGGTATTGGTGGCAAGTCAGGATGGTTTTGGCTTTTTTTGATCGAGGGTCTCCTCACATTTCTAATTGGAGCTATAGTCAGTCCTTGTTCACCACTTCTGTGGGGCAATGCTTACAACGAAGCAGAGCTTTTTCTATCTTCCTCAATCACCAACCTCTACGAAGGGTGTCCTTTTCCGAAATTCTTGGTACACAGAGCGAGAAGAAACAATCATGACAAATGTTGCTCCCCAAGATGTTTGACCCTTTTCGAAATACTGATACTGTACAGAGAGTCCTCCGCGACGACCCTGCAAAGGGCCTCACTGCGCTCAAGGAAGCTGCCACTTGGAAAGATGTGAAAGCTTCCTGGAGCGATTCCTCAATGTGGGGATTGTACTTCATTGGGCTTGTTGCCTACATACCCGCTACTCCCGTTACTGGATATCTCACGCTCACCTTAAAACGCCTTGGATACAGCACCTTCAATTCGAATATGCTCACCATTCCGGCGGCAGTGTTGCAAATAATCACAATGCTCACTTTGTCGTACAGTAGCGACTACTTCAATGAGCGCGCCTTCCACTGCTTTCTCGGAGAATTCTGGATCCTACCTATTCTTGCTGCACTCATCACTATTCCGGATGGCGGACGAAATTGGGCGCGCTTCTCTATGATCACTCTGATTTCTGGCTGTAAGCTTCCCCGGAAGCACAATGCGTTGCCTTAACTGCCTACTGACTTTATGCCCCCCAGATCCCTACTTCCACCCCATTGTTTCCTCGTGGATCAGTGAAAACACCTTCGACGTGAAGAAGAGAGCAATTACAGCAGCAACCTACAATGTGATCATTCAGATCGGATCTCTGATTGGTTCACAGATATATCGCTCTTATGATTCGCCATACTGCCACCAAGGGAACAAAGTCTTGATCTCCATCTGTGCACTGTCTCTCGTGACATTTTTGGCGCAGCGAGCGTATCTGAGCATTTTGAATAAACGAAAGGAGAAAATCTGGGATTCTATGACTATGGACGAGAGATCGGTATATCAAAACGATCAGGGGGCACGGGAGCTGGATGGGAACAAGAGGTTGGACTTCAGATTCAAGTATTGAGTGACTCAGTGAGTGGCTCGAACGAAGCAACGCACCGTGCCAGCTGGATTTTATATTCGAAGGGAGAAAGAGTACAAATTTGTAACTCTGGATCAGAGTAACTACTTTGCTTCAGAGATGAAAGTTCGATTATCCATGCATACCGGCGAGGGGTTCTGGGACAGCTTACCTAGGAGCGCTGATGGGGTCTTAGCCCATCTTTAAGCGAATACCCCTATTTCATTGTCCTGGATAACCTCGCGTGTCTGAAGCACAACACTTCAATATATCAACCTGTCTAGAAGGATAGCCATATTCGGTGATCTATATCCAAATACCAGTAGCCCCTATTTCTATGCATTCCAGATTTCGAACAATCAAGTAAAGTTACTGTGGCCGAAAATGCGAAGTATGCGAGATGCAGCTCCCTGCATGCACTAACGAGCAGGGATTGCGCCATTCTCAGGGGTTCTGCCGTCATTTGCCGAGCGTCTTCGACAGCGTGACGACCCCGCATTTTTACTTCTGCAAACCTCAGTTCAATGTGAGATTTGTTACCCCAACAGGCTGATGTACATCTCCCACCACTGTTGAATCACTGGCCGTTATGCAGACGAACGTCCGCTATGCCTGTACAACGATCTGCCCCAGGGCCAGGGCGTAAAGTCATAAGACAGGCTTGCGATGGATGCAGAATCCGGAAGATCAAGTGTTCCGAATTTCCACCCTGCGGCGGCTGTGCAGCTGCTGGGATACAATGCACGTTCAAGAAAGTCCCAAACACAAGGGGGCCTCGAAACCTTCGCCCGAAAACGGTTCGGCAGATCACTCAGGGCCAGAGGCAGGGCACAGAGGAGGATGGAGACCGCCCCGCGGATTGTGGCTCTTCCCCTGATGTAGTTAGCACGCCATTGTCCCAAGTTACGGGTGACACTATCCCCCAAGACTCAGCGAGGTAAAATCAACGCCTCATACGCTCATACACCCTTGAAATCTGCTGACCACACTCAAGAACCTCGATTGCTTCCCTCGTACTACGGCTATGTATATTCCGCCTCCGACTATACCCTGTTTGGCCCATTGTGTCTGTAGAGGATGTTACCGCCGATTTACAGAAGGACGACGGAGATACATTGGTGTATGCGTTAGCTAATGCTGTGGGAGCAGCTACCATGGCCCAACTTAAACTCGACTCTTTTGCAGATACAGCGTCTGCCAGCTGGATGGAAGCCGAGTGCCACCGTGCTAGAAGCGTTGACGGCAAAGGGCGGCATGCAAGTCTCGACACGCTTAGCATCGCTTTCTTTCTTCATGTCTACCACGAAAATCTCGAACCTGGTGGTGTTTCGTCTCTGTCATATCTCCGTGAGGCCATTACATTAGCTCAAATCATGGGGCTTCACCGCGAGTCAACCTATATCGGACTTTCATCTTCCCAACAGGAGTCAAGAAGAAGGATTCTTTGGTTGCTATTTGTCACGGAACGGTATGCTCCCTTTATCGATCAAAAGTTTGTAACTGATCTTGCCAAGCGGGGTTGCAATGCTTCACAATCTTCCAGCCGTACTGAGATGCAACACACACTTTCCATCTACCGGTGGTGGCGAGGACAATCACGTATTACCAGCATTCCGAAAGCTTGTCAACTTATTCTGGATCTTTGATCAATCCGGCGCGTTTGATATTCTCCAGAACATTGATGATGTCGATATAGCGGATGCCGGAGGGACAGTTGCAACAAATCAAAATCAAAGTTCTCTTGATGTGTTGCAGCAACGACTTCAGGATGTGCCCATTGACTGGGAAGCGAGCAACGATGTTCAACGAGCCGATATCTGTGTCACTCGTCAATGGATGCGAGCAGTCTTGTGGAGAATATCCCTTCTCCGCAACTCCGGTTCTGACCACGCCACGTCTCTGTCACACCCAATTCAAATAGCGCAGGAGTTCCTAACAGTTATCTCGAAACTGCCAACTGCTGCGATTGAATCTCATGGGCCAAGTATCGTAAGTTGAAGATCAGCGGCACATTGTTCTGACTGTTATCTGACACATTTAGGAATTCAAAATATTCGAAATAGCGAGTGCAGTGACCGATGCACTTAATGTCAGTTTTCGGAGTTGGACATTCCCGGAAAATGCACGAGAGGTCCTAAATCAACTTCATCGGATTCTTATGTCCTGTCGTGGTGGCAACGAAACATTGTCAATAATGCTTTGCATGAAAATTGCGGAGGTCCAGAATGGAGAGCCTTTGTTACTGGAACCAAGCTCACGGATCAGGGAATCGTGTGAAAGTGATCAGCTCGGTACTCCCACTGGCTTCAGCTCTGAAGATGGCAGTGACCGTGGCCTAGTTCCCACGGCCCCTTCACATCTAACAATCTGCTCTCAGCAAAATGGCGATCACGGCCGCGCATCAACGGGAGCCCACGCTGAAGACCCTGGCCTGGAGTTTGAACAGACCGAACAGCAGATACTCTTAGCAGGCCAAGACCCATCGTGGTTCACCATCATTGACCCAGACCTTACAAGAACATTTGCAAACTCATGGGGTTTGTATGAGCAACTACAAAGTTGCGATGGCTCGTTCAACGGCTTCGAGTCATTTAACACCTTGGGCCCTTTTCTGCCAAACACTGAAACCTCGCAGATCCCTCGAGGTGGTGGATTCTCTACCGTCGCACCCCCAAGTCAATTTTCTCCCGGTAGCCCCCTTCACTGTTTTCTCTAATACGGGAGGCATTATTCAAGCCGGTTTTTGTAACATAACGTCTCTTAATTGCGGCGTGAGGTCGGGTTACCGTCTTATTTACTGGTTGGGTCTGAACTTCGGCGGCATCACTTTTGAAGCTGAAAGGGAAACTACTATGTAGCAGTTTCATCAGCCTGAATATTAAGAACTCTTAGAATATTATCTCGGGGCACTTTGCTTTAACTTTGAGGTCCGGGCACGAGGATCTCGTTGGCAGGGTTGAAGTCTCTCGGATTTCACGTGACCAATATCCATGTTGCGGTTCCCTTTGAACATACACGATGAAAAACAACGCGTGGTATCACATTTGGAAGAAAAAGAAGTACTCAAGTACCAAATGAAGCGAAAATTTCACCCTGAATTGACCATTATCGAGACAGTCTCTATTGTGGATACGAACGAGATCCTTGTTCGCGATTACTCCGAGAATTTCTCCGATGAAATTTTGTATTAAGGCTACGATTCCCTCTCGAGTGATGATCAATATCCTTCACGTTCCTACAAATACCACCAAGGATGCACTGAGTTCAATCCCTTGCAGCCACCAGGGAAACGAGAACAAGATGGCTTGGGAAGAGCCTAGAAAAACGGGGATGCTGTACCGGCGAGTCGGCAATTCGGGACTCCATGTATCCGTTCTAGGGCTTGGAGGGTGGCTTACGTGAGTGAAATGTTCAACGGATGTTCCAAGACCTCCTGGTATAGTTATTAAAACGTTTGCTACTAATGCATGATTACAGATTTGGTGGGCATGTAGCGAATGGTGAGTTCCGCATGGAAAGACGATGTACCGGCGTACCGGAAAGAAGAGCTGACGAATTTTGGAAGAACGCACATTCGAATGTATGAAACAGGCTTATGACTGCGGAATCAACTTTTTCGACACCGCAGAGAGGTAAATTGCCTTGCTCGTCATTCATAGGTAAGGCTAATTCGGAATAGCTATGCGGGTGGTCAGTCCGAAATCATCATGGGCCAGGCGATCAAGAAATACAAGTGGAAGCGAAACGACATTGTGATTAGCACCAAAGCATGTCCTCAGACCCCAACAGCAAGAAAGCGAATTAACTGATCATGAATAGTTGAATTGGGGTGGAGCCAATGGCGAAGTTCTCGTCAACAACCACGGCTTGTCAAGAAAGCACATCGTGGAAGGACTCCACGCTTCTCTTGAACGTCTCGATCTGAAATATGTCGATATTGTTTACGCCCATCGACCGGATCGCCTAACTCCCATGGAAGAGACCGTTCGGGCATTCAACTACGTAATTGAAAGTGGCTTGGCATTTTACTGGGGAACTTCCGAATGGTCTGCCGATGAGATTGCGGAAGCATGTGGGATCGCAAAAGATCTGCGGATGGTGGCACCCATTGTTGAGCAGCCCTTGTACAATATTCTTGACCGCAAGAAGGTTGAAGGGGAATTTCAGAGATTGTACAAGAGGTGTGGGCTTGGATTAACGACTTTTAGCCCCCTGAAAATGGGATTGCTAAGCGGGAAGTACAACGACGCGCTCCAAGGGCCACCTGATGGATCACGATTTTCAGAGAGTAAGGACAAGTTCGCAGAGTTCATGAGAGATAACTACGGAAATGAAGAGTGGAAGAGTAATGTGGCTAAGGTTGGAAAGCTGAAGGTATGTTTGAATCCTGAACGTAAACAGGGAGGAGGGGCTGATATCCGACAGCCAATTGCCGAGAAGTTGGGAGCCACGCAGTCACAACTTGCCTTGGCTTGGTGTCTCAAAAATGCGAATGTCTCGTCGGTAATCACTGGAGCCTCGAGACCCGATCAGATTGTTGAAAATGTCAAATGTTTGGCCGTACTTGAGAAGTTGACAGCAGAAATCATGAACGAGATTGACCGAGTGATCGAGAACAAGCCAGCTACAGATCCAGCACGGCAGGATTAAGTGTTGTTGTATTTATTAGTAGTCAACTTGAAAATGCATGGCTAGTGAGTCCATTGAACTCATAACTGCACCTGGCAAACACCCGAAGCGCCATTTAACTCTTGGACAGAGTTTAAGCTTTTAGGCTGAGACTTGGGATCTCGATTGTGTGCTGTGAAGTTGTTGCCTTGATAATCTACTAGTGCGTGGTTTATCTACTCTATAATGGCAACCTCTCAGGTAACATACAGCTACGAGCCTTTTAGCGGATACGATCACATCCAAATCCTTGAACTTCGGCCTCCGTAAGAGGAGGAGGCACACAAGAGCCTTACACGCAAGCTCGTACACGTTCACTCTCTCAATTTCCACAGTATGAGGCGTTGTCCTACACATGGGGCAGGCCGGACTTTCCAAAGACTCTGGCGCGCACGAAAGGAGATTTCAAGATTACCGACAATTTCTACTCTGCACTGAGCAGGTTCCAAACTCTAGACAAGCCCCGGCGCCTGTGTCTTGAATGCTGTTTGCATCAATCAAAACTCTGATGCCGAAAAATTCGTCCAGATTGGTCTCATGGCTCGAATCTACTCCCAAACTAGTCAGGTCCTCGTCTAGCTTGGTGACCCACCTCCTGGGTACCTTTGGAGCTTACGGTTTCTCAAAGGCTTGAATGTCCGTGCAGCCGATGGAGGACTATATCTGAGATAGCCAGAAAATTGACCGAATCATCCCATAACTCTAGTCAACCTACTAGAGACCCAGTGATTAATCCAACACTCGGTAATATCAAAGGGGCTGTTTCTGAAGTTGACGGCAAGTCCCAACTTGAATGGAAGCAACAAATTCTACGAGAACTTGCATCCCGACCAGAATGGAATGCCCTGGAGAGATTCTTTGGATTGCCACGGTTTCCCGTCGCTGGGTTGTTCAAGGGGTTACCCTTTCTCAACGGGCAACTTTGTTTTGTGGGGCGGAGACCATGGGTTGGGAAGACTTCGTAGCAACCCATAAGATTGTGGAATATATTGACATGACGTCGGGAAACTGGATTATGCAATAGTGCGTGCACGTTCATGCAACCATTCAGGCCTGGAAAGGGATGCAGAACGCGACTGGGAAACCGATCTGGTCGGTGATGCGAGCAAATGGTTCGGACTCTCTAGTATTGTGCTTGTTCCGATGACATAGATAGAGTGTTTGCTCTTCTCAGTGTAATCAACAGGAATCCGGACACAGTAAGCCCATTCGAGCCGAGATACCCAGAGACGATTGCCGATGCGTGAGCAGTTGGCTCGTTACGCTCTTCAGAATTCGACATATCTGAATCCACTCCACTTCTGCTACAAGCGGCCACTGCTACAATACGGGCTATCTGATTTTGGTATGCCTTCGAGGGTTCCCGATTGGAGACTTATGGGTCCAATACCGGAGATGAAGGCAGACGAAGCAACCATTTTCCCACTGCTCGAACCGCCACTAAGGGTGGTTCAGCGACTAATCAGCAATGCAGCCACCACAGCTGTGTTTTGCTGCCGATAAGAAGTTGATAGTCCGCGGATTCCGGTTGGATACTGTGTCGTATGTTTGCAACAGTAACTACTTGGTTTTCGCCGTGGAACCACATTTCGAGTGCGGTTTCAAATTTGCAGCCGTTTTTGAGGCTCATATGAATAAACAGGAACCATACCCAAGTGGCGAAGGTAATTTGCAAGTTTTCGCACGAGTCTTAGTTATGGATAATAGAACCATCTCTTCTCACCCCTTTCTCGGCAGAAGCACAGGCCGCGAGGTACTTCATGATGCCTTTTTGAAACGGGGTTCTTGGATTCTCGCGATGGGGCTAGATCCACTAAGCGGACTGAGGGCTACTTGTGTCTTGCCCGAGTCGGGCAATGAGATATCGTTGCACTACCACATGGCCTTGGGATCGGTATCGAAAGGGAGGTCGTTGTTTGTGGCAAAGACTGGCTATATTGGCCTGAGACCCTCCGGCGTCCGGGAAGGTGACCAGGTGTGTGTGCTCTTTGGGGCGCAGACGCCATTCATCATTCGACCCCAAACAATGCCTATGAATTGATGGAGGATTGCTATCTCCATGGTGTCCTGGATGGCGAGATACGGCATCTGAGAAGTACCTGCAAAGACTTTTGCATAATTTAAAAACTCGTTGATTTGCGAGTATAGAGCCACAATTTCAATTCCTTACCGAAGACTCACCAGCTAGAAACAATACATGAAACAGAGATGTGGACGGCACTCGCGATAACAAACACTGGAACCACTGAGAAGGTAAGACGTGGCTTCCTTGCGTAGTGATGCCCACAAAACATCCATTTTCGCATTTCTCCAGGGCGGTAAACCCACTCGCTCGATAAAGGCCTTGAAAGGAAGAAGCAAGGGTTGAGCTATTCTCAATTGTTACTCAGTCTGAACGCGCTATATCGACAACTGCTCCATTCATATGCCCGTCCGTTCTCCGTCCACGCATAACGATACCAGCCTTGCCCATCTAGTATGCAGAAAAGCCGGGGCACCCAGGGAATGATGTCCAATCAACAAACGAAAAACGTGGGTATACATGACTCATCTATTCTACCTTTCATTCATCCCTTCTTTACTTCTGCCCTGAGAAAAACCACGAGCTCCTCTTGTTCCCAGACATCGCCTCGTTCTGCAGTCCTGAGATGGTTGGGATGGTGCCAGTAGATTCGCCTCCGCCTCCTCGGAGAGGCTTTGCGATCCTCGATCCCGCTCCCCCGAAGGAAAATCCGCCAGTCGGGGAGCCAAGGCCGCGAGTCGAGCCGCTCTTCGCTGCCTCCAGACGCTCCTTGACAGCCGTCAATTGAGCTTCGAATCTGTGCCTTGTTAGCATGAACAAAACTCCAGCAAAAGAGGACATACCGATGATTCGCCGCTGTGAGCTTCTCTTGTGAATCTTGAAGCAGTGACTCCAACGACTGTATCCGCTCGTTTCGTGCAATCAATTTCCGCTCTGCAATGGCGACCTCCTTCTTCAGACTTCCGTTCTGCTCAACAAGTTGTCTTTGAACATGTGTCAGCTGCTCCAGATTTCTCTCCAAGAATGCCATCTTCTTCTGTTGGGCACGATTGTTTGACGACCGAAGAACATTGTTGTACTGCTCCCGTGTCTCATCCAGCGAAATCTCAAGCTCGACAACTCTCTCGCATCTGTTCTGGAGATCCCTCATCAAGCTCTTCTTCATGACATCAAACTCAGCAATCTGTTGCTGGACAGTCTTGCCATTCGCCATAGCACCACCATTTGGAACAACACCAGTCTTGACTTTCCGTTGCAGATCCTCATTCACTGCTTTGAATTTCTGTACCTCGGCTGACTTCTGCGCCAGTTCAGACTTCAAGTCCTCAACAAGCGAAACTTGAGCATCTTGTTTGTTCGAATAGGCGTGGGCAAGTCTCTGCTTGACCTCTTCAACATCGGCCTCGCTGAGGTTTTTCTCCAGAAGATCTTCGTACTCGCGCGCGAGATTCTCAATGCGGTCTTCCAACTCTTCCCTTCGCCTGGCGTTGGTGTCACTTGCCGAATTGCCATACAAAGACAGCTCAGCCTGTCGAACAATGCCTTGTGTCTCCACCAAGGCGATTTTGATCTCTTGCAACTCGTCGGGCGCAATTGCTTCCCCAGCAGCTGATTGCTCGTGCAATGCATCCACCTGTTCGATGACCTTCTTGATGCTGCGCTCATTATCGCTGAACACTTCGCCACCAAGATCAAAGCTAGCCATCATCTTGGCCATCTTCTCTGCCTTCTTCTTTTCTTTCTCATCCAGAACAGCAGAGGTTTCCTTGGCGGATATCTTCACATCGAGGAGCTGCTGCTTGACTTCGTCCAACTCGGCGGTAAGCTCGGCATTCGCTTCCTTGAGACCATCCATCGTGATCTGTGCCTCCTTGCTCTCGAAAGAAAGACGTTCTAGCTGCATCTTGAACTCATTGACATCGCTAGTAAGCTTCTCGTTCTCCCGATTTGTCTTGGTGTCATGCTCCTTTAAGTATGCAAGCTCCTCCTTTGTATCTCGAATAGTCTTCTCCGCGGCAGCGATTTGTGATTCCTTCTCAGCAACTTGATCTTGGAGCTCGTTCTCCCTCCGCAAGAATTCTTCGCGCTCATCCTTGTCCAAAGGTAAACTTGGTGTCGCAGAACGTTCAGAGATGGCAGGCGTATCTGCACGACTCTCTGTCGCAAGCCTCGAAGGCGTTGAGGGTCTTGGCGGTTGTGATTGTGCTTTTGAAACTCCGACACCAGTTAGAGGAGGCGCCCACCTCTCTTTTGGCACCGATTCTCCAGCTCGCCATTGTTGAACTTCCGCATCCAGTGTCTGAATATACTGCTCGAAAGTTGTACATTGCGATTGGGCTTTCTTGAGAAGTGCCTTGAGCTCTGCGGGACTGATTTCTGCATTGATCTTGGCTTTGTTCTTGATCGCCTTCGCCCGCATACCGAATCTCAGCGTACTCAGTGTTTCGGCATCATTGTAACTACTCGGCGAACAGTTGATTATGAGCGTGGTCCGACTGTTTCCTCCCAAACTTTCTTGAAGAATTCGAGTAAGTTTCGAGTCTCGGTAAGGGATGTGGGATGATTTCCCGTCCGTAAGGTTATTGATGACCATACCAAGGGCGCTCAAACTCTTGTTGATCTTCTTGGCTTCCTCGAGAGTCTGTCCGCTAGCACCTGTCTTGCCGACCTTCTCGCTACCAGCCAAATCGACCAAGAAAAGCTGCCCACTCTTCGCTGACCCCGTTTCAACGTTTTTCTGTGTGATGGTGATGACGAATATGGAGTGTGAGCGTGAAGACTCCGCATTCATGTTCGTCGAGGCAACAGCTCTGGCGCTTCCACCTCTTCGCATGACCTCATAAACCTCTTGCACGCTCGAAACGTAAATCTCCAGCAGCCCCTTGACATATACGCCCCTATTCTTCTCCTCGTGCACAGGCAGGTTGTCATTGTGTGGAGCCAGCAGATCTCGAATTCGTTCCATATATATTTCCATATAGCTGACTCGCACCGTATACTCGATGGTGCCAGGACTCGAGAGGATGCTGGCAAAGATCTGCTCCACTATTCTGGGAATCACGCCTCTGCCCTCATCGTTGTCAATATCCGTCCCCATCATCGTATATGACTTCCCCGCTCCCGTCTGACCATATGCGAAGACTGTGCCGTTGTACCCATTGAGGATATCATCGACCGTGGACTTGATGGAGAAATCGAAGACGTCCTTTTGGCGCGAGTTCATATCAAACACCCGATCGAACGTGAAAGCCCCCGAGGCCTCCTTTGACTGCCCATCGCGTCAGCAGATGTCCTGTACTGTCCGATGAATACATACGTCCAGACGGCATGTGTCCTCGGTCTCAAATTCCACAATAGGCTGCCCTCCAAGCTCAATCTCGGTGCGGTTCTGCGGGCGGAACCGCGCCACGACCTTGATGCTGTTCGACATGATCGCGGCGTGTCTTAGCTGGGAGCGATCACATGCAGCTGAATAGTGAGCTTGACAACAAAGGCGTTGTCGAGGTTTTGCGTGACGGTTGTAGGCGATAAGGAGGTGTTGACACACTTGGCCCTTGCCTCTTGGTCGCGCGTCTTCGGAAAAAGTCTCGCGTAGCAGCTAATCAGCTAATTGGCGACCAGCCCATGTCAATGCATCGAGTTACAACACTCGGGAAGATGCCTGCGCATGTTATTTTGCCGGAATCACGATACTACTGGAGCGCAGAAGGAGAAAATCCAGGGAAACTCCGACGGGGGAAGATTTGGCTTCGAGGAGTTCACGGTGATATTGAGGGAAGGGGGAGGAGGGGCGATTGTTATTGTACCGACGCAAGGGGGGACAATTGTTTTGGTTTCGAATTAATAACGCTGGCAAGACCGCTATACTATGCAGGATTTCAAGTAGAAGCCATCGATGTCGACTTTCGCCCAGCTGCCTAGAATTTGACTCGTTGTTTCCGCAGCCAGGATCAGCAGCCAACCAGCCAGCTCCAATCTCCCATACAACAAACATTCATGAAGTAGCCCTCACCACCAACGCCAGAAGCTAACCGTTATCGAAACCGTGTAGTATACCCAGTCTCCAGTCTTTCCCTGCTCAATCCTCCCAACTCTTCTCTACCGATTCCCGGACCCGCTTGTGGTATTCTTTTCGGTTATCCTTGTAGAGATTCGAGGCCTCAACGTTTGCTGGAGAAGATGTATTAGGATCATTCAAGAGACTACTAAAGTTAGATTCTTTTCCGCCCGGCCCAGTTTTGATCCCATACCTTTGGATACTCGTCAAGACTGCCGCCACATCGTACGTTGGGCTCCATCTGTTTTGCAGAATGTCCAAGCACAGCTCACCGGTGGCGTATACGTTTGGATGGAACATTTGGCTAATGAACTTGACTGCAGGTGGCTTGTTTGGATATTGCTCCTCAAAGTGCATAACAAGTCGAAAGGTACCGTCTTCAAAGGGAGTGTCCGCGGGTCCGATGATCACAGCATTCCTGTTGAAACGTCAGAGCAGCACAAAGCAAAGACTAGGTACCACTTACCAAGTCATGACATTATCAGCCACGGGCGATGCGGATACACCTGCAGGAGGATCTGTTTGCATGCGCTGGGTGTTTTGTCAGTCCCAAGAAATGATCGTGTGCTCTGAACTGGTTCCGCCACGAACCTTGAAATCTCGCATCAAACGGCGACGGGCGGGTGTAGACATGATTGCAGATTAACCTGGCCGGGCGCTGAAGTGTGCGGAAAGAGTCACAAGCGTCGAATCTTGTGCTCTGTTTGCTGTCGTAGAGTGGGGAGGCGGAAGTTGATTCGAGTGGTGATCGAGGTTCCCGAGTCGTGATTAACAGAAACTATGCGAAACACAGCTGCGACAGCCGGTGGGATAATGAAATGAGATCTCAAATCAAGAATGGGCGAGGGCGAGGCGGGTGGTTGATGGACAGGAATTTGCTGCAGAATGGAAAGTCTTTGTTCACGGTTTGGGTCTGGCGTTGACAGGCTGGAGGTGCATGAACTTACTTGAAAGCCACAGCCAGCGATTGCAAGGGTCCTCCAGTTTTTAGCTTTGTCACGTGGCGATTACAGCCCCTGTCCCGGTCCCGCCCCGCCTCCCTTGTTCCTTCACAAGCCGAGCTTAAACGGAGCGGGTTCCGCCCCCTTCCTTCGTCCGCGTTATTCACCACGACTCCACACGCTTTTCCTTTTGCTTGCTGGTTTGGTTTCCTACACTACAATGTCTTTACGCACCGCTCGCACAGCTATGTCTTCCCTTCGGAATTCCTCTACAGCCTCAAAACAACGACTATCGCAAGTCCAGCGACACTTCTCTTCAACAACCTCGGCCAGACAGGAAATACAAGAAGCTTACATATTGAGTGCTTCCAGGACGCCGACAGCAAAGGTATGATGGGAAACTACTCTTTTGGCCGGCATTCAGCTAACACTACCAGTTCAATGGATCGTTCACCACCGTCTCCGCTCCCCAGCTCGGCGCGGTAGCAATCAAATCCGCCATCGAGAAATCGAAAGTTCCCATTTCCAAGATCACAGATGTTTACATGGGGAATGTGCTCCAAGGTAATGTCGGACAAGCTCCCGCCCGACAAGCGGCTATCTTCGCAGGCCTTCCTTCCACCGTCGAAGCTACAACAATCAACAAAGTATGCGCCTCCGGTCTAAAAGCAGTTGTCCTCGCAGCACAAAACATACAACTCGGCCTTGCAGAAGCACAAGTGGCAGGGGGAATGGAGAATATGACTCGAGTCCCATACTATATTCCCAGAGCCAGTGGTCTGCCAGCATTTGGAAATGTCCAGATGGAAGACGGTTTGATCAAGGACGGTCTGTGGGACGTGTACAACCAATTTCACATGGGCATCTGCGCGGAAACCACGGCAAAGAAATACGGGATCACGAGAGGGATGCAGGACGAATACACAAAGCAGAGCTACTCCCGGGCTCAGGAAGCATGGAGTAGGCAAGCCTTTAAGGACGAAATAGCCCCTGTCACAGTCAAAGGAAGGAAAGGTGACACCATCATTGACACTGACGAAGGATACCTAGATATCAAGCTGGACAAAGTGTCAACGCTAAAGCCGGCATTTGTCCGAGATGGTACGGGAACGGTTACAGCGGCCAGCTCTTCCACTTTGAATGACGGGGCAAGTGCTTTGGTTCTGGGGAATGCTGCCATTGTGAGGGAGTACGGGGCAGGTTCTCGTGTTCTCGCAAGAATCTGTGGAAGTGCAGATGCAGCTATCGATCCAATTGATTTCCCTGTTGCTCCTGCAAAGGCCGTCCCGATCGCTCTTGAGAGAGCTGGGATCAAGAAGGAAGATGTTGCTGTCTGGGAATTCAATGAGGCTTTTGCTGCAGTCATCAAGGCAAACGAAAAGGTATGATAAACAATCTCTAGTTAAGGACGTTGTTGACAATTCTAGATTCTCGGTCTTGAGGGGGCGAACGTAAATCCATTGGGTGGAGCCATCTCTCTCGGACATGCACTTGGCAGCTCAGGATCGAGAATCCTGACTACCCTGCTGCATCAACTGAAGGTTGGAGAGTATGGTGTTGCTGCAATCTGTAATGGTGGAGGGGCAGCAACCGCCATGGTGGTGCAAAGGATTGATAGTGTATGATACCATTGTTTGAGAATAAAGTAAATTGAACAGCACAGTACCGAGTGAGAGTTCACAGAGATGGGTGATGTACCCCCCTCCCCCCCCTTTTTTTTTGAAGAGGTGACGTTTCCGATTGTTTACATTTTACCAGTACCCCAACGTCTGACTCGACTTGGTACAACGGGGACACTTCATCTCTTCAGGGCTTCTAAATCCAATTCTGCTTGCAGCCAGACAACTCACTCACCTCGAAACTGTACACTGGGCATGGAAACTCCCACTGCGAGCCTTGCCTCCCGTTGTCATGCCATGCTAGTGTTGAGTTTGTGACTGGCCAAAGGGACATCGGTCACTGCGTAGGGATGGGACGGCCCGTCATTTATATCTCTCCCGCATTGGCGTGCCAACCTCAGTTCTGGCCTCAAGTATATCCTCGCGGTATTACCAAGTCCTGGCGCACGACATCATTAGCATCAATAGCTTCAAGCCCTGACAACCAGGGAGTTTCAAACTCATCTTTGAGATATAAATCCCTGGCATCTTGAGTTACCAAGGGCTAGGATAGTGAGCTGTCCAGGTATGCCGTGAGAGCTTGCTCAAAGAATGTTCAAAACAAGACCTAAGCATAGGGTACAATTTTGGCCAGCAGCCTTGCAGTGCTTTCCAGGCAGCTGGTTCAGTTGCAACCAAGTCATGGCTGTGTCTCAGTATCACAACATCCGGGAGAGTTGGCAAAGAGAAGATGCTGCATAGAACTTCCGCTTTTCCCAATGTTTAAACCTGACATCCTCAAAGTACTCTTTACAGCTCAATACAGATAGGGATGAAGTACTTCAATTACAATTTCATACAAAAGCCGATTCATTCCAGCAACACCTTTCCATGCATGTTAGAGATTTCCAAGTTGGGACCCGTGTTTCTTTCCTCGGACGGTCCAGCCAGCCAAGAAGCCAAACGCAACGCCATGTATGTGAGCCCTCTTCTCCGGAAACCTGCTTGCGTTCCACAATCCCTCTCTGTTATTGCGTCCTGTTGCTCCATGTTTTCGCCAATGTCCCACTATCCATCCGGTCATTAGTCTAGTCACCCTTCCTCACTGCCACGGCCCCTTTACCTCGCTTCGTTTTAAAAGAGCAAACAAGCATCCAAACAACAGCAACACGCCAGAGAAGCTAACATAGCTTCCATAAATCCCACATTCCCACCCCTTCGATCACCCAAGTACTGCCCTTGCGGTCCGTACCCCGGCGCATAGCCCCCATTGTGATACCCACCTTGGGGTCCATATCCACCTGGTCCATAGCCTTGCTGTCCATATCCTGGCCCGTAGCCTGGCTGTGGCTGTTGGTAATAACCCCCCTGTTGCATCTGAGGCGGCGCGTAATATCCATTTGAGGTCGGAGGATGGGGGTCATTGTACTGGTTTGGATAGGGTTGCGCGTTTTGCTGGTAGGGAGAGGCGTTGTAGTAGTCTGAGTGTGGGGCGGGGGAGGCGTGTACGGGTGGTGGAGAGGAGATTTGCGATCCGCCTTGGGATGAGCCGTCGTACGCTGGCGGTGCGCCGGAGGGAGGGTTGTATTTTTGCGACATCTTGAGGGTTTGCGGGAAGAGAGGAGGAACGAGGGTTGGTGATGGAAATGGGGGGAAGTGCCACTGGCCGATTGGAGGGGTGTGGTTGCTTTGTTCAGTCCAGGTATGCGCTCGGTGTGTGTGCGGCTTGTACAACGGAGTTCGCAGGTTCGTAGGTATTCGTGATTGTGCGAGATGTAGCAGGTGAAGGCAAATGGTCCGCGCCGACGTCGAGGGTGTCGTAAGGTCAGTGACTAAAAATAAGCTTTCGAGAATCCCGAGGATCCGGTCCTTCCAGAAGATGGAATCGGAGGTAAATATCGGTGTTGAAGGAGACAGCAAAGAAAAGGGGTATATTAATGAACAAGGAGATACAGAGCAATTACAAAGTCGAGAGGAGAGAGAAAGCGTTGATAGAAACAGATGTCTTGTTGCAACATTTGGTGTTGCACCCAAGTGCGTGTGGCTGAGCAGCGGGTGCAGGAGTGTTCCGAGACCACGATTTGGATTTGCCCCTCTTCTCCTGACTAATCAAGACCGAGGCGTCGCCAGCCTTTGAGACGAAGAAGGAGGATTGGTTGGCCTCGAAAGTACAATAGAAGGTAATGTATGAAAATACGGACAAGGCTTGTACAGTACAGTACATCGCTTTCCACCTCGGCTCCAGCCTCCAAGGTACGAAAGTATCTATCTTATTGATTACAGTACAGAAGGGGGTTGTAAGAAATCACCGCCACCCCCCTGGTTCTGCCATCGCTAGATAAGGGAATTTATGGGGCAAACCCGTAAGAATTCAATGCCTAATTGGCCAAAAAGTTCACCGCCTAACAAGGGGGGTGGCGGTGATTTCTTACATCCCCCTTCCGTACCTCCGTACTCGGGTGAGCTTATCGCTCTCACGTGCATCCTGCTCCTGTCTGTTCCCTCGCCAGCCACTGAGCAAAGTAAACGCCGCAGCCAACCCCCGCCATATCCGAGCCAGGAGACTGAATTGACGCCATAAAATCCCAACCTCTCCGATTTCATCTCCAGGCGCATCTTTCTCATTGTTCCTTGCGCCATCAGAGACATCACGGTACAACTGCACGTAACTTGGAGCCCGGAACCTGGAACCTGGAACCAGAAACACAAACAGGCCCTCAGGAGTCAGCTCGGGCAGCTCCACCACGCTGCAGTCGACCAGCCCTGGATTGGGTCCCGCTCTGCTTCTTGGGCCGCAGCAGACACTACTCACCCCACCTCACTGGTTGACTTTTTGATACGACAGACAGCATGCCTGCGACACCCTGATCGAAGCTCGAGAACCTGAAGAGAGGCCAAGTTCAAGTTCGTTCTATTCCTGCCTAGCCGTCAATCCTCAGACCACCCAGCCTCACCAATCCGATCTTCTTCGTCTCTCGTTCATCCAACTCCCTTGCGAACAATCAAACACAACAAGCCCAACCCCACCGTCCGAATCTTGAGTCGCGGATCCTCGCATTGTTGTTATCGGCACTGGTCACCCTATCGTGACGTTGTTCCAAGGACCTTGACACAAGCTTGGGCCTAGCCAGACACACATCACCACGCAGATCAACGACCAAGCAAGCAAAACATCGGCGCATTCGCATCGCAACGCGCAAACGAGCGGAAGGCATCTTTGCCCTACAGCCACGGGCGCGCAATGGCTCCATTGCCCTCTTCCTCGTCCCTCCTCTCTACGCTCAATTCACGCGCATCCGCACTCGCCGGCAGCCTCGCGCCACGATCGCAACATCTGCAATCCCGCGACGAAACCTCCCTTCCAAAGCTCGCTACGAAAATCTACGATTTAATACGAAGACAGAATACCCCTAGCATCATACCGACGACATATGGCTCGATCAACTCTGGCCCCTCGGCTGGAACAATCGTCGGCATTGTCCTGGGCTCTGTTGGAGGATTCTTGATCTGCCTTTGGCTGATATATACTTGTTTGAACTTCGGCACTGTCTCCTCAGACTCCTCGTACACTGAATCTGTCATCGTGCGCGAACACCGGAAATCCCGACATGGAGGGTCGACGAGATCGCGACGCGCGTCCGAGACCGTCGAGGTGAGGAGGGAGAGAAGTCCCATTAGGATCGTCAGACCGCCGGAGAGGGTGGAGCGAATAATTGTTGAGGAAAGGAGGGAGGAGAGAGTCGAGCGGAGTCGGAGTCGGAGTAGAGGGGGAAGTGATGAAGTGGTTGTTATCGAGGAACACAGCCCGCCAAGAAGAAAGAGTAAGAGTGTCAAGGAGGATAGGCGTGAGAGCGGGTATAGGACTGTTGATCCTTTGGCATTTGGTGGAGCTGTTGGGGGACGGAAGCCAAGCAGCAGGAGGGGGAGGTGAGAAGGGTGGTTGTTTATGATACTTTCTTCATCGGCTTCTAGGGTGGGGGTGGGGGGCTTATATGGTATGGTAGGCAGGTTCGGGGGGTATATACTGGCTATAGCGGGTACTGGAGAGGTTAGGCGTTCTGCTAAGCGCGCTACGGTTCCAAGTGGAAGGCATGACTGTGATGGTAATGAGAGATATTCAGGAACAGCACAGAACCAGACGCGGAATGGGGGGGAGAGCATCGACTAGCATTTACTTGGCTTCCAGTTGCACAAATGTCCTTTTGGCGTTGGTTTGGTATTTCATTTTAAGTCGGCCTCGACTGACTCGCACATATCATGTAGCTCCAAATTAGCATCAGTCCTTGTAGTATAAATGAATGAAGAAAGCGCAGATTATTTCTCTAGCAAGTCTAAAGACCCTATATCTGCTCTACATCCGTTGTCCCATTCCCTCCCATAAAAGAGCAAGGCTTCTGCAAATATGCCACAGACCAATTTCCCGGAGCAGTAACGAAAAAAGCTTAGACTTCCCACTAATCATGCCCTATTCGTAGATTGGTAGTGCAGAAGTTAGTGCAGCTATTGAACGCTGGATCCTGTTTTCACTTTTAGCGTCTCGACAAATAGGGGTATTGGCTGAATGGTTTCTACTTGCACCACCAAACGTGCTCAAGTGGCACGGTATTCGTTTCGTCAGTCAGGCGGCTAGATCTCGGTGTCGGGTGGAGGTAGGTGGATGCACAGGAGCGAGGATATACGCGGCTCAGGAACCCGAAGTGCAACAGCAAGTAGGATGTTGCAGATCTTGTTCTGAATCTGGTGACATTTTACAGTATTCTGGCATTCAATGGCTAATATATGAGAGCAGGAGGCTCGGGGTCAGGCCTTGTGATCTACTAGCTGTAACCCTCTGATTTGCACACTTGGTCCTCAATAGCAGGCCACAAACAAGGTAAGCTGTATAGCGTGCAGAATCGATTCATACACTCCGACTCGGGTACTTAATTCATGTACAGTACATAAGCTGCTCGATCTTACTAATTTTCATTTAACGGGACTTGTAGGTGAAATAGTAGATAATGAAATGAAGCCAAACAATGGCATTCATAACTTAAACTCATGTAGCAAAATTGCATTTTAGGAACAAACTGGCCCACTTTGTTCAACCTCCTTCCACGCTAGCGTTTAGACCCCCCGTGCAGTAATGGAAATGGTGTATGCCCTCTCCTGTTCCGTCTGTCAGCAAGGAACCTGGGGTCTGGACACAAAGGATGAAAACATTTCATACCTCTCTATAACAAGCCGTCAAAGTAAGTGGTCGTTATAAGCTCACTTGAGCTCTCTTCTGAATGCTGTCAAATATATATGGGACACCGTTTACGAGACTTACCTGCCCATGCGGAGCAGGGACTTCTTCACTCACGCATTCAGAGGTCTCGAACAATTCCAAATTCAAGGAATGGAGTTCACATGCTTCCTGTCCGATGGTTCCAAGCGGTTTAGCTACCGCCCTTTCAACCAAACATTATGGTGGGACGGTTTTCTGCCCTGCTCGGCTCTGCTAGATTTAGCACAACACGGAAACTGAATGAAATGTATTGACTGCTTATCTCTCGCCTAAAAATGGCTGCTGTTAGGATGGATAGAATGTATAGAGAGCTGTCGGGCCTGCATAGAAGCGGCTGACTGCAATGCCTCCTGCAGATTCATTAACATCTTCGGGAATCCCGAGTTAGGACATGACTGTGAGTTCTCGGGATTCAGCTCCGAACGTTCTCCGGTCTAGGTTATGAGTGACAAATAGACGTGTATTATACCGAAAGAAAAATAATAGAACTGCTCCTTCGTTTCACTTGAACGCCGCAATTGGAAGCGGATTGGGGGACATTGGTGGCTGCACGTGATCGGCCCATTCCTTCCACCTGACATCGTGACATCCTCGTCGATGTAGAGCATCCACCAGCCGCCAACACGCGTCGTTAGTCGTGAAGCAGATCAGCCCTCCAAAGCCAGAGTATCCATCTTTGTTTTCCCTTGCAGACCATCTCCGCGGAAGCTGACAAACCTGCTCAGTTGCTCTTTTCCAGGTCCGTCTGATGATCCAACCGATGTCGGATCCCGCGGTCAGCATCGGCTTCAATCGCTCCATGTGGTGGGAAAGCATCACCTCTTCGAGCACCTGCACTCGGCGAGTGGTGGGGGGGATCCAAGCCATCTTTATCCCAAGTGATACAGTTAGGATAGAGTGTTATGTCCGGCCTGCCGTGACTCGCAGCCTTGCTTCCTCCTGAGCGGCGAAGCCGTCCGAAAACTGGAGAAGCGGAAAGCGGTGGAAGAGGTGCGGTGGTGTTCGATTGTTCCATCGCCAATCGGGCACTTTCTAGCACGACGATTGCGGGCGCGCTACGCACACAAGCGGATGCTGAAGGGCGCATGTCAATTTTTCTTGACAAGCCAGTGCTGCACGGCCAGGGCAGGGGGAGTACAGTCATCGACTTCTCGCTTGACGAAGGAGGGGAGGGGGGAACAGGGCAGAGCAAGAACCGCATCATCAGTCTATCTATGTCCACTATCCCATTTCTCACCCTTCCTCACTCACGCCTTTCCTTTGATTTTCCATCCAAACTCCTACTACTGTGCTGTGCGTTGTACTCCTACCACCTGCTTATCTCATACTCCCGACGCCCTGCTGATGAATGACGACCATCGAGGAGATGGATGAATTCTTCGACTTCGACGAAGCTGCCCACCAATTGGTCCAAAATGGCATCGACTTCAACAATCTCGAGTCCGGGCCGTACGATATTGATTTAGCCTTTGCGGAGCCTGAGAATGACGAGAACTCGTTCACCTGCATCCAGCACTTCTCGGCGCCGGAGGAGCAGCTCTCCATGTGCCTGCAAGATGCCCTTGCAGACCCGTCGATGATGGGCCCCGACGACTTTACGGACTTTCCACGATGGATCGACGGCATGGAAGTACCGAGCCAAGCGTGTGCAAACTGCCAGCGGACGCGTATTCATTGCAAGGTCATCAAGGAAGGTCTCCGGAAGGGTTCATGCACCAGCTGCGTTGCCCTCGCCCGCTCCTGCAGTCTCACCCGGCCCAACCATCACCAAGAAGTTGTTGACAGGAACCTCAGCTCACAATCTTTTGGCTTGCCCAGAGACGCTGATGATTCGGGAGAGCTCGACTTCTCCGACTGGCCGGCAAGCCCATGCGATAACTGCTGCAGGCAGGGACTGGAGTGCAAGATCAGTCATAGAGATCCGCTTGGATCTTGTTCCAATTGCGTCTCTTTTGCTTGCCCGTGCAGTTTGTCTAACCATCTGAACATTCCGGGCTGGAACGACGACGGCTGCTCGAAGTCGATTGACAATCTGGTCTCGCCCTTGGAAGGCTCATTCCCTCAGAGTCGATCCACTCCTGACCTCGTTGCCCTGAACAAGAATTCGGATGAGAACATGAATTCAAATCTCGGTGGACCCATTCCCAAAGTCGGTGCAAGACTTTCCCGAGACTCGATTCGGATTCTCAGAGGATGGCTTTCCACTCATCAGAGCCATCCTTATCCAACTGACGAGGAAAAAGAAGTCCTTCAGAGGCAGACTGGTCTTACCAAGACTCAGATCACCAATTGGCTGGCCAATGCTCGTCGGCGAGGAAAAGTTCGGGCGCCTAGATCAACGTCACCCAATGTGCGCGGGTTCTCTGATGCAATGGACATTCCAAGACGCGCTACACCAGCTCTGGAGAACATGAATCCCCTGGAACGATGGAAGCACTCTCCACCAGAACATGAACCTGCCTCCGTCACTGCTATTGCAAAGGCCGTCACCGCTTCCACCTTTTCATCCGGCCGCGACAGCCCGTTCACAAGCTACGGTCACACTGATGATGGATCTAGCAGATCTCTATGCAATGTGTCTTCCACTAGCAGTCTAGGAACTTCTCAGTCTAGTGGTAACTCGTTTGCTTCTGCCTTCTCTCACAAATCTCGTGGTTCTTTCGGATCATTTGGATCATTTGGAAACAGAGGTCGACGTCGTCGCCGCCGCCAAGCTCCGAAGCCTGTCAAGATCAGCCCCACGACAACCCCTCCCCGAACCTTCCAATGTACTTTCTGCACCGAAACATTCAAAACAAAACATGACTGGCAGAGACACGAGAAGTCATTGCATCTATCGCTCGAAAGGTGGGTTTGTTGTCCAGAAGGCCCAAACCAGTTCTGTATAGACTACGATCACAATCGATGTGTCTTCTGCGGATTGCCCAATCCAGCAGCAGATCATGCCGAAATCCACAACTATTCGAGTTGTGCGGAGAGATCTTTGGGAGAGAGGACTTTCTACCGGAAAGATCACCTTCGTCAGCACTTGAACCTGGTTCACGACGTCAAATTCCAGAATTTCTCCATGGAAACTTGGAAGATCGTGACCCCTCAGATCCGTTCTCGATGCGGTTTCTGTGGTATCGTGATGGATTCGTGGAGTATTCGAGTAGACCACCTTGCCGAGCACTTCAAGGGAGGAAAGAGTATGGCTGACTGGAAGGGTGACTGGGGTTTCGAACCACAAGTTTTGGACATTGTCGAGAACGGAATGCCGCCATGTAAGCGTGAACATCTCGACTGGTGCTGCCAGAATTGACACTTGCTAGACTTGATCCACGATGAGCGAAATACTATGAATCCGTTTGAGCCAACCAATCCGACAGCGGATCAGTCGCGAACGATTGAAGACCTGGTTAAGATAGGACTCGTTGAATATATCCATGACCGAGTTTTGAAGGGAAGTGTGCCGACTGATGATGATCTTCTTTTCGAAGCTCAAAAGATTGTCACCAACGCAGATCAGTTTGCGAGTCTGCCTGGCGACCCTGAAATATCCTGGTTCCGTGATCTGATCATGCTCTCTGGCACTACGGAAGATCAGTCTCCTTTGACTGGTGCAGAAGCTTTTCTTCCTTGGGCACAGAGGCTAGAGATGATTGCCGCTCAGACCCCTCATGACAGGACTGACCTGGAGACGATTCCGTGTTCCAAACAGCGTTCATTGATGGCTTTTGTGATGGCCAAGCAGGCGCTGGGACTAACACCCACTGATCGTGAATTGCAAGTCGAATGCTGCAGAATCTTGGATGACATCGAGACGACCTCAAGCTACAAATCCAAAGCGGCTGTGGGATGGTTCAAGTATCTAATTGGTGCGTCAACATGCTGGCTTCGGGAGTTTAGAAGATGGGCTGGTCTACCTCGAAGTTCTGAGATGGCATCGGAACAAGTCAGATCTACGGACGACAAGAGCATCGATTATAGCATTCACAATCATGCTCGCCTAGAGAATGAGCTCAAAGACTGGACGGCTTTCCAAATCTCACTTGGGATTCCACCGAGTGATGCCGATCTTCAACAACAAGCACGATTAATAGTTTACAAGAACGACGACCCGTGGAACCAAACGGCAATCGATGATCCTGTCATTCTACATTTGTTCAAACGCCAGAACGGACTTGCTCCGCCGGATGATTCTGATGTTGGGCTCCTCATGCATCCTTTACCAGAAGTTTGTCATGACGGCTGCGCAGAGGATCACCGACACAGCTCCCAATCTCCCCAAACACTACACTGGGATCTGAAAAATCTGGGAATCAATCTGTCCTCACCAAACAGCGGCAGCAACAGCGTGACAGGAACATTTACACCAAACAATGACCAGCCACTCCACATGGTCGCTCAAAACCAACCCTCCACCAACACTAATCCCACCCTACCACTCAAGTACTTTCTCAACGACGCAAATTGTTATGGCCGACTCGTGCGAGAGCTCACTCGCTTCGTGACAACATGCACGTCACCAAATAACCCAAACCAACACGTTCGTATACTGTTCATCTACTCATGCCTGTCGCTAACGCAAATTAGATGCCCACAGATGCAGAAATTCAGAACCAAGCCCGCTGGGTCGTCTACGATGATGACGATCCCTGGAACCAAACAGCAGCCGACAATGCGGAGTGGCTCATCCGCTTCAAACGAGATGTTGGCCTTGCCCCCCGAGAAGACGGACCCGGCCTTCCATCAACCGTCGCTTCATGGCAAGTCAAAGGAGGCGGTTCTGGATTTTCCCCTCCACATGTTTGGCCAAAAGCACCCCTCGAACCTTTTACAACCGATGTTCCTGTGAAGATGGACCAGAAAGTCTTCAATATCAAAGCTACCACGGCCGCAAAATTCCTCGAGAGCATGCCTCAGCGATGGCAGAAGCCTGCTACGGTGTTCTGCTCGAGGGATCTAGAAAGTGGTTTGAACGAATTCGTTAGAATCGAGATGGCGAAAGGCAGTGTTCCAAGTGATGACGCGTTGAGAGCAAAAGCGAGGGAGATCTTGGGTGTGGAGCGAACGTCTGCAGACGATGTGGCATTGCTCGAGAAATTCAAAGCCATGCACGGGATCTCCTCCCTCCCAACTCCACCCAGTGGCTCCGACTCCATACCGACACTCGATGACGCTATGCTAGCGGAATTCGATCAGGAGCTTGGGATTGGGGATATGGATCTCAGTGGGTTGGAAATGCCTGCTGAGCTCCCACCGCTGAGCAGTTTCGGCTCACTCCACTCAGCGAGTCAAACAAAGTCTCCACTGGAAACAGGAGAAGTTCTTCATGATTTCGCGGGGTTGCATCGGGTGAATGCTGCGACTGCGAGTCCGTTGCGACGTAGGGCGAGTGAGAAGATGGCTGCTCAGGCTGGCTTTTCGCTGCCGAGAGGGTAATTCTGCGGATTTTGTGGGGAGTTTGTGGGGGTCTAGATACTCACGGAGAAAACACAGATGGCGTTGCAGAAAAGACTGGATCCAAAGATGGTATATGGGGAAAGTCGAAGTGGTCAAAAGTAGTCAGTCTTCAACAATAATAATGGGTCATTGGATATCGGGTATGGGTTTGGGGTTCTCAATGGTTAGCTAGGATGCTCAAGATGATTCCTAATCTCAGTTGTAGAAAGAATAAAAATTCAGTCGCAAAATCGCCCGACAAAATTTGGACCCAGACTCTTGGTATCTCACCGCCCAGCAGAATTCCGCCTAAATCTCGGAGTCAGGGTAGACCTCGTTGAATAATATTGTTTAGGCTGTTCTTTTTAAAGGCGGTTGGCCGGAGTCTCAGCAACCAACCGAATTCGGATTCTTGTCTAGGTGAACTAGCAATTACAATCGCTTGAGATCTTGGGCACGAAGAGAGGTGGCTTTATTGCCAAGCCTAGAATAAACGAAGCTGCGTTGTGGGATCCTCCTTCAACTGGTCTGTCGCCATAACATTGCGGCTCAACTGCGACTCTCCCGAAATCTAGAATTCGACTCATCAGAACAGCAGTGCCTAGAGACGCTTCCCCTCCTTATCTTTGTCCTGAAAAGCACAATCATTGGTTCAACACGCAGGATACATCTCAGCTCGGCGTTCAGTGGCCAATACCACTGCTTTGCGATGTTGTTGCTTTTTGCAGAAGCCAGGATCTCGTGATCTAGACTGCCTCTTTGTGGAGATCAGTCCAATAATGGGATTCCGTCTAGAACACTGCGATAAGCGCAACCAGCGGCCGAATATTTGTTCAGCGCCCAAGCATCGGATTTCAACCTTCGCATGTCTCGCAATTGTCTACTTGTTGTAGCACTCAAGTTTCGCAATAACAATCATGTCCACGAATTTATATTCTGGTCCCTATACCGCAGTGCAACATCAAGAGCAGGAGGCTCTTAGCCATGAACAAACTAGACATTCGTGGATGACGCCTCCTCGGTACTCTCCAATAACTCAACCTCTCCCAAGAAAGCCAGTACCGGTTGAGACGGTAGTTCCTACGGGCGAACCGTTAACTTCGTCCTGGGGGGTAGGATGGAAAACGCCGGCAGAGATCATAACTTGCTATTGTCTTGGTACGTTTAATCCATCTGGCCGTTAACTGAAGCAGTAAGGCTGACGCATTGGAACAGCTCTGGTAATCGCAGCCGCCCACCTTGGATTCTTCCTCTATCTAGACCACAAACCAGCAAACGGTCATGGAGCGTTCCCCCAAACTTATGTCGCTGCAATCTCTCATCTATCCGCCAGTGCCGTCGGAGCCTCTGCTACCGCATTAATCTCAATTGCATTTACTCAGTACATGTGGACGGTATTCCGAAGAAGGCATATATCGGTTTCTATCATTGAGTGTTTTTATACCCTGCGCTACAGGCCTTTGTCTTTCTTTTCTAGCAGTGCGTTTAAAACGTCACCTATCCTGTTTCTTTTGGCTATTATCGCATGGACAATACCGGTTGCTCTCATCTACCCACCTGGCGCACTGATCGTTGTTCCTTTCCCATTCACCACAGATTACCCTGGCATTGTGCCCACATACGATGCGTACTATACGGGAAATGATTCCGCTCTAGGCTGGTTTGGCAACCCCACTGTCGGCAAAATATCCTTGGCCGAGTATACAATTGGGTGGTCCAGGTTGGAGGATAATCTTACTAGAGGATATGACTGGACTTACGAGTAAGTATCGTTCTTTCATAATGGCAGCTCTGCTACTCTATTCAATACGTTGAATCTAATCTGACTTATGCAGGACTCCGTATGAACGTACCCAGCGGCTTGCAACATCCACACTTCTATCTGGTGCCATTCCAGCGACTGCATCGCCGTGTGGTACGGACTGTGCATTTTCGCAGAACATTGTTGTCCCGCACTTCGACTGCACCGTATCCGTTTTCAATGAAACTCTGGAATGGACTGGCCGAGCAGATGCTTTTTCTGCTAAATGGAATGATAGCACTGCCTACTCCGAGCTATTCTTGCTAAATTTCACTCGGCCCATCGGCATGTTAGACAATTACGTTGCTATTGAATTTCATCAATTCGAGTGTACCACTAGGCGCGCAACTTACAAACTCGACACAAAATATGTCAATGGCGAACGTAGCCTGAATTACCAAGTTTTGAATATTTCTGATATTTTCACTACCTGGCGGAATTCAGAAACTGGCGGTGAGGTTTATGGTGATGATAATTGGACCATGTATGGTTCAGTAAATCTATTCGCCATATTCGACAGCATAGTGACTGTACTCAGTGGCAGTCAGCAAGCTGTCATGTATGAGATGTCTGATTCCTACCCATTTTATGGTGGTGTTCCAGGAAACGTATTACTGCCACTGCCAAATGGAACTATGGCCGAATTTGCATTGACATACTATGTTTTTTCGTACGCCCAAGACATACTGTGTAAGTGACTATTTTTTTAACATGTTATATCCGGAGCTAATCTGTTTTTAGACCCAAATCAGACCATGATTGACATGACCGAATTCAATACGAACCCAAACTATAACTTTGATAATGTGGATTTCGGCTCTGGCCCAAGCTACAACATTACCCCGGATCACCTAAATCAAGCCCTGTTCAACTTGACACTTGCCATTGGATACCAAATCGGTTACTGGAATATCAGCACCATAATCAGTACAACTCAAATGGTAAACAAATACACCTTCGCCACTCCACGCAACTTCTACATCCCCTACGGCTTGCTACTGATCCTTTCAATACCAATCCTCGTGCTTGCCATGATTTCACTTTACCAGAATGGCGTACCTGCGGAAGATGGCGGTTTCGTCCAAGTGCTTATGACAACAAGAGGCAACAAGGATCTGGACAGGCTAGCTGCTGCTGGATGTCTTGGTGGCTCGAATAATGTCCCCAAAGCCCTTAAGGATATGGAGCTTCGCTTTGGTGCGCTGGTTAGTGTCGAGTCGGAAAGCACTGGGGAGGTTGATGGCATTGTCCGGGCTGGATTTGGTGGTCGTGGGGAGGTTCAACCGTTGCGAAAGAATGTTAAGTACGGCATTGCGAGCATCTAAAGTATTACTAGTCGATTACACTCTTCATGGTAGTTCACAATACTACTCGCCGGCACTCCGGTCCGTATTCGCATACAATGAGACTTCGTCTAGCTCACTAGCACAATATCTACGAATAATAACTTCTATTATACTAATAATCAATAATTAATGTATCTTGGCTTAAATGATTTTGACTACACTCTGAGTGATGATCAGCAATTCGATTTTAATACTCTTCTACCAGATTTTGATGGTGCTTTTCTTACCACTGGGAGCAAAGGTGAGTTACGAGCCTAGATGTCTGCCAAAGTTATTTTTGCCCCGCGGGCAAAGGTAGTAAGTCGCAGGTCTAAGAGTTTATCATTGCCTTCTTTGCCCGCAGGGGCAAGATTAGTGACCACAATATGGAATTTAGACTTACTGTTGACCCTAATCTGATAGCTGGAACCCCGTAAACCCTATAAAATCCCGGTCCCCAGAGCAGCCGTGGCCACCATATATGGACTCTCACCCCGGAGTCAAGCCTGGAAACCGATCTCGCGCTGAGCCAGAAAGTGAGCATCGCTCTCCTTGGGATTCCCATGGCAATGCCGCCTTACGCTCGGGCATCCTCGTGACGCGGCAATCACGGTATTTCCTACCCACACACCCAGTTTTGTACTAGACGAGACCCAAATCCCTTCAGTAAGGCAGTTCCGTACGAGTAGGCAAATGTGTCTTCGCATACTCTGTAGTTATAAGAGTTACGGCGTGGGCAACGTGCTTACAAAAGATACCTCGCAGTGGGACCTGAGAAGGGTTATTACTATTCACATTTACACAATTAACTGTCCCCAGGAATAGAGAGCAAAAGGAGGCCAGTGGGCATTAGAGATGCTTTATAATACAATACAAGTCACAATTTGACTCCACTCTTCATCCTCTCGGCCTTCTCCCGCTCTTTCAAGACTCTCCTTAAGATCTTCCCAGAGGGACTCTTTGGGATGGCCTCCATGAACTCAACGCCGCCTCTCAGCCATTTATGTTTTGACTTTAGCTGCTCCACATGCTTCAAGATATCATTTCGGGTGGTGTTATCACTCTGGTTCTTGGAAGAAACTGATTTGACTACGAACGCTTTGGGGACTTCCCCAGATTTTTCATCTGGAATAGAGATCACAGCGCAGTCGGCGACTGCTGGATGATCAAGGATACATGCCTCAAGCTCTGCAGGAGCAACTTGTAGACCCTACATCAAATTATTAAAATGTAGCATGTAGAAAAAGAGAATGAAACAACTCACATTAACTTTGATCAGTTCCTTTAACCGATCCGAGATCCAGACATGTTCATTCCCCTTCTGCGACTTCCTGATAATAACTTCGTCGCCAGTGCGCATGAATCTTCCTTCGGGCAAGTTCACAAACGTTTCGATATTCGCCTTGTCATTATTCAAATAGCCCATGACTACACTTGGACTTTTCACGAGTAACTCTCCGGGTTGATCATACCCAGTCACCTTATTGCCTTCCGCATCAATGACTTTCACCTCAACGCCAGCCAAAACGCATCCAGAACTTCCAAACCATATGTCATCAGGATGGCTTGAGGTGATTGCAGTACATGTTTTAGTCAAGCCATAACCTTGCCTGATGGTCCACGTTGGATACTGTTTCGCCAGCTCTCGAGCCGTCTCTTGTCCCAGCGGAGCGGCGCCAGAGAATACGTAACGAACACTGCTGAGATCGAAGGTGCCCATTAACTTCTCATTTTTCACCATTGTTATGATGATTGGAGGGACCACGAGAAGACTGTTGATTCGAAACCGGGAAATGCTTTTGAGGTAATTCTGGAGGTCAAACTTTGGGAGCACGACCGCGGCGTCTCCACGAAAAGTGCTGCAATGGGCGATGATAACCAGCCCATAGATGTGAGAAAAGGGTAAGAGTGCGAGCACGGCTTGCGTATAGTTCGGATCTAGTTTCAGGCGAGGCTCTCGCTCGGAGATGCAGACTTGGATGGTGTTTGCAATGACATTTCGGTGTGAGATGATGACGCCTTTGGGGAGTCCGGAGGTTCCGCTGGAATAGCATAGGAATGCTGCTTGGTTTGCGGCTTGACCTCTACTCCACCGGATTACTTCCAACTCTGGTAGTTTCTGACCGGCTTGGATCAGTTGCGTAAGTGATTTGAACTCTTCGGGAATTCGTTCGTGTCCAGCCATTTCGCAGATATAGATCTTGGTACTGGGGATACCGGCTTTCGCGGCTGCTGCTAAAGCTACAGGGAGGAGAGGCGTGACGGTGAAAATTGCTTTTGCGTGGCTGTTGGTGAGTTGATAGTTTAGCTCTTCTGCAGAATAGACTGCGTTTGCCGGGGAGGAAACGCCATTCAGTCTCAAAATCGCCCAGTTTATGGTCATAATATCGATCTAGATACTTGAATCAGTCAATTATCCCTCGTTCTAGCCCTAGACTTGGATGGAGAGAGGAAAGCAGACCCACAGTGTTGAGAGCAAACACACAAACCGCTTTATCAGACTCGCTTCCTCCGTTGACTTCCCACCCCATCTCCTGCGCCAGTGCTCTTGCTAGACACTGAACTCGATCCTTTTGTTCGGTAAGACTGAATGATTTGCCGGTGAGACCACAAACGTAGGGGTCCCGTGATTTTGCAATCGGATGTCTGCCATAACGCTCATCGAATATGAAATCGCAGAGGGGGAGGTCAGGGATTTCTGGAAGCTTCGGCGTCAACGCTGCGGGAGGAGT
The DNA here is from genome assembly GCF_002865645.1 of Hyaloscypha bicolor E. NCBI lineage: Eukaryota > Fungi > Ascomycota > Leotiomycetes > Helotiales > Hyaloscyphaceae > Hyaloscypha > Hyaloscypha bicolor. Next base: position 3,465,082 of record NW_020194685.1, on the reverse strand, counting down.
GAAAACCATGGCGCAAAGGGATCAATCAAATCTCGACGAGAGTGAGAGTTGGCGAAATGATCAACAATAAAGTTAAGAGGACTCGAGCAGGAGTTTCTAGCTTTTCCCCTTTGAACCGACCAGGCTAGTGTGCAATATTGCGAGTGCCGACCTACAACCCCATCCTAAGCAGAATATAGATTAACATGGAAAGCTCAAACTTGATCAATTGAAATGTGAATGTTGGCTGAGTAGTTGAAGAGTTCGCATGTCGGGCGATGGACGTGGAAACTTTTACACGTTTTCCCGTGGTGTCGAAGTCTCAGGACCCCCGCCACCCAATCCACCGTGGTGGACCCGGGAGTATGTTATAATCGGTGAATGTTGTTGAAGGTGATGAGCCTATGTCAAGCCATAACAATCTTCTTAGTCTCTTTCATCGGAAATTCTCTTGTCTCGAATGGGAGAGAGCATATTTTCTTTCGAGGCGGAATGAATGTTGGGGGTTACCCCTGAACAAGCGAGCCAAGTTGAACTCGGATAATTTGGCCATCCACCTTCAGAACCCCGCTCCGGGTGCAATATCTTCAAGGGCTGTTCTAAATAACATGCGAATTTTGCTGAGGACTACTGAGGACTCACAAAACACATCCGCCGATACGGCATAGAGCTTCCTACGTTGGGGATGATTTTAATAATTGAAAATGCCGGGTTGAAGAAAAGGCTGTGCCGTGCACGAATTACCCCGCACTTCTCATCGCCGGATCCCGCATGATTGGCTTCCTTTCGGCTTGTGGATGCAAGCATAAAATTAATTATTAATTTGCATATAGCTTCGATGGAGGAGAAGTACCAGAGGGCTAAATTGACAGTTTCTTGCCTTTGAACTTTGGTGAACTTTTGGCCGGGAGAAGCTGGTAGTTTTGGGATCAGAGCTCTGTTCAATTCATTACAACTCAAATTCAACATTGACCAAATATGTCAGAGATATTGATCGATGAGAAGGTGCTGGCAACATGTAAAGGAAAAGTTGTGGTGATCACAGGTAACATCAAACCCATCCCATTCAAATATTACCTTACTCACATTTTCCAGGTGCCGCGAACGGAATTGGAGCGGCAACTGTCTCCAGATTCTTCCACAGCGGAGCGCATGTATTCTTCAGTGATCGGGATGAAAAGGGCGGCGGAGCTCTTGAAAAACACTTGCAGGAATCTTTAGCACCTGGCGATGGAACGTGCAATTTCACACGAGTCGATGCCCGCGACTACCAAGCACAACTTGCATTATTTGACACAGCATACAAAGAGCATGGTTGTGTCGATATGGCAGTGTATAGCGCCGGGATTAATGAGATGGCAGCAACTGGAAGTATAGTTGCAGCTGAAAACAACTTGGAGACAGTCAAGGAAGTACGCATCTAGCAAAACTCGTCAATTTCATTTTCTCATGATACTAATTTATTACAAATACAGTATCCTAAGCTCATAATGGACTTACTTGACATCAATCTCAACGGATGTATATACTTTGCTCGCATCGCTCTTGCCTATTTACATGCGGGCAGTGACAACTCACAGCTTCCATCTAAGTGCCTCCTCACCTTGATCTCCTCAGCGGCGGCGTTTCAAGAAGCACCCGGCATGCCGGGATATGCTGCGAGCAAAGTCGGAATACTCGGTTTGATGCGATCGATTCGGAGTCTTGCACCGAAGATGTGCAACACGCGTGTCAATGTCATTGCTCCCTGGGCCACGGATACTGCCATGGTCGAAGGTCACACTCGCCTCTTTACGGAAAACAACATTCCGCTTCAAAGTCCAGATGACGTGGCGGTCTTCACTCAGTATGTCACGGCAGATCCCGTGATAAATGGAAAGACTGTGTATGTTGGAGCTGCGAGGGGTTTTGATATTGAAGAGGGTCTTGATAGAACATTGCCTCAATGGCTGGGGCAAGTCAATGCTGATTTGTGGAAGCGACAAGCAAGAGCGTTTGCAAAGGTAAACCCGCGATGGCTACATGCGCAAGGGTAAAGATATGCTAACATGTCACTGTTCAGGGAGACTGGCTGCGAAGTGACAAGATCGGTAATGCTAGTCACTAACAGCAGTCTATCAGATGTAGAGGCAAGAAAAGATGTAGATTCCTCATGTTTAGGTGCAATTTTGTAGGAAAAGATTTGAGCTGGGTACTGGATATAATCTTACCTTTCAGTACCTGATTTTCCACTCATAACATCAAACTAATATGATGAAAAGTATTCCATCCACCATCCCAATTCTTCAAAGATGCCTAGGAGTTTTCTCTCCTTCCTTAACGGGCAATTCTGAGAAGAACCAATCCATTTACGGGAAGGGTTCTAACTAAACTCGGGTTAGCAATCCGACGCGCAGGAAGCTGAGTGGCCTTGGGCTTCTAGTTTGGTATAATCAGACCCCGCATTCCCTACCCAGAGGAGAAGTTACATGACACCCACACCTGTGTCATAACTCTATTTGTTGGAGCTGCTAGAATTGTTTGTAATTCAGTTTTGCCAGCGGTGCTCGTATTGAACCCGAGCCCCGAAATGCCCCTCAATTGCCCTGCGCCACACTTTGAAATCAGCCGGCTGAGGCGGTCCGCCTATCCTATAAAACAACCTCTCCCTCCCACAACTTCACACGCAGTGTCTTACAGTCGCTGAGTCTCACGTTTCAAGAAACAGAACACCTTACTTCCTCAATCACTAACAGTTGATCTCTTGCTTTCTAAAAGCCTCGTTCCGACGTCCGCAATGGCATCCTCATCCCACCTTCCATGGTCCCGGTTCAAAGCTGCAGAGCCAGCGCCATCGTCAGACCGTACCTCATTCACCTTGAGTCCAACCACCTCTTTTCCGACCGACGTATGGCGCAAACCTGGTCCACCAGAGGTGAAGACGTTCAATGCGCCCATTATGTACAAAACCATCCCACTATCCGCCTTCAAGCGAGCCCGCGTCACCATAAGCGGCAATTGGTCACGGCTGTACGACCAAGGCGGCCTAGCCATCGTCCTTCAAGACCCGAAAATAATCTTAGATACCGACAGGAAATGGGTCAAGACCGGAATCGAGTTCTATCAAGAGGAGGCGTATGTCGGTACTGTAGCCGCGGATCGGTGGGCGGATTGGAGTTTGCTACAGGTGGGTATCAAGGAGGGGAAGATGGTTACGCTGGAGATGGAGCGGGATACAGAAGCGGATACCCTTTGGGTGTATGTTATTGATGGGAAGAGGAGACATCCAATTCGAGAGGTTACCTGGATTTTGAGTGAGCCGGATGTGCAGGCTTGGGTCGGGGTTTATGCTGCTAGTCCAAAGCCGGACGAGAAGGAATTAGAGGTGAAGTTTGAGGGATGGGAGTTAGAGGTTACGGAATAAAGTTTGTGTGGATGGTGAAAGTCCGAAGAGAATATCAATGAGACTTTGTCAGGTTGCTGTATCTGCATTTATCTACTCGCTCCCACGCATGTTTTGTCTCGTGTCACGCCAAAGAATTGCCAAAACAAGTCATAGTCCAGAATTTTGCGTCGTGGGCACCGTGGGAAGGTTCTGAAGTATGCTCTTCTCGCATTGATTTTCCTTCTTGTAAACGCTACGAGCAAATATCTCCATAGATGACAAGCTAATTTGTTTCATTCAGTGCTATGGCAGTAGTTCACTGGGAGCATACAGTATAGCTGCATTTGACAAGGACTGCTGCATGGTTTGCGCTGGAACTGCGACAGAGTTTTGCGATGCTGAAAATAGGCTGAGCATATACACCTACATCTAGTATAGTATGGCATAGGTAAGATGCACTGTTATACCCTGTAATTAACGTTTCGCTGCGCTGAATACAATGACCTCGAGTTGAGGATCCGCTTATTTTGGCGGAATCACGATATTCAACATGGAAATCCTGATACCGAAAGCAACTTGCGTGTATGTCACCCATTTTTTGTAGTTTTCGTTAGTATTTTTTAAAGAATTTCGTTGTGTTCCTAGATATTTGGGAATGAATGATCGACTCTGGAGTTGAGTTTGGTTAGCTAGACTGGGTCCTAATTGCGGAGCCCACACCATGGGGTGCCGTTTTTTGCACATTGTTGTTCCGACTAACTCAATCGGTGTACCGTATTCTTCTAGAAGTCTCCTTAATCACTCTTTCTCAATTCACTTCTTTCCCCGTTATCAAGACGAGTATTCACCTCAAGAAGAGTTGTCACCAGGCTACCAACCCTCTCAAAGCCGTATCTCGCCCGGAACGATACATACAGTTTCGAACTTCAATATCACGTCAAGTTTATCGGACCCAATATAGCATCAATAAACAGCAGCCATTTGAATCTTGAAGAAATTTTGGAAGCCAACAAGCAAACTTTGATGCTTGTGGGTCTAATAAAGATCACGCTCTCGAGACGAGCTCACCAAGTAAAAGATAGAGACTTTGTTACGATCAACGACCAGCCGTGCCGAATCAAGACCACCACATTCTTCTCCCCTAGAGGGATGCTTTGCCTCAGAGGAATCGCAACAGCACCTCAACCGGAAGACGCACCTTGTCTCCATCGGCGCAATACCTCTCATTGTTTCGAAATGATGGTCTGCGCAATGGACGAGATTCAGGTTTCCGAAGTCAAGCCACTTTCCCCAGCACAGGCTGGGAGAGGCGATTACCTCATCATTAAAGGTCGCTCTTGTAGGATTATAGATTTAAGCTTCTCTGTGTGTGGATGTAGGAGTCCTGGAAAGCTTTGTGGTGTTGGAGGGGACATTTTAATTAGGAAGAAATGGGAAGCCTTGGCTGATTTGCGCCTTCTTGTTTCGCAGTTGGAAGTCGAGGAGGAGGAAAAACATCTCTTAAATATCTCAGACGACTATTTCTGCTCCACTGTCGGCGACAATAACAAACCTGAAGACGAGGTAGAGGGTCCTAATCAGTTGCTTGGTAAAGCAATCAAAGACATCTGGACAGATGGAGAGCCGAACATCATGGTGACGACTACTGATACCATGGAAATGAAAGGTGTAGTGTTTGATTAGAAGGTAGCGGAGATGAAACTACTTGGTGTGCAGGGAGTGGGTATGTTTGAGTTCGAGAATCTAGACATTGGGATGGCAATAGATATTCCGCCTCCTGGGGGGGGAGAAGGGAGAGGAGATTGAAAAGGATGCTTGAGAATTTTAAGAGGGGCCGTACAATAGCCATCGAACTTTTGATTCCTATACCTGGAGTATCGTCACTTTGGGCGATTGATGCCGTATCAATTGGGAAGGAGGTAACGAAAAGTTCCTCAATTAGGGATGAGTTGTCAAGTTAGACGTTGATAGACATGCGAGCTATTTAGAAATATGGACAGGCATTGGAACATTCGAGTGTGTGAGACTTTTGTAATGTTCTGAATTAGCACTATTGGAAAGATGGATGCGTAGTTAGCTCGGAATCGTAGTCTCGAGGTTGGAAAAGTTCGTTGCACATCTCGAGATTTGACGCCAACCCAAGCCCCTGAATTTCCCCACTCCAGCCCCTGAGTTTAGCGAGATCTTCACATGAAAATCGCTCTCCGTGGTGACATCATGGCTAAACCTCAGAAATCGTTGAAGCTCCGAAGCTTCCTCCCTCCACAATATCTTCCTTTCTCCTTTTAATTCTCATACCTTGTCGTCGCGCTTCCCAATACAAAGACTCCCATACAATGGATCACCCAAGTAAGTTCATGATATCCTCTAATTGAATTGACAATACTCTGGCGCTTGGGAGCAGCCATCTGGCCAGGGAAGCTTGTTTGGGGAGACAAATGGAAACTCAAACTGCACCTCTCGTTGCAATCTACTTCCCGAATCGCGAAATCCACTTTATTCAATTGGTATTAGTTTTTACTGACGAGAACATCCAGAACGTCAAATCTCGCACGTCATCCACCTGCTCACCGAAGGTTCTCCCGCAGACCAAAAGGATGCCCTCGATGCCTATTTCCTCCCCGACGCCAGCTTCATCCATCCATTGTGTCGAGTCCCCAGCTTTTCGCACATCTCACTGCCATTGATCGGAGAGATTAATTCGCGGTGGGTGATCTGGATGATTTATCGCTGGTACAAAATCCTGTCACCACGAATTATTCTCAACATTGAGTGTGACGGTTCGCTCTCCCAACTGGTCCCCTCTTTCCAAACAATCCCCTCTAACATTTAGAAATTGTAGAATTCAACCAGAAGTCGTCCATCCTGTTCGCCGAAATCCACCAAATATTCTCCCTCTTCTTCGTCCCCTTCTACAAGTCCGACGTCCGCCTGACCACAAAACTGCAACTCGTACACCCCGCAAACGACGGGAAATACTATATTCAAAGCCAAGAGGACTTGTATCAGTTGAATGAGGTTGTGAAGTTCTTTTGGCCTGGTGGCGCAACAATTATCTGGTTGTGGCAGGTGTTTGCGACGGGGCTGTGTATTTTGGGTGCGCTGATGTTGGCGCCAATTACGTGGGTGGAGCAGAGGCATGCGAATGGTGTGAATAGTGTTAAGAAGGGTTTTGAGGGGCCGAGGCCGAGGTGATCGGTGAAGCTTTCGGGAGGAGAGCTAAATATGCAAAGTCCTGTTTGGACTACCACGTTTTGGTAGGTTCTGGGATGTTGAATAGGGACTGAAATTTATAGCCAAACGTGTTCTTGTAGGCCTGATGGGCAAGTAGAAACCAGACAATCATAAGAGTTGACGGAAACAAAGGTATCAATTTCACTATCAACGCCTTCCCGCGAATTGCTTACTTCCAACCGTCAGGGTCCGAACGTTATTTACAAAGGACCAAATATTCCCGTACGGACCGTCGTAACATTCACCTCTCCCCTTCTCCCCTAGACTTTACTTCTTCCCCCCACCAGCCAACCTACCAAGATATCCACCCGCACCCTTAGCTCCATCTAGAACTCCGCTGCCAACTTTCTGCGCACCACCAGCCACGCCTTGTCCGGCAGCCTGCCCCTTCTCCAGAACGGGGTCACTATACCCGGCAACTGGTCCTCCATACGTCCCCTTGTCATCTTTGCCTCCTCTCTCGGCACGATTAACACCTTCCTTAGACACCATGTTGCCGACCGGGGCTAGGAGCCCGTTGGAGCCAAGTTGATTGCCGACGAGGTTGTTAACGTCGTCTTGGATTTGGTCGACTTGTTTGATGCCCGTGATTTTCGTCTTATTGAGTTGCTCTGTTTTTGCCCGCGTTAGCCAAGTCGAAACAGAAAATGTGGAGGAAACGGGGGCAGGCGAAGGAAGGACACGGAAGTACCTTTCGTAGCATAAGAAGCCTTATTATCTCCCTTCCCAAACCACTTGAGATACTGGTCCTCGATCCAGGGCATCCATCTCTCGTACTGGTAGTTGTAGTTCTCCTTCACCCACTCGCTGTATGTTTGCTTTTTCTTTTGTTCGGCGGAGAGGTTGTTATATTCGTCTTTGGTTTGTTGTTCCGTAGGCTCGGCTTTGCCCATTCCGGTTGTGTTCTTGAGTGAGTCCATTTGCGAGGTTTCGGTTGCGGTGGAATGGAGGTTTTGGTAAGTCTAGAAGAAGTACTTTGAGGGTTAGGTGAGTTGGAAACTTGATCCCGAATAGAGATAGGAGATGGGACGGTATCATAGAGGAGGTGGGGTTGAATTGCCAACATGTGGCGGTGTTTGGAGCTGTCATTGCTGGATTTATTAATGACGTCGCAATTCAGGGATCATGGTCGAGACTCAGGGTCGAAATCTAGTATCCTGTTTTTGGGGATTCTGCTGATGCACGCCGTGCATTGATTTCCGCAGGGATTGTGTGGCTTTCGATCCTCTCGTATCCCCATCACTTCTGGCAGACACATCATGGTGGGTAAGTTGATGCACCAATGAAATGACTGCAAGAATTGGAGGTGCGAGACCCACCGGTTTTGCAGGTGCCATACTTAAACGGTAACGAGTTATTGGAACTCTGCAGTGAATTATGGCGACGAACCTTAACAGTCAGGGGACGTATGCAGCATGTGTGTAACAATGGCTCAATCCTCGAAGCCGCCCCCAGCGGACTCAACTTGAAAACTCACCCACTTGACTGCGCATACTCCCGCCACAACCAAGATCCCCAAAAAAAATTGCAAGTGTTGCTCTCAAATAAAAAGCCCGAAACTCCAGCCAACGCGTCCCTTGTCCCTTTAACTCGCCCGGACCCGCATCATTCCACCCTGCTATTTCCCCAATCACGCTCAAATCTCCCCGCTCTCTACTCCGCTTGCAACATCTCCCGCTTACTTAGCAGCCTCACAATCATAGGCCTCGACATCATATGCGAACCTCGGCCCACTAAGGTAACACCTTTCCTTCTTTGGGTTCCACCCCATTTCCTGGGGCATACGGCCCTGTATTCTACCTCTCCGCGCTTGGGGTGTTGGTCTCTGTCTTCGGGTTCGTTTGAGGATGGGATTGCGAGGGCGAAGAGGCTGAGGGAGAGGCTGAGGAGAGTGGTGACTGTCACATTGGGAGACACATCTTTGTCGGATTGATGGGTTGTTCCTTGAGAAAATTGAACGACCTTCCTTTTGTCGCGAATTTGAAGGTTTTGCAGGGTTTGTTGTTGGGCCTGCAAGGGAATAGAGGGTTCCAATGTTGGTGGCTGTTGGGCTGAAGGGATTCCGAACACTTGCCTTGAGTGGCTTGCTCAGCCCCTAAAGCGCTCGCTTGAGGCCCAATGGGAGGTTGCCAGGCGCGTACAGGCGCATGACTTCAGGCGCTCCAGCGTCCTCGTCACTTGCCATTCCCTCTCTGGAAAAAAAAGTGAACTGTGGAGACACGATTGTAGCTGGAAGCATTATGCTTATAATGATGTATCGCTCATTAACCGTCTTTCTCGCACATGCAGGAAGTGTGGCCGCGTCATTAGGAGATTCTCGCCAATACATGATTCAGCGCAACAACGTCAAAGCATAACAAGACCGGCCAACAGAACAACAATCAATCCCATTCCCGATCTCTTATTTCTTCCAGCACCGCCCTTCTTCGTAGTAGCGCTCGGTGTCGTGGAGCTCTGAATAGCACCCACCTGTGTGGTAGTAACCACCGTCACGATTGCACTCACTGTGCTGGCCGGTAATGTCGTCCCCGGAATGATCGAGGCGGGCTCTGTCAAAGTAGACAGCGAAGTCACAGCCCCCGTATTGCTGACATACGACCCCGAGACAAGCGTCAAAATAGTGTTTGGCAACAATATCGTCTCCTGCGACACAACGCCAGAGACCGTGCTCGGAGATATGGTCACCGCTGGAACGACACTTTCTGGGATCGTAGTCGTATACGTGTGAGTAACCTGGCTGCCTAGGTTGGAGATCGGGACCGCGGAGCCCACTCCAGAGGCTGTGAACTGGGTTGGCATTGGGAGTGTTGCTGTATTCGGTTTTGCTGCTGGGTCCTTCGAATAGATATTCCCTGTCTGGCCACTGGCGAGCGTGTAATCACCAGTTTCGAGATTGGCGTGGTCACCGGAAGATGAAGTGTAGGAGCCGCCTACTATGGTGCCGTGACTGCCGTCGGGGAGGAAGAAGTTCGTCGTAAATTTGTCGTAACACATGGGCAGCCCAAGTGCGGTTATTGTGAGGCAGGATAGTAGCGCGTTGCAGCACAAGGATGCCACGGCTCGGTCAGATAGTGAGCGTTTGAAGGCTGGCAGGGAGGATTGCACAATGTCGGTGAAGAGGTTCGCGAACGCTGCATCGCCAATCTGCGGGGTCGTTGCGGATGTGGCGCCTGCAGGCGCGCAGACGACAAAGCCAGTGTTACAGTCGCCATTGGCATTCGAAGACGACACTGAATCTGCTGTTACTAGAGTCGCGAGTATTGCGAGAAGGAGGACATTGAGTCGCATGTCTGAGGTATCTTGATCCAAGGGAATCGAACACGAAGAGATGTGGCGGGGAAGTGGAGGGGAACGCGGAAATAGAAATGAAGGAAAAGAAAATCAAATCGTCCTCAATACGAGGGTCTAAACGAAAGTGTGTGGATGAATCATGGGAACGATGCGATTTGCGACTGGTACACGGGCGAGAATATGTAGTGGAAGACGAGGAAAGATTCAAATGGGAGGGGAAAGCATTTTGTCTCGTATTGCCTCGACGCTAGTCCAGGGGCTTTCGGGAGGCTGCTGAGAAGATGGTGGGATGAGGGGGTGGGAAGCCAATGGTTGCATCTGAAGCTATTCTCGATCGATCAAACACGCGCTCGCACACCAGGTGCGATCAGGTAAGTAGAATCTACAACAACCCTTGAAACACGTTGCCTCCAAGCTTGCCGAGGCATTCTCTCAACTAGTGATTATCCTTTTCAACTCCTCGCAGGTGATGTGACAGTGTCCCCTTCCAGGTTCTCATTTCTTAGCCTTTCTTTTATGTTACAGAATTAGCAGCTGACAGCACTTGAACAAAAGACCAATAAGCTATAACTTTCTTCGCGCGGCTTCACCGTTGACAGACGGGAATCACGGGTAAACCCAGGTCACGTGACCAATAGCTTCCCCATATCTGGATTTCACTACTGTTCTCTCAGGTAGGCTAGTTCAAACATGTAAATCAATTAATCTTTATATTAGATTAGTGCCAGTAGGCTCTGTTCCATACAATAGAGGTAGATGAAGTTGGGGATTCCTGTCTGTGGCTTCAAGGGTGGGCTCCCACTGTGGCCGTGGGGGCTGGGCCACAGCAAACGTGGGGCAGCCATTGACGCAGTCCTTTGGTCGACTCACCAATGCCTTTGGTCGACTCATCAAGTACCAACATTACTCTCATGAGTCGTAGATCTTCGTTTCAGCCACCAGGCATCACATCGTCCACCGTCAGCTCGAAACAGTGCAAGCACGGATCAATTATTAAACGGCGCTGCCAGGCTGTCATCCTGCTTCCTCCAGCCTCGCAGTAGGGTTGCAAAATCTCTCTACTGGTGTAAATCCGCTCGGCCAACAATACATATCCCCCCGTCCTCGTTCATGTCCCAAAGTCTCTATAATGGAGTACACAATACCAGTAATTTTTCCTCCAAAATAGCAGGGTTCAACTAACGCTGTAGATCGGAGATTGGCGTTTGGGCTATGGCTTTGATTTTGGAGCTGGGCAATCAGTGTCGGAGTATATCCCTTCTTTGACTCCCCTTCCATTGATTAACACTTGCTAAATCTTGCGGAATTCAGATCGGAGGTCGATTCCCCAGTATTGATGATTTCAGGAACTTTTCAGGACCGAGGCCCGTATGTCCATGAGTTTGAGCCAAGGGAGGCATTTCGTGCATTGTGGTAAGGGTTACCCCAGCTCAGTTATCCTGCCCTTTACGTGATAATCGTAGTATTATGGAGATGTGGTGAGCAATTTTAATCAAACATCATTGTAAGGCAGTAACATATCTTCAAAAGGTCAAGACTGTAATGCAGCAAGCTTTTGGGACGTCATAACTTCGTGGCCTTGATTTGAGAGCCGCCTATAAAACACAGCTGGAAGAACTAGATCTACTTAGTCCGAGGTCCCTGCAAGAAACACGGTTTAGAAGCGCACAATGTTGAGTCAACACATAGTAGGAAGAGACAGCATGAAATATGATGTTAACGATCGTTTCGTGTTGTTTTTTCCCGCCCTTTACGAAAATAGAGCAGTGAGGTGGGTCTAGCCAGGCAGCCATTCTCTTTTTGTATACTCCAAGCAGATTAACCAGCCAATCACGGACCGTGAATCCCCGGCGCAGGCTCGCGACGACTGCGCCTCAAACGCCAACCGCATCTTGGCCCCTCGTGTCTTACTTCTCCCTGCCCTCCCCTCGATCTTTCAACATCCTCCATCTTGCTTCACGATTAACGATCATCGCCAAATATCAACAGTCTGCAATCCTCAGTCGTTTCTTATCAGCGGCATCGAATCTAGCAAGATGGAAACCGCAACACATCTCCTTCGCCGTAGCTTCGTGGCCACCATCGGCAACGAAGATGGCGAACCCACCAAGATGCCAGCCTGGGGCGCCCTGCTCGTGGGCACAACTTTCCTCATCTCCCTTGGTATTTGGTTCACCGCACGTCTACTCGATTCCTAAGACTGAACTTTGGCTAACCTGCTGCAGATCTCCTACACCTTCGGTCGCGTCCTCACCACCCTCCTTATGATCGAATCCCCTCAAGAGGCCATTACCTTCGAGCCCCTCGCAATCGAAGATCCCGACTCCACAATTAACAAAGACCCGGAACAGCCGGCCAGACCAGCATACATAACCTCCAGCTTCCGCCGAACGGTGAAGCACCTCCAGGCTGTTGGGGGCTTCCGTGGACGCTTCCGAGGTTTCGCTGTGTTCATCGTGAATGCAATCCTTGTACGATGGATCGCAAGGATGCTTGTATTCATTCCTTTTGTCCCATACGGAGTAGCCGGAGTTATTGCAGCCGTCATCTGCGCACAACTTCCTCTGGCCTGGACACAAATCGTCATTTCCGAGCCCAACCCCAAGAGCTGGTACCGTCGCATTCCTTCGCCAAGAGTATGGCGGAAGGTGGCTGTCCCAACTGCTGTTCTTGCTGTTGCGGAGCAGATCACTATCCTTGTACCGCTGAGACTCTTTGAATTGGCTGGCTTCACTCAGGACGCCAAGACGATCGCACAACTCAGCCCTCACGATCAGGCCATGTTGTCTTTGAAAGGATTCAGCATCTTCGTCCTCAGTGTTGTGCTTGGCTTCTTGCTTGTCTTGCCTGCCAACGTCACCTTGACTCGAGTTCAAGCTTCCCTCCTCCCAGATACCGATGAGACTATCGTTCCCTTCGACCGCAGCTTTGGCGGAAAGGTCATTCCCGAGATTGTTGGCGGCAACGGCGTTGTAAGCATGCTTGATGCGTGGAAGACTTTTGACTGGAGCTCCCGTATCAGACTTATCAAGGCGTATGCCAAGGTCTACGCCCTCACCATGCTTGTTACTTTCTTCTTCACCATCTGCTTAACCGCCGAGATGTTCTTAATTGCTGGAAAGGACTGGGCTAGCGTCCTTCCAGGTGATGGAAGCAAGGACCTATAATCGGCTCCGCTTCGAAAGTTGATTGACAACCAGCTTGGTGGGTGGTCACTGAGTGTAAAATGGATATGGGGTAGGATATTATGGGTGGGAATTTCCATTTGTCATTTGAGATTGTCTCCTGAAAGACTTGGGTAGGTTGGGTACGGCGCGCTCAGAATACATAAAGGCAGAACAAGAGATCACTTCTCTTAATGATTATACTCGATTCAATATCTTTGCGCTTCTGGCAAATATTCTCCCTGTTCAGAGCCATTATCTCTGCGAGTGCGTCATCCTAGGAGTAGTTCGTCATAATGAGCTTCGAAAAGCTTGTCTTGAAAACGGTAACATGATTTCCCATCTCGTCGTTCTCTGACCGGGCGGCAGTTTATGGACCAGTCTATAACTGGCCAGGTTGCGAGCCCCACTGTGGGGAGAAGCCTGGTCGTTGCGAAGATCGGGGTCTCAACGACGTCGTTATCTTAATGTCTGGCATGTTTCGTTCCAGGCATCTCGGGAAGAACTCTTACCACGGAAAAAATTGCCTTTCAGTCAAATCTGGACGCGCAATGTTGCCTTCGCCCTTATCACAGCTGCGTTCTTTGACTTTCCGCTTGGGTATGCTCATTTTCTCTTCCGATCCGAAATCAAACTCGTGCTAACAAACACTCAGAGCCTTCACCAACCTCTGGACTCTCTTCCTTTGGACCCCTCGCTCCTCATCAGACTTATCAACTCAAACCCGTTCCCCCTTCCTTCGCGGGCGGTGTTGGTGTGCCCGAGCCAACCATCAGACTCGCAAGCTTAATCCTTGGCCTCCTTGGCATGGCTCTCTAACTCTTCCTCTATCCCACCATACATGGCCGTCTCGGAATCCTCCTTTCCTTCCGCACTTTCCTCCTCCTATTCCCCCTGGCGTATTTTTTGGTTCCATACCTCTCGCTCCTCCCTCCCACCAGCGCAACAGCGGAAGTAGCATCGTCAGGACCCCTGATCTGGAGTGGGATCACGCTCGTTCTTCTGCTTCGGGTTACAGCGCGAACATTCACACTTCCCGCGAGCATTACATTGTTGAATAACTATAGCCCGTATCCGAGTGTGCTGGGGACTGTACATGGGGCTTGGCCAGAGTGTGTCTGCAGCATTCAGGACTGCGGGACCGGTAATGGCTGGGTGGTGGTTTGGGTCGGGTTTAGAGGGGGGTGTGGTTGGTGCTGCTTGGTAGGTGGTTGCGGGTGTGAGTCTGGCGGGGTGTGCGAGTGCTTTTTGTGTGTATGAGGGGAGTGGGCATGAGATTTGGCTTGATGGCGAGGATGAAAAGGGTAGGGCTCTGGGGGAGAGGCTGTTGACAGAAGAGGATGACGGATATGGTGATGAGAGAGAAGTGCGGCCAGGACGGTACGAAGTACCTCTCGTACTTGATCAAATGATATTCAAGAACAGAGACGAGGCCGCCCAGCTCCCCTATCTTCATCAGCCCTAGCCTCACCAGGCTGCTCCGATCTTGACGAACAGGGAGAACAGATATCAAGAATTTACCCGTGACAATAGCTTAAGCTGAGATCAAAAATGACGGACGCGCTTCAACAAGGTAGTCAATGCATTCCAGAACGGCAGCACTGCGGGGTAAGACAGCTACGGAACTATCAATCTTTCCGAGAACAAGGCCATCAAGGCTAGTCACAAACTTGTGACTTGTTTACCCCGCACGAGAGGCATTGTAGTGTTCGAGGATATTCGAGGGTCGGTTAAGCTAGCTTTTCTACCTTAAAGTGGGTGATGCGATTGCGTCGAGGCAAGAGCATTGTGCTGTATCGCTTCGATTTCACATTGCAGCAATAATGCTGGAGAATAGCTTTAAATCAAAGCACAGCTGCAAGATGCAGACATATTTAATTAAAAAAAACATTTGACTCGGGGCAGACTTTGATTTTCCAATGTCCTGGGAGAACCACATGACGCGGCCGCAGGGGTGACTCTGTAGAAGCTCTTCCGGGGTCCGTGCGTAGCGAAGGGAGAGCTTAACGAATTCGCGATTCGCAGTAGTGGAGGCATATTCAGCCGTGCAGTGACAGGGGAAAAGATTCGACGAAAGCCTACTTTTCTAAATACCCATGGGCCCTTCGCGGTTTAGTCCAGCATCGCATGCGTCATTACTAGCCGAAAACAGGCATAAGGGACAATTGACTGCAAGTCGGCGCACTCCTTCCTGCAGATATGTGGGACGAGATAACCTTTATTGTTAAGGTAGTGGCAATTCCAACTGCTGGCTGTGACCTCCTGGTCCGCTTCACTCGTATTGGTCGTATGGGCAGCAACTCAGAGTAATGGCTAAGAGACAAATGCATAACATATTGGGCTGGTTTCGCTGGTCTCAAAGGCAAAATAGCTGGTAATACAAAGCATAGCAATAAAGGAAGATATCCTTCATTCTCGTCTAATTCTTCTTTTAGACACATACCTCTTGGGCGGAAAACAAGTAGTAGGGGAAAGCTGAGAATGCATTTTGGGATACTATTTTGCCAAAGGTAAAGATAAGCAGAGTCTTGTAAACAGAATCAAGAATAGAACCACTTGCTCATAACTCCCTCATCCGAATTTCTACGCTTTGAAACTCAAAGGAATGAGTCTCTTGTCCATGTTTGAGTTGCTTTCGAACCAAGAGGCACAGTCTCGTCTGCATTTCCCTCACCTCCGGATAAGACCACAGCTTGGAACTCGCAAGGAGACATGATTCCATTCACTCGCTGCGAGTGAATCGAATTATTCGGATCATCTGTCCACAAGGCCAGCGGATTGGCGGGGGTCCCCCGCTAGCTCGCTGCCAAAGTTGCCAGCCTTGCCCGACCCTTGGGCATAAAGGCAGCCCTCGAGTCCTTCCTTCCTTCCCTTCCTTCCCTCAACAACCACCACCGCCTCTGTAAGTTGCAATCGTCCCTTGCCTCCACCTTCCATATTCCCTTTGATCATGAACAACAGCGGAAAGCTACAGACATCAGCGTAAAGCGAACTTGCTTTGCGCCGATGTTCCTGACGACGTCAGGGGGGGTTTGACTCAGTTTCAACCTTCCCTTTGATTGAGAATATCGGCGGAAAGCGATGTGGATTCCTAGCTTTCCGCTCATGTTCTTGACAGAAGACCAGCGGAAAACGGATCGCTTTCGAGTTGAGAACAATGTGCTAACTTTGACATAGCTCGTTTTCCGCTGAACTTTCACCCAACTTCCGACGAAATAGATTACAGACAACTACATGAAAATGGTGTCTTCCTCCGGCAAATGGTCTGCTACTGAGGACGTAAGTAACGTTCATTCTTATATTCGTCGGAGCAATACTTATTGTTCATAGAATTCCTTGATGCTCCAGATGATCCACCTCGGCCATTCTGGCAAACCCATCAATGCTGATAGTGTTCACATTGGTGGCCGTACCCACGCAGCCAAGAAGCACTGTATTAGAGACATGAAGAAGCTTGCTGCTGCCGAGTTCGCCAAAGCTTCCGTTACTGGTGGTCAAGCTGCTTCCCAGTCCGCTTCTTATCCCGCCACTCCGTCCAAGGCTACCAAGGGTAATTCTATCCAATTGCATCTGGTACAATGTGCTAACCGCTACTTGCAGCTGCGGCTCCCCGTGTGAAGACACCGAAGGCCCCCACTCCGTCTAAAGGAAAGCCATACAAGTCGCCAGCCTCGAAGAAACGCAAGGTGGTGGAGGAATCCGATGAGGAGTCTGAAGCATTCTCTGTTGCCGATGACAATGACGACACAGAGGCCACCACCGAGATTGCAGATGACCCGGACGATGAATAAACGTGCCGCCGTGAGTTCTCAGTACTTCTGCGTCTACGCTTGCGGTAAGCCTCGGCACTCTCAGATTTTCTGTTGAGGCTCTTCAACTGACACACTTGCGGACGTCGGCATTCAGCTTTCCTTCGCTATTTCCCTCGGTTCATACATGCATGGCGTTGGGATGGGGGTGTCTGAAGCTTGAGGCATGGTTGTAAGTCTCCGCACTCTCAGGCACTCTCTTAAAGCTCTTCAACTGACACACTTGCAGACGTCATCGGTTCTACTTTTCTTTGCCCTATTTCTCGATTTCCTACATGCATGGCGTTGGGCTGGCGTTGGTCAATCATTGGGAGGCGTTGACGGAAGTCCCTTGGCGGCATATCTGGATTGTTTCGACACATGGAATGGGCTGTCTTCTGAGGGTTTCTTTTTTCTTCTTTCAAATGGGATGCAATAAGGAATTCGCTGCGTTCTTCGGGTCGTTCACTTACATACACGATGACTTCCATGCTTGATGGTGGACGATGGATAGATGAAGCAATTGAAAAAACGTCGTTGATTGCGCTCGCTTAGCCTGATGTGAACTGGGGATCACGCTGCGATCCGTGCCGTGCCCCTTCTCGTCGTTGCCCCCTGCCAATTGCACGCAGTAGCAAATCCTCGCGCATTCCCTCCCTCGTCTCGTGCAACGCAACGCAACGCAACGCTTCGACGACATCTGGTGACTGCAGCAGCACCATCCTGACCCTAGACGTGCCACCTCGCCAGCTGTCGGAATAGCCTCACATTCCTTCCGACGCTCCTTCGACCCGCCCTTTCTGGTGCCTCCGTCCATCCATGCTGGATGAATAGAGCCTTCTATGCGCGACTGAGACACCACTCGTTGACGTGCTTCTCTCAGGCTGTCGCATCTACGAACCCTGCGAGCTCTGCCTCTGCAGTCGCGTTTCCATCCTCGAATATTGTGTCTCTGGAGCTGCAACACCACTCCTCGACGCTCTCTGCCTTCACGAGCCCCTCTACGCTCCGCCGGCTCAGCACGACCTCTGCCAGCCAGCTCCACACCTCGACCATGAATGGCACAAATGGAACGGTGCGGGCGAAGCGAAAGCAGCACCCAAGCTCCGTGACCGAACGACCCCAGAAGCAGCATCGGGCAATCAATGGGAAGGAGTCCGCGGGACAGAACACACCGGAGATTGGCACAATGTACGCGGATGAGGAGATCGAGATCGAGGATACGAGGATACTTCCCGGCATGGCAGATACAGCAGAATGGCAGGCCTGCATCGAGAACGTGGTTCGAAATGTCGTCTCCATCCGGTTCTGCCAGACCTGCTCCTTTGATACAGACCCTGCATTGACGAGTGAGGCTACAGGCTTTGTGGTGGATGCAGAAAGAGGGTATGTTCTACCTAAGCTACAGTGTCTCCCTGGCTAATATTCTACAGATATATCATGACAAATCGACATGTGGTTGGAGCTGGACCTTTCTGGGGATACTGCATATTCGACAACCACGAAGAAGTTGATGCCTACCCCGTCTACCGCGACCCTGTCCACGACTTCGGTATCCTTCGGTTCGACCCCAAAGCTATCAAATACATGCCTGTGGCTGCTCTCCCTTTGAGACCAGATCTTGCAAAGGTGGGAGCAGAGATTCGGGTGGTGGGTAATGATGCTGGAGAGAAGCTGAGTATTCTGTCCGGGGTCATCAGTCGGCTGGATCGGAATGCGCCAGAATATGGAGACGGCTACTGTGATTTCAACACGAACTACATACAAGCTGCTGCAGCTGCGAGCGGTGGAAGTTCTGGAAGTCCAGTAGTCAACATCGATGGATATGCAGTGGCTCTACAAGCTGGCGGAAGAAGTGATGGAGCCGCAACTGATTATTTCCTCCCTCTCGATCGACCGCTACGTGCTCTCCGATGTATACAAGAAGGGAAACCCATCACGCGAGGAACAATACAATGTCAGTGGATGATCAAGCCCTTTGATGAATGTCGGAGGCTCGGTCTCGCTCCCGAATGGGAGAGCGCTGTACGGAAAGGCTTCCCCAAGGAGACTGGTATGCTGGTGGCGGAGATTGTCTTGCCAGAAGGTCCTTCGGACAACAAGATTGAGGAAGGAGATGTTCTGGTCAGGGTCAATGGCGAATTGCTCACCCAATTCGTCAGACTTGATGACATTCTCGATTCCAGCGTCGGTGACAAGGTCAAGCTCATGCTGCAGCGTGGTGGGGAAGATATCGAGGTCGAAGTTGAGGTGGGCGATCTGCACAAGATTACCCCTGATCGCTTCGTCTCAGTTGCAGGGGCTAGCTTCCACAACCTCTCATACCAACAAGCAAGACTATACGCAGTAGCATGCAAAGGCGTGTTCGTTTGTGAGGCAACTGGATCTTTCAGATTTGAGAGTACTGATAACGGATGGATCATCCAGACTGTTGATCATAAGAAGACGCCGGATCTAGATGCATTCATCGAGGTCATGAAGGGAATACCTGATCGATCAAGAGTCGTCGTCACATACAAGCATCTTCGAGATCTACATACCCTCAACACCAGCATTCTACACATTGATCGTCACTGGTCAAGTAAGATGCGGCTGGCTGTCAGAAATGATAGCACTGGCCTTTGGGATTTCACAGATCTTGCTGATGCTCTCCCTGAAGTGCCTCCGGTGCCGCGAGCAGCAAGTTTCATCCAACTCGAAAACCTCCAATATCCTGCGGCTGCAGATATTGTCCGAAGTTTTGTTCGAGTTCTATGTCATATGCCAGTCAAGCTTGATGGCTTCCCTCGCAATCGGAAATGGGGTATGGGTGTCGTGATCGACGCAGAGAAGGGTCTGGTTGTTATTTCAAGAGCAATCGTGCCCTATGATCTCTGTGATATCTCCATCACCATTGCCGACTCTATCATTGTTGAAGGCAAGGTTATCTTCATGCACCCGTTACAGAACTACGCCATCATCAAATACGATCCCTCCCTGGTTGATGCACCAGTCCAAAGCGCTAAATTGAGCACAACGCATGTTACCCAGGGTGCCTCGACATACTTTGTTGGCTTCAATCAGAACATGCGAATTGTCATTGCTCAAACCACCATCACCGACATAACAGCTGTGGCAATTCCAGCCAACTCTGGAGCTCCAAGATACAGAGCCGTTAACGTTGATGCTATCACCGTTGACACAAGTCTCAGCGGGCAATGTGGAAGTGGTGTTCTGGTTGGAGAAGACGGAACCGTTCAGGCCTTATGGTTAACATATCTCGGCGAACGATCACCGGTCACCCAAAAGGACACAGATTACCACCTCGGCCTCGCGACTCCCACCCTCCTCCCAGTAATTCAACAGATCCAGCGCGGCGAGATCCCTAAGTTGCGTATGCTAAGCGTCGAGTTCAACGCCATCCAAATGAGCCAAGCCCGCATTATGGGAGTCTCAGAAGAATGGATCAAGAAGGTCGCCCTGGATAACTCCTCTCGCCACCAACTCTTCATGATCCGCAAACGTACCTTCGAGCGCGGAGAAGAAGGCGGCGCTCTCCTTGAAGGCGATGTGATCTTGACCCTGAACGGCAAGATTATCACCCGAGTTTCTGAGCTGGACGTGATGTACGACCACGAAGTGCTCGACGCCGTCATCGTGCGCGATTGTGTAGAAATGAGCATCAAGCTCCCCACCGTCTCAGCTGATGACCTGGAGACCGACCGCGCGATCAGCTTTTGTGGCGCCATACTGCATAAACCACATCATGCTGTGCGTCAACAAATCAGCAAGCTGCACAGTGAGGTTTATGTTTCCGCGAGGACGAGAGGAAGTCCAGCGTACCAGTACGGTCTCGCGCCAACGAATTTCATCACACATGTAAACGGCAAGCCGACCCCGGATCTAGAGAGCTTCTTGAGTGCCGTCGTGGGCATCCCTGATAACACATGTATGTCCCCTCCCCCTTCCACTCTTTACTTATCAAAGTGCCCTGCTAAACCCCCACAAGATTTCCGCCTCAAAGCCATGACCTTCGACAACGTGCCCTGGGTCATCACGATGAAGAAGAACGACCACTACTTCCCAACCATGGAGTGGATCAAGGACTCTACCGAGAAGTGCGGCTGGAGAAGGGTGACCTACGAGCAAGGGAAGCCGGTGCTGGGGGAAGGACACGATGGCATCAATGTTATTAGTGGGGAGACATTTGAGATGGATGAGAATCTGGGGGGCCTTTGAGGGGCGTTTTGGTGGAGATGGAGTTGCGTAGAGGATCATTGGACGCATGAGGTGTCGATGAGAGAGTACTGTACAACTGCAGACCTGGATGGAGGTCGTGTATAGTCAGAAAGAAAAGACAGCAAGAATCAGCTGCAAAGCATCGGTTTATTAATAGAAGATGCTCCACCTTCTTCCTTCTACTTTCCCTCCTCCACCCTGCTCTTACCGCCTCATTCCTTTCAGCTGCGAGAACGAATCACAAGTGATTTCAACTAAAGAGCAACAGAGTCAAGTCGGTGCATGAAATGAATCGATTCCTATGTGAAATTTTTTCGCCTGCTGCCTTCCTTCCCAATCGCTAGCTACCGCACGCTGAGAAGAAAAGGTATGTCTGCACAAATAGGTATCGATCGGCCTGCCCCACCCCTTCCCGTCCCATGCCAAGCCGAATCAAGTCAAAATAAACCCACCGGTCTGTTCGTCGCACCCAGAGGCGAGATCGTTAAGTCGTGATTCCATTCCTCATCCATTTGTCGTCGACTTGTCCATCTCTACTCGCTACTGCCATGATTTTCTATACATCCATGCTTAATGCGCACTACTTATGACACATGTACCTCGAAGGAATTGGACAATGGTGGGGATCCATCAAAGCCGTCCCGCCAAAACATCCTTCTCGAAAATCCTCACCCCGCCCACATCACAGAACCGAATCCCCTCGATCGTCTCAACCTTCAGCCCCGTCTGCCCCGTGATACCCACGTCCTCATCATCGCTGCTATCCTGCCACTCTACCATTACTGGCGTTGCTGTGCCATTACTCGCACCGCTGCCGTCACCCCAAGTAGAGGAAGAGCCGAGACCGATGATAAGTTCCGCCAGGGCTTTCGAAGTATTGTCCATTCCGTTTGAAGAAGCTTTACCTTTGCCTTTCTTGTCATTGAGCTTTTTTGGTGATGGTTTTCGACGGACCAGCCGCTCAACGTTATCGACTAGGGCAATGTACTCGAGCTTCACGTCTGGATTACTAGCGACGATGTCGACGAGGAATTTGCGGAATTGTGTGTGAACCGTGTGGCAATTGTCTTCGTTGCGGAGTTGGATCGTGTGGAGGGCGCGGAGAGAGGTGAGGACAGGGAAGAATTGCATGAGCGTGTGCTATTTCGTGTTAGCCGCAGATTAAATGAAGGTATTAGATAGGCATTTACCATTGTTCGGAAGCCAAAGCTGCAGGCTAGCTCCTCTAGATGCTTGGCTCGTTGACACAGGAGCATGGCAGTCTTGACATTGAGGTCCCATTCCATGCTTGAATCGTTCCTGATCATCAAGATCTTCAACGTGCTGGCATGTTTCTTCAGTGCCATTTTCCGGATATGCTCGATGGTGACGGTCGTCTTGGCAGCTGTGCTCTCAACTCGAGTCTTTGCGGTTCTCTCCAACATGAAAAGCTCGGTCATCATATCCAGTTGCCCAACGAGTGTAAGGAACGGCAATGTGACGTTGTCTGTGTAAATCTTCCGCAGAGGTAATGGGTGGTTTTTGTTATCGCGAACGAGCAAGTTCCAGAAGGGGATTTGAGGACCGACATTGAGCAATGTGAGACTTTGAAGAACGTTGACATCAACAGCTCTGGAAAGAATAGATGCTTTAATAGGTATGAGGTAAATGGCCAGGGTATTGAGCGTCAGGCCTCGTGTGGTGCGAACATACTCGCTCATCTTCGAATGGGTAGATGTGCTCATGAACTCCTTGCTAGTTGCCTTCAAGTCATCAATTTCATCGTTGACTTCTTGCATATTCCTTGAGAGTTCCTCAACACGAAGGGCGACGCGCTTGAACTCAGCTTCTGCCTCCTCAACCACCTTATAATCGGCATCTTGAATGTTGCCAGACTGTAGCTTCAGCTTGAACTCCTCCATTCGCTTCTTCAATTTCTCGCCCTCCTTCTCGATCTCTTCGTGGGAATTTCGAATGGCCATATGATGATCAAGGACATGCAGTTTATTTGCCCAACTGATGGCGTCGATCGCCGCGCCTGTAGATTCGGCTTTGTCTTCTTTGGTCTCGGCCGATTCAGCAGTCTCTTCTGAAGTGGTTTCGGGCGCGCCTTCTTCAATGGCCAATTCTCCTTCCGGCTCCTCGATATTGATCTCATCTGGGTCCGAAACACCTGTCTCTGTGCTGGTCGGTCGCTTCTTTTTCTTGGGGGTTTCGTCGTCGTCAAAAAGGCCTGGGCCAGTGGCAGCAGCTCCACTCATAACAGCGTCTTCCTCGGTTGCATCATCCACACCAGCACTCGATGATGCTGGGGTTGCTTTTGCCGTGCTGCTCCCGCTAGCCTCTCCCGGTTCCTTTTCTTTCCCCTTGTCTATGCTTTCAATATACATCTTTGCAGCCTTCTCGATCATACTCAGAGTCTCCTTCCCCTCATCAGTCAGGTCACTGCCCGGCTTAACATGTGCCATTAGTTTTGCAGCTACTGGAGCAAGGTTTCGGATAAAGCGTCTCTTCGGATCCTCTTCCGGCTTTGATTCCTTCTTGACTTCCTCCTTGGGAGGTGGAGGTGGAGGCTTGGGTCTGAATACAGGAGGGTCCATGCCGAATATTTTGCCCAACACCGCCTCTTGCTTCTTCTTCTCTTCTGCTGCCTTGAGAGCCTTGGAGGGACCGTTTGGATCTGAGGCACCACCCATCGGCGGAGGTGGGCCAGTGGGCACAATGATCTGTCCGAACTCATCTTCTTGATCGGAATCATCATCGGATTGGACCTCTGGCGGAGGCTTCCTCGACTTGTTTGCAAGAGCTTCGGAGAATGATAACTTAAGGGTGTTCAACGTTGGCGAGCAGTTCCGAACACAAGTCTTCAGCTCGTGGATGTAGTCCAAGGTATCCATGTCCAATATTGACAGCGTCTTCAGGTTATTGAAACCAGAGATCGTTGGTGGTGGTCTCTTTAATGGAATCAATTCGCTGATTTTTCTGGTGTTCTTTTTGTGGAGTTTTGTAGACATCTGACTACCAAAGGCGAATGAATTCGGAGAACTGCCACCCTGGTAATTTGGCGGCATTGGAGGTAGCGGCACCATCAATGGGGCACTGTGATGAGGGGGTGGCGGAAGTGTAAGGTCTATGATGGTAGGACCAAGGGAAGGCGTTGCGAGTGCTGGCGGGGTTTGGTAAATCGAGTGGCCGACTTGCATTCGAAGATGGAGATGTTGTAAAGCTTGAATTTGATGCAATGCCTTGAAGACCTGGCGGCTGAGTTCGACTCTGATATCCCATCTATTTGAATATATTAGCATGATGTTCTGCAGGCTCCCGGGACAATGAATATACTGACCTGAATGTCTCCAGTGCCTTAGCCTTGCGCAGAGTAAGGAGCAGCAGCGTATTCATAAACTTTCCGCAGCTTACGTCGTAGAGGTAATGACGGTATGCGCGTTCACCTTTATCCCCTCCACTCAGAGTCTCTAGAATGATCTCTCTCAAGTATTTTGCATTGTCGTACTCGCTCGTGACAAAGGTGTCTAGCCCGCCTGCCAGACCATCAATAGGGGAGTCGTTCGAAGGGTCATCTTCATCAGGGAAGACGATATGGAAACTGCGGTACAATTGCTCAGCGGCGATGTCTCTGAAGTGCTTCGAGACAAGGGATAGGGCAATCAGGTCGGTGGAGGAGGCCTGGTAAAAGATGGCAGATCAGCACTGGACTCGGGCATACCATCGCAACGCGATCTCGGACCACGGATCTGGACTACTTACATGCTTGAAGATATCCTTCTGCGTCTCCGATGGCAGATCGAGGATTGTCACCTTCTTGGCCGCTGGTGCAGAAGCAGCTGGCGTTGGAGCAGCCATGGCCTCAGCCGCCTCAGAGTCGGTGTCCATGGCTGTTGGAGAGTGTCGGTGGTGCTGTTGATTCTCCCTCAGCGGCTCCAGACCCATAACGTCGAGTATACGACGCCAAACATCGCCTTGCTCCTGCTTTGTGACTGGCGTCGCACCTTTTCGTCTGGCCTGCTTGTTCGGGAGGGCTGGCATGGTCGGGAGGAAGAGCTGTTGCGGGCGCGGCGCTGGCCTGAAGGGTAATCGGTCGGGTCGGTTATCGGAGCAGAGCGTGGGGCTGATCAGAGCCAGGACGGAAGGCCGTGGGGAGCACGACAGGGGCTGAAATGTGAATGGGCTATTGTGCAACAATAGATATTCTCGTGAAAGGCAAAGGGGAGTTTTTGCGTAATCAAGAAGAGAGGAGAGAGTTGAGAAGGACTGTCGTTTTTCCCTCACAAACAAAGGTTGTTTGCTCCCGCAAAGCTAGTTGGGGGTCCACTTGCCAGGCAGGAGGCAGCCGCAAGGCTGAAGGCAAACGCCTTTGCCTGGATGGGGTCCGTACACTCCCGTTCACATTTGCACATTGAAATAAATCAATGGAGCAAGTATCAAAGTGCTGGCGTACTTTTGCCTTTTCTGATCAAAAGGAATTTGTCAATCCTGCCATTGGATTAATAGTTGTGAGAGGGGGAGCGGGGATGATAAGGCTGAGCCAGGATTGGGATAGTGCTGCCATGCCTAAAGTAGCTAGAGTGAGAACTTCTTTAGTTCAGACACACCCTAGTACTTAGTTGATCTTATTTCCACCTCAAAAAGTAAGTAAGATTTCAAACAGAAGTAGTGCTGTTCCAATTCCCTAGCACATCTGCTGCATGCTTGGCCATTCGCTTACCAGCACGTGATATAAACCCCTTTTAAACCTAACCCCTATGAAGGTACATTGATACCAACTCATCTATATCAGGCCATACAAGCGTCCTTCTCTGTCCACTTCCGTATCCTATCTACTATCCAGCCCAAATTATACACAATCTTCCCATCATCACTAACAGAAACATGCTTCCCAAGTCTGCACGAGAGCCCAAGCATGTAAGTCTTGTCATAACACACATATTGGAAGCAATCCTCTCTCTCTTTGCATACATGGCAGCAGTTATGTATCGATTCCCATGCCGCTTTCTCAGCGGCTGCGAGCTTTGGATTTTTGAGTTTGTCTTGCTTTTCCCCAGATCTTCTGGAGATTTTCTTTTCCATGTCTTCGGAGGCCTGGAGTCGTCAGTGAGGGGTTTTGCAGTCTCGCCTTTGGACTCAGTGATTGGAAGCTTGCCGGATTTGCCCTCCTTTTCCTTTTCCCAGGTATGGTATAGTGTGGGGCTTGCCCTCTTTACTCTCTTCATTCGGTTTCTCTTTTTCTGCAGGTTGCTGGTCTCGAGTCTACAGTGACCTTCTTATTCTCCTCTTCTACTTTATCAACGACTTTCGCTACTACTTCTTTACTTTCAGCCTTGGTATCTTCCGTTTTCTTGCCTTCTCCCACATCCTTCACTCCTTTCTGCTCCTCTGCCCCGTCGGTAGGTTTCGCAGACGTACTTCTGACGTAGCGCCATGCGACCGGTAGCACATGCTTCTCTGTCACCGCAGACTGACACCAATGCTCCCCCGGTCCAAATTTAATGCTGGCAAGCTTATACCCATTCAGCAACGGATCCGCGACCGTAATCCCTACGCCCTTCTCTTTCAACCCTGTTCCTAACGCGAGACCACGGCAGCAATTACTCTTCATCCTTCCATCCCAACTCTTTGCCAAGTCCCCCTTCATTTCTGGACTGAGGAGAAGGTGCATGGCTGCGTTGGAGAGCACGTACCCCGACTCGCCGTGCGCGAACCTTAGAGAACTGAGCGAGACGGCTGAGCCCAAGTACAGCGGTTTTGAAGAGTCGAAGCACGAGAGAAAGGCGATCATGTTGGACCAAAACACGTACGAGTCCGTCTCAATAAACACATACACTTCGGATCCGGCTGCTCCTCGAACGTCTTTTCCACCATATGAATAAACATATACTTATCGAGCTTCCAGCCCCGCCTCCGGTTGTCGTTCCCGCGCTTTTCCACTAGGTCTCCAATATCCTGCCCCGTAGACTGTTACTTTGTGATCTAGCGATAGATTTCGAAATCCAGCTCCTCGTCTTTCAGCTCGTTGTTCACGTTTCGGAGGGTGTCGTTGATGATGAAAAGCCAGAGAGAAGGACTGGAAGTCTGAGAAGGAGATTTCACTTGGGCTGCAGGTAGCGCAGCGTGGTGCAGAGTTGGATGGTGGGGTGAGCCAGCTGTTGGGCGCTGCGCCGGTTTTGAAGATTGCGACGATGCGGTGGGCGTGTAAGCGAGTGATGGTTTGTTGTTCGATGGCTAGCGGCTCGTCGAGGATTTGCTGGACTGGGCAGGTGCATGACGGGGTTGTATACAGAGAGAGGGTTGTTGTGGTGTGTCGATCCTGGAGGTGGAGGGGGTCGATAATCGTTGGTGTTTCTATAGTGCTTAGAGACGGGTGATTTAAGTATTCCGGGATGCCAATACTGGAAGAGAGTATGTTGTTGTGGAAGAGGCAGACCATTATGAGAATGAAGCATGTGAGAAGAATCAAGACGTTTCCAGGGAATCGGCGATACATGGGTAGGGGATTGGAAGGAGTCGCCACCAGAGTACGCGTAAGCAGTGATGAACAAAAGTACTGATCAGCGCTGGGGAAAGTTGCAACTTGCACTAGAATTGTGTTTTGTGGTCGATTCTGACGAGGTGTGACCGCATTTATGGTGCCATGAAACGTGGTTGTGGGAAGAGTACATTCCACTGGGACATAACTTGCCGAGTAAGATGCAACTGGGGATTCTCGAATTATTTGGGCTTATGGGTGGGTATGCAAATTTCTAGCTCGCAATTATCTCGACCCCGTTCAGGGATCAACGATCCGTGTCCAGCTCGTGAGGACTTTCTTGGGTCGGCTTGTGGTCGTATCAGCCCCACAGGATGTTCAGTCGTTGCCATCCTCTTGCTAGCGAAATCCGTTCTTCTAGCTTCTCTCTTATTTTTTTGAGGGCATTTTGGATCGGGATGTCGTCCAAGGATAGGATCTTTGTTTTCTTGAAGAGCTTCCAGCCGACGTATGCAATGATGACAATCGGGATATCGCTGCAGAACTTTCAGTACAGAAAGTAAGATTCCACAAATGAACTGAGACCTACAGGTATGATGATATGAAAGTAGCTGTATCCCAGTTCCCTTCCACGAATACAGAGAAGCCGCCGGTAAGAAGGAACATAATACACGCAACAAGCGCGACCCGAGACGAGTAAGCTAACTCCGGTAAGTATTTGGAACAGATGGGTTGGATGAGGTACATACGAGTCCACCAATTGCTCCACGGCAGTTCCTGGGAAGAGATTCCCTGCTTCTTCAATGCTTGATGTAGCCGAATGTGATTGAATAATATCACGCTCCAGCTGATCAGTGTCCCACAAGCCGTGAGATCAAGCAGCCAATAAAACACGGTCAAAGCTCCGTTTGATAGACCCATATAGGCCAGCGTCGCAACGAGGGTCTGTAAAATGACACATACAAATGGAATGCCCCATTTCGTAGTCCTGAGGAATATCTTGGGTGCTTGTTTCTTGATGGCTAGACCGTATAGAATTCTCGTCCCAGCAAGGAGAGACTGATTCGCAGCAGACCAGGCTGATGTAAGAACCACAGCGTTTATGATTGAAAGGACAACTGATATACCAGCCCTGGCCGCTGCCGTGACGAAAGGGCTTTGAGCAGCTGTTCCTGATTCGTCGTCCAAACTCGGATCATTGCTCGGGACAAGCATGCCCACAATCAACACTGACAATATGTACATGACCGAAACCCTTGCAAAAACACGTTTGCATGCTTTTGGGATATTCTGCCTCGGGTTTTTAGTCTCTGCCGCTGCAACGGAAAGGCTCTCGACGCCAGCGAAGGAATAAACGGCGTTGTTCATGACCGCCCAGAAGCCAAGGAAAGAACCCCAAGATCCAGACGCGAGGTATTCGACAAAGGGCCCAGGATTATTCCAATATCTGAAGCCGATTCGTTGTTGGCCTGGGACTCCTCCCAGGTCGATGACCAGGCCCATAATAGTGATTCCAGCGACTAGGAGGATCTTCAGTGTAGCAAAGAAGAATTCCACTTCTCCGTAGACTCTAACGACTATAATCCCAACAAGAAAGGCGACGATGATGAAGAGCGTGATCCAGAGTGCAGCATATTTGTCGGTCCAAAACTCAATGAGTACAACAGCTGCTGATATCTCACTTGGCACACTTAGATATGTCCCATAAACCACGTTCCATCCAATCGCGAAGCCGAGAGAAGGATCGACAAGGAGTTCGGCATGTCGGACGAAGAAAGGATCCGGTGACGGGGAATAATGCTGATACTTCCCCGAGTGCAAATTGTACAGCGCAGACAACGAGTCCTATGAGCGCATATCCGAGCAGGGCGCCGAGCGGCCCGCCTGTCTGCAACGCACCACCGAGACTGAGGAAGAGTCCTGCTCCCTAGCAATTTTAGCGCTCGTTCATTACAATAAACGATATATTCGACTTCTTACAATTGCACCAGCCAGGGCTATCATCTGAATGTGCCTTTGTGACAAAGACCGTGATAGGTCGTTTTCCTCATGAGAGTCCACGATTTGTACGACGCCATGTCCTTGTTCCGGCCCAACCTGCACATTGCTTTCAGTGATGGCCTTGGCCTCGATATCATCCTCGGAACCCGTCCAAATTGGACGTCTCAGCGATTTCCCGAACATCGTGAATTCTGCTGTGCGATGGTCCTTAGAAGTAGGGTACAATATATGGGTTAGTTCAGAGAAAGGCAGTTGTCACGATGCTGTACCCCAGTGGAAGCAGTGAGTTCAACGAAAGGCATAAAAAGACGGGGTGGATGAATGTGAATAGGAAAAGTCATTTGCAAAATCGAAGCTTCAAATCGCGCCATCGGGTTACGCCCACCCAAGTCCACACATCAAAAGGGGTGTCATCCTAAATAGGAAGGAGTTTGCAGAACTGGTGGATCTGAAGAACGGACGAAGTGTAAGCTAAACTTTAAAATGTGGAGGTTTTCTGGGACCCAGCAGACTGGAACTCATCTGCCGATCTCATTTTATGAAAACAATATTATATACCAGAACTTCTGGACTAATCTGCACACAAAATCCCGAGTTCAGTCACTGGATTGTCAAAAGCCTCAGTGGGATCACGTGGGGGAAATCAGTTGGCAATTGGGCCCCTTGAGGTCTGGAAGTAAGATTACCTTGCCAAACGCGGCTCAGCTTAAAGGTATCCAAAGATTTTATGTCATGAAAATGCCAATCATACGCGAGTTCGAGATAAGATACGGTAAATTGAGGAATGCAAACCCACTCGGAAGGTGTGCAACACGCGGACAGGCCGGGCGAGAAGCGGCGCTCCCCACGACACGCATCATTCATCGAGCTTTCGAGAGCTGAGGCGTCCGAGTATCTTAAGCCATTGGCGATGTCAAAGATGTCGTTGTCATCAAGCGTGGCAGACTCGATGCCTTGATGAGAAGCTTGAGAAAGAGAAGAAGCGACGAGATACAATGAAATTGGAGGAATCCTTCCCTGGAAGCGCCCTATGTGCGCACAGACTATATCGAGCTAAGCTATTTATATACTTACTTTCAATATATTTATACTTATATATACTTTTATCTTTAATTTAGTATTCTCGGAAGAAGAGCTATTTTGACCTGAATTTTAAGCTCAGAGTTAAGCCTTATAACAATAGTAAAAGTATTAATAATAATTAACGAAAAAAAATGTTTATTATTATTTATATATCTATTCTATAAAAAAAAAGTAAGTAAATCTTTTACTAATTAAAGAAAAGTTATAAGCTTAGAAAAATCGTACAATTTTGCGATTTTTTGGTAGGGTGTACCCGTTCTTCCGACTGGTTTGTGGAAGCGGCCTGGCCCTACTAGTGACCTGACCAAGTATTTCACATAGTAATTTGTATGGGAGGTACTTCTAGCCAGCTGGTATGTGCTGGTTTGTGCTACAAGTTTAGCGAGGAACACCAATTTTGGGGGTTTGGTAGGTCGCTTTCATGGCCAGGTCGCTTTCACGAACCACCAGTGAAAACTAGTGGACGATACGAACGGGTACATATGACAGGGAAAACGAGTACCCGATCCCTTGAATTTGAGCAGTTGAAGGGCTTAAGCGACGTTTATTTTTGCACGTGAGCGGGAACTCGAGTAATCGTGAGTCAAGACTTACACTACGCACCAAAACCCCCAGGGACATATGGGCTTTGGTGCAAGTCCTGCCGCACGATTATGTCACCGCGATTTAAGGTTTCAACACAGCCTCCGTAGACTTGACACACGTACAGTATTGACCAATAAAATTCCGCGGTGACAGACCGAGCGCTAAGCCTTAAAACGCGTGGCATCAGCAACCCAGTGACAGTGCTAACCAATAACGATCAATGAATGACAACTGTTGCATCAACACTCTTCGTGTATGGCCCCGGATGGATGGATGGGTTGATGGACTGATTGATTGAGACCTTGATTTATGGGACTTCTATCCCAGGAGCTTTCCCAGCTTCGGCGTAATTGCCAAGTGCTCCTTACCAAGTTGGTTCTGATACAGGTGGCTTGGTACGCCTTACCGTAAGCAGACACGATCAAGAAAGGCTGAGCGCTAGCTTCCCAAGATCACGCTTTGTAGCTGCTTGGCGGCTTAACCTGCTATTGCCATACTATAAGGGGCCGTGACTTCATCCAAAGTGCAAGATTTCCAGTGTTCCTATTTCCAGCAAATTATGGCACCGAGACGCCCGCATAATAAGTCGCGCAATGGCTGCAACCAATGCAAGGGAAGGCGCGTTAAATGTGATGAAGCAGTCCCGCGCTGCGC
Source organism: Hyaloscypha bicolor E (assembly GCF_002865645.1). Taxonomy (NCBI): domain Eukaryota; kingdom Fungi; phylum Ascomycota; class Leotiomycetes; order Helotiales; family Hyaloscyphaceae; genus Hyaloscypha; species Hyaloscypha bicolor. The sequence goes on along the minus strand of NW_020194685.1, from coordinate 3,433,261 downwards.
AACATGCATCTCTCGCGACGAAGAATGTCAGTATTCGCGGCCAGCTTCCACACGACACAATCGTTCCGGTGCGAACTCCAACTCAAACACACTGAGTCCAGTCTCCGGCGGACCCCCGGCACCCTCGATCCACCCAGCTGCAGGTACGCCTCGATCCAGCACAGACATGAATCAAGACCTTGGTCTCAGCTATAATATCAGCAATGCACCCTTTTCGCCGGCAACAAGGCTCAGAGAACTCGAGTTGATGCACCACTGGTGCACGAAAACGTGCCATAGCTTCACTACTAAATGTGCGAGCATACTCCAAGGCTATGCTGTCGAAGAAGCGCTGAAGCACGAGTATCTCATGGAGTCTATCCTCGCGCTTACCTCTCTCCACATCGCAAGCGAGTTGCAGGATCCAGTCTCGGCGGCTCCCTATGTCAGTGCAGCACTTCGATACCAGAATAATACAATCGCTCTCCTTCACATGGTGTTGCAGAATATCACGCCGTCTAACTGCAATGCTGTCTTCGCGTCGTCCTTATTAATGATGGCTTGTACGATTGTATCGCCCCTCCTCCCCACTGGGGAGGATGATGAACCCACGTTGCCAACCAAGAGTCTTCTGCTCTTGTTCGATTTTGTTAAAGGCATCGAATCTATTGTGGGTGTGAGTCGCCAGTGGCTTGAAGGCGGTCCTTTCGGAATCCTGTTCAGGCCTCAGCGCGAAGCTGAACCCCTCAGGGAGGATCGGATGATGCCTCCAGTAAGACTTCTGAGGAATTTAAATGACGCCACCACTGGTATGACCAACTCCCCCTTACACGGGGTCTACGAACGCGCAATAGGACAATTGGAAACATGCTTTATAATGGATCAGAACATGGCACTATCGTGGTTGGTTTTGGCGGGGACGGAGTTTATGAATGAGTTAAGGAAAGGCGAGCCGATGGCCCAGATAATATTCATGTATTGGGGCGTTCTGGTGGGCCAACTAGATCAGATGTGGTGGGCGAAGTATTCAGGGAACAGGCTTGTCAAGGAGCTGTGTGTGAATTTACTTGGACTTGGAAAGGAGTGGACCGAAGCTGCGAGGTGGGCTATGGTACAGGTGGGCCATGGAGATATATTCTCCGAAGGTGAAGCTGAATTCGCACCTACACAGCTCTGAAACCAGACATGTGGCGGTGCATTGAGGTGTGTATCTTAAGTGCTTTGCGGCCACTACCACTGTCTCCTATCTCAGAGGAGAAATGCTTCATAAACCATTTCCAAGGAGATATACGGGTTGCAAACCTGCCGCGGAGGTCAGAACAATAATAGTTATTATTTTTGATTAGATAAATCGTTTTGAAACTTAATAAGATCTGGGAATGATTTAGATAGGTTTGAGAAATTATATTAGCTAAATAAATAATTAAGTAAATAGAAAATAGAATAATGGCTTAAACGAGAGGTCTAAAAGGTTTATAGGAGCTTTATTAAATTTTAAAGCTCTAGAACTAGTAAGAAAGTAAGATTTATATAGGTATAGCCTACTATTTAATAATCCGAGAAATTAATATATCCTTGGCCTATCTAGTTATTATATACTATATACAGGTATATATATAGCTTTTTTACTGCCCTTAGGGTATAATTATTTATATATATTTATACTAAAATATACTATATTCCACTTCTATAGCTTATCCAGGCTATAATATAGTAGTAATACCTTAAGATTTAACCTCTATATTAATATTTAATATCCTATAATTAATCGACCTCCAAATTAATACCCTATAAGATCTCGACCTCTATATTAATACCTTATAAGCTCTTAATTAAGTCCTCGACCCACATTTATACTATCCTCTAGAATAGTATCTAAAACCCCCTAGTCTAAGATCCCTTAATAATTTTTCCAAGATAGCGCCCCGCTTTTAGATATCCAACTTTAATAAATTACTTAACTTATTCGCCAAATTTGGCTATAAGATTCTGCTTCTGCTCTTGCTTCTCCTACTTCTACTCTTATAATAAGCCTCTCTGTCTCCGCTAATAAAGACGATATAGATAAAGATAAAGAAGACAAGGACAAAGAAGACAAAGATAAGGACAAAGAAGACGAAGACGAAGACAAAGAAAATAAAGACAGAGAAGACGAAGAATAATCCTTTTCTCCTGTTCTTATAATGAGCCCCTCTGCCTCCGCTAACAAAGACGAAGCAGACGAAGAGTAATTCTCAACTCCTACTTTTATAAAGAGCTCCCTTCCTCCTACTCCTGCTCTTATAACGAGCCCCTCAATACCTGCTCTTATTAAGAGCTGCCTTCTACTCAATCTTGCTCTTATAACGAGCTCCCTTCCTCTAATAAGCTCACTTCTTATAACAAGCTCTATTTGTTCCTCCTTTCCAGTTTATATTAAGGGGCAAATGGCTCATTTGGACGGCATGGGCTAGGCTTAACGGGGACGTTTCCTTTCCTTTTTGAGGGGGCATGTTACGTACTGCGTACAGGCGTATATATAGCTTCTTTACTGCCCTTAGGGCACAATTATTCATATATATTTATATCAAAATATACCATATTCCACTTCTATAGCTTGTCCAGGCCGTGACACTGGTTCAAAGATCGTATGGCTCCCTAGATTACTAATATCAGACGAACTTTAATTGAAATAGTGCTCTCTAATTAGATAGAATACGCAAATTACTAAACGCTTGTATCTGCTGAGGAGGTGTATTGCAGTTGGGATCTCTCAATTGGGCGGGGAGCGATTACTTCGCATAGCCCAGCTTTGCACATATATATTCCAGAACTTCCACACCTCACTGGAGCTTTTTTCTAGCTAGCTTTATTAATTCTTTAACCTCAATTCAACTCCCTACTCTGCTCGATTTACACGCATTACATTGAAACCTAGCAATTTATAACCAAAAATCCTTTCATTTCCCATATTATCTCAACGGCCCATAGTCTCAGTCTAACACACCTTGCAAATAACTAATGCATGATAAAGGACACATATCTAAAGACGCCAAAACACTCTGCGTGCTCCAATCTATGACGGACTTCCCTGGCAGAAATCTGGGCTCGTGCCAATCCCGAAAGATACCATGAAATTCCAATGCATTCGCCGACGTTTGGACCCGATGAACATCAGGCAACGCCAATGGTAAAATCCCTCGAAAGTTGGTCAAGCCATTTGGGTTTATTGAGAGGGTTGATGGCCTTCACCGATTGTCTCGAGATCGACGTCGTCTGATTTAGGTCTGATCTTACCCACGTACCACATTTGGCAGATACCAAGAACACATGCCATGAGGACTGTATCGAAGACATATATCGGCCATTCCTTTTGTAAGAGATAACCGGTTTCTGTATTTTGATTAACAACAACGCCATATAAAATCTTAAGGTAGCTATTAGCTAGCAGAAAAACTTACCACCCATCGCATATTCGATAACGCGGAAAACATTCCGCGTAGTGATTAGGACACTCACACCGTATAACATAAACATGAGACGTTCCCAAGGCAGTTCAGAGGCAGTAGACTTTTCAGTTGGTCGGGTGCGGAGGCGGTTGTGGAAGACGAGAGCCACTAGAATGAAAAAACAAAAGATGATAATTTGGAAGATGAGGCCAGCTAAAATGACTGTTTCGCCCCGCTTCTTGCTATTCTGGGTCTTGGCACCAGAAAGCATTCCAGCACCCAAAGCTTGCACCAAGAAGGAGAATATGTCGCCTCCAACGAAGATTTTGGTGACCCAATTAACACGGATAATAGAGTAGGACTCGGCAGATGTCGCCCGGATCAAACGGCCAAGGATCATATATACGGATGCCGCAAAGAGAATCGGAGCGAGGAGAATTAAAAGCGCTTGAATAATGTATGGCGTGAGGGAGTCCAGGTTAGAATGACCGGCTGCGCGTGCCCCATATCCAATTGTTTCAACTGTAGAGACATTGTTAGAGACAATGTCAATAATATGTGTGTTTTGAACTCACATGCGCCTCCTATGATGAAGGGAATACAGAACCAAGTTCGAGTTCTAAATAACCGAAATATGTGGAGGATGGTCAAGGAAGCAAATACTGTGGTGGCAACAATAGCAAGAGGGAGTGAAGGAACGTAGTTCCAGGGTTGTTCTTTGGCCATATTCTCAAAATCTCGAACAAAGATATTAGGTAGTTGATCGACCAAAAATGTAGCAAGAGAATCTCTCAGTATTGAATAACGTTGGCTGATGAGATCGGAGAGAGAATTTTGAAAGAGGTGGGAAAGATAGCAATCAGAAACAATAAGTAAACAAGTGGAAAGATCCCTTCTTATAAGGCCTGGCGACGAGCGGCAGCAAAATACGAGCACATACTAGCGCCGTGCGCCAAGGCATTGATACGTGATTGACGCGTCAGAGTAACACCAGAAAGCCAGAGCCAAGGAAACTTAAACGAGAACGAGGAACATAAAATATTTTTGCGTTGACCTGGCAAACTGACTAGAGCATTTCTAGAATGGATGGGGGAGAGCCAGTGAGAGGGCAAATTGATCCCTGATATTAAAACTTGAGATGAGAGCCCTAGGGTTATTGTGCTCAAAGGAAATGTATGTATGGTATAAATATGCATTCAATCTAGAGGTATATATGGTATAAATATGCATTCACTCTAGAGGGTTGAAAGCCTCTCTTACTGATGGAGCAGTGCAGACCTGTTGAAAAGCGTACTGTAGATATTGGAAGCAATTACGACAGTGCCGCCAATTGCCTGAAAGCTCTTCTTTAAAAGCACACGTAAATCTCTACACTGATAAGCGTTCCCTGCGCCGAGTACAGCATCTCGAATTAGGGACAATAAAATGCTTCATAATCAAAAGACCGCGGTCCTTATCATTTGCATGTCACTTCGTTCTCGTTTGCGTACTCGCTTATGAAATAGTCACCTTAAGTCAGCTCTCGTTTACGTATTCGCTTAAAGCCAAGCATCAATATGAGGAATGAATCAAAGGCTAAACCCGATCTTGGCGCCGCCACAGCCTTCAGACGATGATCCATCGTGGAAGGATCGAAATTGGAAGTATCCTTAGTGACGCGTGGTTACCTTATTAGGCACACAGAGTCTACATAGTTAACTTCCCTGACAGGACTCAATCCACACCCTTACAACCCCTCTTGATCCCAACCATTTTCTTCCATGCCGCAACGGTTCCGGTTGGATATCGGTGTGTCGGAGAAAAGGGGAGAGGCTTGCAGTGACATCGCCCTTACCAAAGGGGCGTTGAACTCAACCCCGCCCGGCCATGCTCCAAAGGCACCAGTACACAGTGAATAGTAGGAGGGGAAGCGGAGCGGTACTTGTTCCGGCAATGCATGGTAGAGGGGAACCAGTATTAACCCTTGAGGAAGAAAAGTACTCCGCATCTATCTAACGGCTTAGCACTGGGCGGTTTACTGGAGAGGTCTTCAATTATCTCGTATGGCGACGAATGGTTGCCGGTCCATACTACCCGCGTCTATCAAACCCTATTAGCCCTCGAAATTCTAAGGATCTAATAAGATATTTTAACTATTTGACTTCCAAATTACTGACCTAATTTTTAGTCGTCGAACAAGCCGCTCTTCGTTGGCTCCGGACAAATTATATACCGAGAATATATAATACAGTGAAACCTCGCTACAAGGATACTCAATATAATGATATCCTCGATATAAGGATACATCTGCTGGCCCCGCAGGGATTAATTTTGCTGTGTGCCACACCTCGTTATAAGGATACCTCGGTATATGCTTAGTTTTTGGGGACAATTTCGGTGTCCTTATATCGAGGTTTCACTGTAGTCGGACTTGACGTCGCTTTTAAGAAGCCCCTACCCTTAATAGCCGGTCCCCCTTCCCCAACTGCGCTTCGCTTGTGGTCGGGATAAGCAAGTATCCTGTCTAAGTAAGTGTCCTACCATATAATTGGATATGAAAAACCACGAATTTTAGTCATAAAACTCACTTTGAAGAAAGAATAACTTGACCTGCTATTCGGTGCACGGTCGGATAATTGTTTGTTTAGATCTTTATATGTAGTTCTAAACTTCTACTAAATTAGAATAAAATTCAAGGGCTGTGCGTGGGTAATTCGTACGTTCTTATAAAATTATTACAGTGTCGCGCGCGTTTTTTTGGGGGCAAGCTCTCGCCGAGACACTTGCTTATCCCGACTCCAAGCGAAGCGCAGTGGGAGAGGAACCGCTATTAGTTAGTGAAAGCAATTTGTTTGCGGAAAGCAATTTGTCCGCGCTCAATTAATAAAGAGGGGTAGGTGGAAATACAATACATAAAAATCAATCGAATGAGTATAACCACGAATCAAGGAGGCATTGTGCAGGTGAAGTATATATTGGGTTACTTAAGGTCTTCTTTTTAAAAAGAAAGAAAACTAAATATAAAATAAAGCAAGAAGCTAAAGAATTACATGAAAACAAGTATATAGCAAGATATTAGTTTAATTTCTATTATATTAGCTATATTAAAAATTTATAATTATTATAAACTTCTTTTAATTTAATTAATATAATTTATATTAAAATAAGAGATTTAAGAAATTAAAACATTTATATATATTATAACTCTTATAAAATAATTTAAATAAAGTTTTTGTTATTATTTTTATAAAGAAAATAAGAAAGAAAATAACTTTTAAATTAAGATTAATAATATAATAAAAACTTGTTTTTTAAATTATAAAATATAACTAAATAACTTTTAAATATTTATAATTTATAATTTGCTTATATATTATTTTATTTTCCTTCTTTTTTTTTATAGAAATTAACTAAGTTTTATTCTTTAATTCATGTTTTACTTATAAAAACTTATAATTTTTTATTTAATATTTCTATTATAATAATATATTATAAGTCATTTTTATAAATAATAAATATAAATAATAAATAATAAATAATAAATAATAAATAATAAATAATAAATAATAAATATAAATAATAAATATAAATAATAAATATAAATAATAAATATAAATAATAAATATAAATAATAAATATAAATAATAAATATAAAATAATAAATATAAAATATAATATAAATAATAAATAAAATAATAAATATAAATAATAAATATAAATAATAAATATAAATAATAAATATAAATAATAAATATAAATAATAAATATAAATAATAAATATAAATAATAAATATAAATAATAAATATTATATAATTCTTTAAAGTTGAATTTTATTTTTTAATAACTTTTATAATTTATTAATATTCGAGATATTCTTTTTTAAATAATTTTTCTTAAATAAGAAAATACTAGTATTTAATTAATTAATATAAAAAAGAGAGAGAGAAAAGTAAATATATATAAATATATATATTAATATAAACTTTTTCAAAATTAAGATTTCTTTTAAATAAATTAATAAAACTATAATAAAATAATAATTAAATTTTATTCTCAATTCTTTTTTATATTAAAAAGTTTAAATTATTTAAGAAAAACCTTAAAATAAAATATAAAATTATATATATTTTAACTTTGTTTTTATTTTTGAATTTTTAATATTTAATAAATTATGTATTTAATAAATTATGTATTTAATAAATTATGTATTTAATAAATTATGTATTTAATAAATTATGTATTTAATAAATCATATATTTAATAAATTATATATTTAATAAATTATTATTAATTATGTAGCGAAAAGTACACTATTTAAGTTTTAGTAAGGGTTTGTATGAGTACAGACAAATTGCTTCCCGCGGACAAATTAACTAAGGGTAGGGCTCCTTAAAACAACGTCAAGTCCGGCTATTCACTTTTTTAATTTACGAAGAGAAGCGGATTACTTGCTGGGTAAGTACAAATTGTCAACCACTCTCAACCATGTCCGTCGCAACATATATAAGTACGACCTCGAGTCCTACATAAAAGAACACTAACAATATTCAACAACACAAAAGCCGAACTCTAACAAACATCCATAGTATCAAAACTAAAAAATCGTTATGCATTACACTCTTAACCTTCTTCGTTTCTTTGCGGCTGTTGGCCTTGCACTCAATGGCGTAGCCGGCGAAACTGGCTCCATGGAGGCCGAACCGGCCCATTCGATGGGCTTCATCGGCTGCTCCATGGCCGAGAACGTCGCTCAGGGATACGTCGCCGTCGGCGGGCAGCGCATGTGGGGCCCGTACGGAACAAGCGGCATGGTGGTCCAGTCCTGGACAAGCACCACCTCAGCGTCCTGGAAGCTGTTCGACACTCAGGTCGCCAAGTACGGCAAGCCCAACGCAGTCTGGGTGCAAGTCTGTATCTTCGCGAATCCGGGGGCCACCTACGAGGAGGTCAAAAGTCTTATCGCCAATGCCCGCCAACACGCAGCACCCGGCGCGAAGATTTACATCACTGGCCAGCCAATATACCCAGACAACCCATCGAGTTGTGCTTTAGCTGGGCCTACAGGGCCAGCGCTGACAGAGTCCCTGGCCAAGCAGGCTGCCGCGGACGCTACCCAGAATGTGACCTACCCGGGTACATTCCAGCTAATGAAAGGACAAGAGGTTGACGGCTGCCACGCCAACACTGCTGGGCAGGCGTCGTTGGGCAAGCAGGCGGTAGCATTCTGGGGCTGAGCCGGTCAAGGGCCGCTCGGCGTGGGCAACAAATTATATTATCTGTTAGAGTTATCCTTCGTTTTAGTGAGACATTGCCAGGAGCTAGCAAGGGGGTCCCGCTTGGCTAGCACGCGACCGCCATCTGAGGGATAGTAAACTGGTCAAGGGGGTAGTCTTCAAATAAAATGATTTACAAGCAATCCCATCCCCGTTAACCCACACTTCACCACCTAATCGCGAGGTTTCCACCAATTTCGCCCATTTCCCTAAAAATAGGCGAGGCACACCCATAAGCAAATTTCAGCGAAACACAAGTTATTTGTATGGAATCGCCATATAAATTAATTTTCACGGATCTATATAGTACTGCAAAGGTACTTAATTAAATTAATCGTTAATAAATAGTAATATACGGCTCCTAGTTCTATAAAAGTATATTAATTCCGCTATCTAATACCTATATTACCGCTTTATAATATGTTTCTTCTCTTGCCAGTTCTTTACTTTCCTTACTACTATATATATAATAACCCTCTATTAATAATCCCCAAGCCTATTAATCTTATTAATACTTTACCTTCTTCTAAGTAAGAAATTAAGCCCTTCCTATAATATATAGCCTAGTATCTTCTTTGAGAATTATCTTATAATATGTAAGTATATATTAATTTCTTTCTTTAATCTTATATTTAGCCTTATAAGCCTCTTTTACTCTCCTTTTATCTAGTTTCTCTCCCTTAAGAACTCTATCCAAAGCCATAATATTTAGGGCCCTATTTTATAGTTTTTCTAGTTTATTTCTTAATTAGATAAAGGGAATTCAGGCTTAAAAGACCTGAATTAATTAGAATTAAGGGTCCTAAAATATAATACTTTTATTTACTTTATTTTATTAAGAATAATTAATAAATTAAATAGCTATAGCCTTTCTTTTATTCAAATATACTAAATTAGATTCTTTTTTTCCGTATAAATAGAGATCTTATTATAAGTATTAAAAAAGTCGTTTTTTATATAAAGAGTTCTATTATACTAAACTTGCTTTATAAGAATATTTTAATAGTATTACTTTATAAGCTAAAAGAAACCTATATTATATAATTAAAGCAAGGTATATAAAATAAGGAATTAGCTTAAATAAAAGAATTTTATAGTTCTAGTAATAATTAATAAACTTATAAATAAAATAGGAACTATAATTATTTATTACTAGTATTTTCTTTTTACTATTATATTTAATTTTATAATATATTTTCTTTTTAAAACAAGTTACTAATTTGAAGTATTCTAGCTAAGTAATAGCTAATTAGTTATTTATAAACCTAATACTAGTTTCTATATTTATTATAAAGAAAATATTATTATTAATATAATAGCGGAATTAAAATAATAACTAGGGCTTAAAGATTTAGGAAAATCCTATATATTGAGAATATTAAGCTAAAGGGAAGAAGGAGAGAGAGAGAGAAAAAGAAAATAGATAAAAGAAGAGAAATACTAGCTAAAACTACTAAAATGCCGGCTAGCTAAATAAAACCAGTTATATAATAGCTATTTTTATATAGCCTCTAGCTAGCGCCATTATAATTAATATTATTATTAAACTTATATTTTAAAAGAATAAAGCCAGGAAATATAAGTATTATAGGTATTATATTACTAGTAGTATTTATAGCTTCTAAACTAGTTATTAATTCTCTTATATCTGAATTAGATATATAAACCGCAGTAATATTAGGAAACGTAAAGATAATATATCTTTTTAAAGATCTAATTTACTATCCCGTTTTATTAAAATTCTAGTAGTTCTCTAACTTAATCTCATACTTATTCCTTGCCTTTTTAAATCCCCGAAAGTATTTGCAAATCTCCTCGATTCGTAGATTACTTTCTGTTTAATAGCTAGGGATTTCGATTTCTTTTTCTTTAGGAGATCTGGATTTCGTTTTATTTATTTCGTTAATTAAGGCTTTAATATAGGCTTCTTTCTTATAGTAAAACAAATACTATTAGCTATTGCTTTAATATAATATCTCTTTAGGGGATCTCTTGCAATAATATACCGCTTGCAGTATTACTTTAAAGATTGGTCCTCCTTCTCCGTAAGTTTCTTATTTTGCCTCCCCTTTATATGGTTCGTAGGTCTTCCGTGGGTGCGGGCAATCAAAAGGTCATAGTCGATATAATAGTACTTTGCAGCTTGCGGAAAGGTATTAATTTGACCCGTACAAATAGCTTTAATAGCTTGCTATAATCGTTTCTCGATACTTGCAGAAGGAGTAGGCATTTTGGATCAAATCTATTATAGAGAAATGGGTTGAGGTTACTTTGCAGTAGCAATGCAGGCAATTCCCATACAAATAGCTTGTGTTTCGCTGAAATTTGCTTATGGGTATGCCTCGCCTATTTTTAGGGAAATAGGCGAAATTAGTAGAAACCTCGCGATTAAACAAACTTCGATGAATCCACGTACGCCTGCACCAAATCCACCTTATCCTGACTAGGTGGCATCGCGCTGAGAGTTCTTGCGAAACCACCGGCATCCCGTCTATACTCACCAGAATACGGTGCCAAGTTCGGATACTTCTGGAGCTTGACCACCAGCTCATTCTACGGACCCATAGCTCCGAATACAATACCGAGCGTCTGCGAAGGGAGCGGAAGAAGCTGTAGATTGAGATAGCCGCAGCGAGGTCTTCGTCCGCGCAAGCAGATTGGATACTACATCGTAAGGCGGGGTACAAAGCACCCGTTCTAATACCCGGAATAAGATTCAGGAGGATCCACTCCACGGTACTGGTGTTGACATCCAAGGAAGAGGATTCCCATGCTGAGAGCGGCGGCAGTCCAGCCAGGCTAGATGACTCAGCGGGAAATACTGAACTTCCCAATCAGAATGCCGGCTATAACAGCGACCGGCGCGACTGTGAATGTCTCCGGGAAGACCGCTCCCATGTGATGGTTGTGGTTATCCCTTTACGCCATGGGAGTAGAGAGGCAAGCGGTAGACCAGAGAGAGAACGGTCGTGCTGTGCAGGATGGTGTTGAGGTATCCGGCGACTGCGTTGTGGGTTTTGAAGATGCAGGTGGGTACGATAAGTTCGACGGTCAGGAACTCCTCCTAGAAGTAAAATCCGATGAAACCACGGAAACCAATGGCGATAGGATGACGATGTGCCAAGACGACCAAGGGTATTGCACTCCAACCCACGAGATACCCATCATGAAGCCGGTGGTAGAGCCAATGAAGATCAGAGAGCCGATCAGGTCGATGCGTTTGAGTTTGTCGACGAGGGAAGTAAGGAGAACAGTGAGGTTGATGGAAAGAGGAACCATCACTCAACGCCAATGAATGAGAGGTTGATATAAAAGACCCATCGCTGCGATAGTCAACACCAGCCCGATTGCTTTGAGAGAGACAGTATGCTTACCCAAGTAACATGCTGCGCCAACACACCCCCAAGGATCGGACCCAGCAGAGTTCCAATAGCATTCCTCCCACTAAGAACACCAAACCACTCGCCCCTCAATCTCAGCGGGATCGTCTCAGAAACAATAGTCTCCGTCATGACAGCAATTCCATCACCACCAGCGTCTTACACACTCGAAAAACGAGGACTATTTTGAAGTTCTTCGCCAGAGCAAAGCGCAGACATTCTGCAAGGAAGAACAGCACTGAGGAGGTGAGGACGAGTCTACGGCCAAAAATGCTAGAGAAGCAGTCGATGACAGGCTGGAATACGACATAGCAGAGCATGAAGGCTGTTCCGGCCCAGAAAGCTTTGAAGCCAGTGCCGTGAATTTCGTCCGCAATGATCGATTTGGGAATTTAGTCTCTTTTGAGGACTTTTCAAGTGGTGTTGACTTAATGGCAAAGCTACACAGAGCAGTGGCATCGATTGCAACAGCGAGGATGAGAACGGCAAGGGTGGCCATCGCCAAGTAGAACGCAGTGCTTGGTTAGAGCTTTCGTGCTGCTTCACAGCCTCCCTTCACTCACTCATAGGCTAGGCCAGCTATCCCTCTCCATCGGCTCCATCCCAATCTTAATATTCGGTACAAAAGTACAAGTAACTTTCCAGTGCATCTCCATCTCCCTCGCTTTTGGTCAAGTGGGCGCTTCCAGAAGCCATCCACCGTGGATGATCCACGGTGCAACATCGACCCGACCCGGTCCACGAGAACTCTAAATACGCCGCAACCGCACATTCCAAGCTTCTCACTCGCCGGAAATCACAAGCGAGGCGCAACCCTCACGAACCCAAGGACTCTTCGATTTGCGAGGGCAGGGCTGCGATTGGACGCATCGCGACTGCAAAACATCGTGCCCATTCGGATGATCCCGTCTGAGATCGGATCATCGGGGGGCTTTGGCGAGGTTGGGCGGCGGGGCGTTCGGGGCTGATTTGCGCCGGTCGGGGGATTTAGACAGCACAGGTCGTCGAATCGCTTCATCACCCGGGACGATGGACACTCCGGGCAATCGACTCTTGCGAAGCCTAACTCGAGGGTCTATATCTAATGAGTTCCTCCGCAATGGAATTCGTTATTTTCAGCACGCAGTATCCTATCAAAGTGATCAAAGTGATCTTTCCCCAACAACGGTCAAAGTCGCAGAGCCATCTCGATCTCCTCACGACTTCACACTTCACTCGACCTCTTTCTATTTCAGCAACCTCCGAATACGGCCTTCAGCGTAACACCTCATCACTCATGAAGCTTTAGTTGCGAAAATTGCAAATATGAAGGTCATCCTCACAGGTGTCACCGGCTTCATCGGCAGCGAAATCCTTTCCCAATGTCGCCGCGACCCAACCGTTACATCCATAATGGCGCTGTCCCGCCGTCCTCTCCCGGGAAGCCTAACGAAAGACCCGAAAATCGAGGTAATCATCATGAAAGACTTCACTGTATACTCCGAAGAAGTGATCAAGAAGATGGAAGGAGCTGATGCGTGTATTTGGGCATTGGGAACGACCGAAGGCCGCCAGGACATCGAAATCGACTACCCGCTCGCCTTTTGTAATGCTATTGCCCCCTCCGTCGCGCGACAAAAGAAGCCGTTCCGATATGTGCACACCAGTGGACGGCTCGCGGAACAAGATCAGGAGCGATGTTTACTGTTCCTTTCGGGAGGGCGACGGATTAAAGGGAAAGCGGAACTGGAAATGATGGACTTTGAGACGAATGGCGAATTTTTGCATGGGGGACACTGGCAGAGTTTCATTGTGAAGCCATCGATGGTTCTGCCGAAGAAAGGAGAGAAAGGGGATCTAAGGTGGCTGGGGAGTGTGTTTATTGGGAGCGTCGATGTAGATGAGCTTGCGGCGGCTATGATCGATGTTGTGAGTAGTGGAAGCGAGGAAAAGATTCTAGGGAATGCGGAGTGTGTTATGAGGGGGAGGGCGGCGCTAGATCGAGATCTGGAGGGATGGGAAAGGGGGTATGAGAAGGCTTCTTGGTCGCTCTGGTAGATTGTGTCTTGTTGGCGTTGTTGCATTGTTGGAGTTAGGGGTTAGATATTCAGCAATTCTTGAAATTATAGTCGTGTCTTGTGTAACATTTGTTGAAGAATTGATTTCATTCATAACTCGTAATTAAGTGAAGATGTTTACTGCGAGAGTCCAATGAATATACCAATATTAATCAAACCAGAAGATGCTTAGGAAAGTGCAAATCCTTCACTGGATAACTTACCCCTCCTCCCCCGGTGCCGTTCACGACAAACCTTATTCGGACAATGCTATCAAATCTCTCTTCGGCCATTTGCTATTCACCTTCGTGGGAGGTAACTCTCGATCCCACGCCCACCTCTCCCTCAGTTTCGGCTCCAACTCACCACACAACATCTCAACAACGTACTTCCCAAGAACGGGCAGGAATTTAAACCCGTGGAAAGAGCCGCAAGTTGCAACATACAACCCATCGCAAGCAGAGTGAGGAGAAACAATGAAGTCTTGACTTGGCGTCAAAGCCTCCCTACCACCACAGCCTCAAAATTAGCCAAAATTGAAATATAAAAAAGAGGAAACAGACCAGCAGATTCTGAACTTCTCCAGTTCTTGATTAACTTTCTTTCGCCCAAACATCGACTCGGGTCCCCTTCGAACGTCATCTTTCAACGCCAGCGGCACGTCCCACTGCGCATAGTCCGACTTAAGCGGTGGCATAGATAACGGTTTGCGAGTAATGTGATGCTCAAGAGTATTTCGGAAGATGATTTGACCCCAATACTTGAGTGCGTTGATTTTGGGCAGCGGCAGACATCCGAGGTTTTCTCCTACTCGAATAGTTAGTAAGTTGAAGTCAGAAAACGTACGCGCCATTCACACCGTATTCTGTGGGATTGTCATTGATTGCCACGGGCATCGTGTCTAGAATATGGTATTGCTCAGCGGTCAGGGGGGCAATGGCTTCGGTGACAGCGGCGGCAATGATCCGATCGCCAACGTGAAGATCCGTCCACTCCGGCGCACTGTCAACCAACAATTTAGGAGTGAAAGCTCCCGTGCAAAGAATCACCCGATCAGCACCGATGGACTCCCCAATAGCTGTCTTGACGCCGTGACATCGTTTCCTCCCTGGGCTATCCTCGAATTCAAGCGCTGTGACCTCAGCCGTCACGTACTTCACTCCAAGGCCAACAGCTGTCTTAATGGTATTCTGCAACGCCTCCTTCGCCTCCGCCCATCCACTGGTCCTATTCACCAATACCTGCTTAACACCAGTGTAATCAGCATCTTCAAAAAGCCCACCATACAAAGCCCTGGCCTCCTCTACAGAGTAAGCGCGTATATCAACCTCAACTCCCAACTCAGCAAAGTTCTTCAGCACCTGCTCCGTGAACGCTGTGGACGAGATCCACATCACGCCACTCTGGTGGTAGAACGGTTGCCAGACCGGGTCCGTCCGCCAGAGCAATTGCGCTTCCAGGCCGAGCTTGGTGTACAGAATGTCCCTATAGTCAGCGCGGACAGCCTTGTTCCAGTCCCAGGATGCGGCGACACGGAAAGGGGCGTAGAAAGCATCGCGATCGATGAGGATGATGCTGGCGGATGGGTACTTGCGGATGAGGGAGAGCGAGGTCGAGGCTCCGAAGACTCCGGAGCCGACGATGATGTATGATGGTGAGGTCATCTTATCCTTGCCATGAAGTTGCGCAGTAAAAGAAAACTAGTAAGGTAGGCAGAGTAGTAGGTCGAATCTTAAAGGTCATAATCAGGATATGCGAAAGCCTCATCATGATCGGCAGGTTGACTGTAGATCGTGTTGATAAGGAGAAAGCGGGGTAACAACGGGGTACGAAGGTTCCGGCATAAGGTAAAGAGAATACAGGGCTCAGAGCCTGTAGCACCCATAATGCCCTGTGATTTTCCCCTTCAGTTAACGAGCCCTAACAAGCCCTGTAAAAAAAAATCTCGGTTACAGCGCTCTGGGCGCTGTTGTTGCCCTGCCAGCTAAGGGGCTTACGGCTAAGGTTATGCTGTTCCAGTGGTCAATCTCTTAGAGGCTCTTACAGGCTTTGAACCCTATATTCCCTTTACTTTGTGCTGGAACCTCCGTAAAACTATAAGGGAACGAGGAATCATGTGCTATTTCGCTGTGCACTTTCAGATATAAGCTTCACTAGACCTTGCGGACCTTGGGGGTTACGAGATTGAAAAGAATCTATTCAGAAGCATTATTTGAACAATAACATCTCATTTTATAAGGAACACATCAACCACGTTTGCTGGTGGGGTGAATCCACGACTCGCTTCCCCTGAGTGAGTCAGCAGGGGGGACAGTCCCAGGGCGGTCTGTTAACAAGAAACCGAGGGGACAATTATATGCTTACTATTATGTACTATATACAGGCGTATATATAGCTTCTTTACCGCCCTTAGGGTACTATTATTCATATATTTTTATACCAAACATACCCACATTCCACTTCCATAGCTTGTCCAGGCCATGACACTTACTAGGAGAATGTAAACTACCGCTCAATGGACCAAATCTTTATACTTCTTATACCGTTATTCATTCTTGCTCGTATATATGCTACTAAGCTCTCTATTATAACCAAATTTTACTGGGTCGACAGATAAAGCTCCCTCGACTCTAATTGGCGAAGAAAATATAGATTAAGCTCAATGATTATATTTTCCTATCTCCAAGGCTTTATCAAACTCTAGTTAGATTTTCATCCTAACTAGAGCAGCCCTCCGCTGAGAGCGCATGACTTGACTTTTCCATGCGATGAGAAAATTTGAGCAGATGGATGGATATCAAAAAGTTATACGTATATTGTTCTATTGTTTATTTATTAGCACACGATTCCAAATGACTTTAAAAGCTTTTGTACCCTATACCGTCATAGAATTGGCTTTACATTGTCTTCATAATATTGACGTTCTGCTCCCTATAGCTCCCAGCACGACTCGCATATTTCGATCAGAATACTTTAAAGTGTGGGCTTTGCGCAATACTGGAAGGCGAGGCGAGTTAACGAATTCTACACTAATATAACTTTTATGCCTTTTATGTAATGCGTGTTATTATCAAGTTTAGGTCCTACTTTCATAGTCTTGACTCTTGAAGCGTTATAATTGAAATTAAGCGACTTACCCCTGACAGCTAGCGAGGATAGCCATACCATGACGAGAGCGAAAGCAAAGATACGCCAGCCCGCTCTTTATATTTCTCTTGAATCGATATATAAAAAATCTCTACAGTCTGTTAGTCTCCTTATTCACATTCATAATGGCTTCCCTAGCTCCATCCCACTTCTTCCGCTCCCATCGACAGCCGAAGAGCCTCGTATCCTTCACCCAAAAGCTCCACCCAGCAGCCCCGTACCCAAAATTTTAATTGATCCCCGTTCCAGCAGCGTCGTGGCACCAACGGAGCCAATTTTCCTCTTAAAACAAAATCCGAGGCCACCATCTCACGCTCCGCGAGTATTGTCAGCCAAGCCTGATGTTTATCGAACTGCCGATTCATCTCCCCAACTGATGGCAAGTGTAATGCTCCCTTCAAAACCTGTGCCACAGACATAACGGCAAGATCTGTATTCCATAGGTAAAGTTGTTCAAGAAGGCTATTGAGTCTCCCTGTGAAGGTGGAAAGATGTTCTGGTAGAACCTTCAGAGGAGTTGCCCGCCGGAGTTTGGTTTCTCACTCCAGACATTCTTCTCAGTAGTCGTAAGTTCCGGTAGGAGGGAGAAGTCTCGACAGTAGCTCATGCAACAAATCAAGGCATCTACCTCGGCTGCGAAACATTGTTGAATTTGATCGTGCCTGCGCCAAAGAATTGCAGGACACTATGCCTGGAAGTTATTGATTCATCTTCAAAATTAAAGAACAAGGTGTCGGCTGCCATGGGTTGGTAACACAAGGTCGATTTAGGAGGGTGTATGCAACATTCGGGTTGAAGTTTGAACGCCTTCTTTGTGAGAGATGCATTATCATGTCAAAAAACTCCTCCGATATTTCTAGTGAAATTGCTTTCAATGTGTACTTCAAGCCGATTATGTATCTGCTGGTTGCGAGGTCACCCGGCTTGCCGTCAATATTGCGAGGCAGCTATGTCACATCATTAACTTAAATTCTAGATGGAGGGCAGAGCAACAATATTGACACCACCGCGGTGAGAGAGGTAAGCCCTAATTGTATTCCCTACAAGAGCTGTTGCGATGTCTGCTGCATTGCTACCGATGCCCAGTACGGCGACTGCCTTACCCTTGAAGTTTGCTCGGAGTCCTGAATGTATGGGGACAAATGACCTCTCTTTCGAATAAACATCTACCCTCAATCAAAGGCATTCCGGCCTTCTTCACACACCACTACAAATGGTGACTTTATCAAGGTTTGCGCGGTCTTCAACTTATTCCGTTCTCATAAATGAACGATCCACTGTGTATCGTCGTGGTTACGAGTTACCCTTAGTTTCTTCGTTCGGAGATGGATGTGTGGCAGAAGATTGAATCTGTTTGCTTAAGATTCCAGATAGTTGTATACCTCAGCCGAAGTTGGAAATGATGCAGATCCTTTCGGCAAAGGAAAATTTGAACCTGCTTTTATTGCTCACGGTTGTCTCCAAGACAGACACAACCTCTCTGTCACTGGTGTATTTCCAGAGGCCACCAATCGTATCTCTCCTCTCGAACGCCGTCGTGTTAAAGTCTTCTTCGAGCAGATTTTTGAGAGTAACTAGACCAGTTACTCCCGCACGCGGCACCTGTGACTACAACTTTTGAGACTTTATAGCTGTAGCGATGCCTTCCAGCTGGTTTGAACTCGCGTGATGACGAGAGAAAAGCTGTCGATATAGTGAATATTCTTCTTATTTGGTGTGAGCACTCGGAATATGAAACAAATGCGAGGTTGAGTGGGTTGTCGCCTGGGCTGCATACACTAACTTGGAAAGTAAGGGCTAAAATGGGAAGGAAAGGGGGACCTCAGTGGTCGAGTTCGGCGGAAGGATCTCTCATATGCCAAGAATTGCAAATCAAGAATCAAACCTCACATCTGTTCCCTGGCGGATAGTTACGCTCTATAACTTTGTTTTATTTGGGACTAGAAGCTCGGAGATGCTGGAGTTGCTTCACCATGACGTGACCAAAGACCAGTAATCATCAAGGGTTCGCCAAGCGGCTGAAGGGGTTTCTTCGTGTAAGATTTTAATGGCGAAATGTGATGGGGGGATTGATTAGTAACTAAACAGTCTAACAAAATTGAACCCGCAACTATAACTTAATGTGCAAGACTAAAGCAAACATGCTAAGAAATTAGAAGGCGAGGGTGAAACTCTAACTGTGAGTGTTTTCGATAACGATTGTATTGCTGGGCTGTCTTCTTCTTATTCTACCTCTTTTTCGCTAAAATTGGTCTCAACCCCATAGTCACCACAAGGACTACGTACTGGCATTCCCAGTCAGAAGCAAAAGCAATAGCGGTCGATCCATGCATACTCCCAGTACATATAGCCGAAGTAAACCTAAAATTACCCTCCTGCCGATCTTGTTCTGTCTCCTGCCACTGGCGTACCTCTTTCAATAGAAAATCCTCCTCCCATCTTAGCAACGCCCCTATCCAGAAGTTGTCAAATTTATGTGTTCCTCCTCATATCAAATTATATTGTCTTGCCCTTTTCTTCCATGTTCTGGGTACTCGTCAACGTGCCGTGCGGTGGCTTTGCGGGTCGTTGCTTCACCAACGCAATCATTTGCTTTCTCCTCCTCTCGGTGCTAAGGTACATCGTTAGCCTCGCTTCTTCAAGCTCGTCAACCTTGGAAGGAATACCTGCTCTTGCTGTGTCTTGTGGATTCCATTGCAATCGCTCTTCCTGGTTGCGGTTTCCCAGGTGACAAGCTGTCAACGGGTAATTCGCGAGCGAGCTTAGGGACAGTGTGCTTCAAGCTGGCCATTAATCGGATTGCGCAAATGGAAGGCCCAGTGTTCCTATAAATCGAATCCTGCCGGTGTCCTTTGAGATAATATTCTTCCAGAGCCCGCGCTCCGTAAAGAGTTCTAATTATCGAGCATCGTCAAGTGTAAGTGCACATCAAGCCCCTGGCTCTACCATTAAAGTCTGTCCAAGTACTACATATATTATTTATTAGGGGCAAATCATCTAACAGAAAACCTCTATATATAATGTGCTCAAAAATTAATTTATATTAATACCTCTAGAATTCGAATATATAGTAAAGTAATACAGGAGATTTATATAGCTAGTATATATATATACTTCCGAGCTGGCTTGTGTGACGGCTAGTATAAGGGCATGATCTGCCAAGGACAGGATATCGGAAACAGGCACAAAACGAAGCTAAGCCGGAATTACTTAGACGGAATAATACTAAAGGTCAAGGTATTCTCCCTACTTTGTTCTATAGCTTAGTATTTTCTAATATATGAGATTCTTTAAACTTTGAGCCTTTAACTATTATATTAATCCCGCTATTATATAATACTAAGCTTATTTGACTCGGCCTATAGAGGTAATATAATACTACTAGCAAAGGACCCGTATTTGTTCTTAGAAAGCAAAGACAGAATACCGCTTTTAATATTTAATAACCTTCTCGAACTATAAAGAACTAGAGAGCTTAACTAGAAGCATAACGTCCTCTATAATCTAGTTAACCTCGGAGCCTGACTCTTAACTAGAGCAGATAATATCCTCCTTCTAGTAGTCGGTCCTCTGCTAATATAAAAGAAGAAAGATATTATTCTTTATAATCCGGTTAATCTCGAAGCCTAATCCTTAACTAGAGCAGATAATATTTCCTTAATACTAATAAGAGTAAAAGAACCGGCCCTCTTTCCTAATATAGGAAGAATTAGTAATAGTCTACTAATTTAAAATAAGAAAAGATAATAATTAGTTTTAGTTTACTAACTTAAAATTAGATAAGATAATAATTAGTTATAGTTTACTAATATTAAATAAGAAGAACTTACTTAGTATTTATCTCTATAACTAATATCTCTTCTAAAGCTACTATAAATAGCCCGGGACCAAGTACTATTACTATAAATATATTAGATAAGAGGCCCTAGTATAATAAAATAAAGAAGCCGGACTTTAATATTATAAACCTATATTACTAGAAAAGCTATTATAATACTATTTCGGAAAAAAATATTAAGAAATAGCTAGCTAACTTGGAACTTAAAATTAGTATAAATATTTCGAAAATAAATAAGGCCTAATAGAGATTACTTATATGAAATAACTTTATTAATAAATACTGCCTTATAACTAATAAATAAGCGAAATACTACTAGAAATTTTATTTATATATTAACTAATTTACTAAAAAAGTTAATAAGCTAGAAGTAATTACTAGTTAACTTTATATAAAAGAAAGACTAATATAAAAAGAAGTAATAAAGTAGAGATCTAAATAGACAGATATTTAGGAATATTATAGATTTCTATTAGGAGAACTATTTAGGAACTAATACTAAGACTCTTTCTTACTTTTAGTTTATAGTAATTAATTATAGCTTATTAAAATTAAGAATCCTGTCCTATTTATAAATAAGAATAATTACTAGATTAATAATTAGATATTTAATATAAGAAATAAACTAATATAGAACTTTTCTAAATTTAATAGTAAATTACTAAAAATTACTTATATAATATAACTAGTTATTAGAAATACCTGTAACTTTATCCGTAATTAACTAGAACCTGAATTAGTTAGATAGATCTTAATTACTAAATAAATCTTTAAGATTCTCTAATAAACTTATAGTAAAAATAAAGAAATAAAGTACTAGGAAATAAAAGAGGTATACTAGTACCTGAAATAAAGAAATAAGCTATTTCCGGTATTCTAGATAAAGTTTACTTATTTAATAATAAAATTAGGAAAGTTACTAGATAACTAATATAATAATTTAATAAATAAAATAAATCTCGAGTTACTTAAAAGCTTAAGTAATAAGAAGTTTAATACTTCTAGGAACCTTACTAAATAATATATAAAATAAGAAAATAGGCTTCTCTTAATTAAAAATTAGTAATTCCAGGAAAAATAACTAATAAAAACTACTTATTATTAAATATTATCTCGGGCTAAAAAGCCTACCGGGATTCAAGAAGCTATAGTAATCCTATATCTAATAAATTAATCTTAGTAACTAGTATTCTTATAACTAAAAGAAATAGTTTACCGAGAATTTAAAAAGAAACTAGACTAGCTAAAAAGTCTTTATTATTATAGCTATAAAAAGCCTAAATATATAAAAAGTACTTATCCTAACTCTAATAAGGTTATATTTATTAAAGAGAATTATTTAGAGAAAGCTAATAATTTAGGAATAAATAATAAAAATATTAACTTTTACTTATTATCTAATAAGAAATATAATATTAATAAGTCGAGAAAAGTCTAGCTCTAGATATAGAAATAGCCTTTCTAGAATAAGAATTTTACTAAGAACTTATAGATCTCATTTAGCTAATTAGTAGGAACTAGTTCCTTATTAATTATTAAGTATATTAGAAAGGCAAAATTATAACTTTCTAGTATTTAGTAAATACCGGAGTAAATATATATATTCTAATTAACTAAAAGCATATTTACTCTTTAATAAAAGTACTATAAATATTCTTATATAAACTTAAAACCCCTATTTTCTTATAAGGTTTTAATAAATAACCTAATAAAGCTATTTAATATCTAGTTATTATAGATCTAGCTATTAACTAGTATTTCTAAACTTAATAATGCCTGCTTATTACTAATCTTAGTTCTTATAATATAATTCTGGAAAGAAAATAGCTAGTAAAATATAATATTCTATTAGGCTATTAATAGAATTAACTTTATTAGCTAAAGAACTACGAGATAAATTAGCTAGATCTTATTTAGAAAATCTAATATTTTAATAAGAAATATTAAAAAGCTAATTACTTTAAAAATATTCTAACTAGAATTTTAAAAGAAACTAGTAAAACCAGATCTAAAAAGCAAAAAGATATATTTCTTATTTCTTTATAAGATCTTCTTATAAGAAAAGCTAAATACTAGATAAGAAAGAAAAAGCTAGACCTTACTACTCTCGAAATAGTCGAGTTACTAGACTATTCCTACTATTTTATTAGAGTGGCTACTTTCTAATTAAGTACTAAAAACCCCGGTAACTTAATTAAATTAGTTATTATTAATAAGATTAATTATATATTTAAGAAATAGGGTTATAAACTAAAGAAATATCTACTATTACTTATAATAATTAAATAACTAATACTATAGCCTACCGGGTATTATACTTAAACTAGTAACCTAATATATTTCCTAAATATAAATAAATCTAATACTCTTAGTAATATATTATTTTTTAATCCTAAAGAACTTTAAGAGCTCTAGATATCTCTTCCTATATAGCTATATAATATAGCTAGAATATTCTCTAAGAAAGTAGTAAATAAGCTTCTCTAGTTTTGACT
Source organism: Hyaloscypha bicolor E (assembly GCF_002865645.1). NCBI lineage: Eukaryota > Fungi > Ascomycota > Leotiomycetes > Helotiales > Hyaloscyphaceae > Hyaloscypha > Hyaloscypha bicolor. Next base: position 3,409,705 of record NW_020194685.1, on the reverse strand, counting down.
CTTTAATTATAAGCTCTGTTTTAATAAACTAGATCCTTTAATAAAAATAGTTTATTTTTATAAGATAAGCTTTAGTAAACTCGAAAAAATAAAAGAATATCTTATTAAAAACCTAAAAAAAGGGTTTTATTAAGCTATTCGAATTCTTTTTCTTATTACTAGTCTTATTTATTAAAAAGAAAAATAATAGCTTATAATTTTATATTAATTATTAATAACTAAATACTATAATAAAAAAGAACTATTATTTCCTATTACTTATTACTAAAACTCTTAACTAATTAGCTAAATTATTAGTATTTACTAAATTAGATATTTAATATACTTTTAACCGAATTTATATAGAACTAGCTTCTATAATATAAGCTATTTTTAGAATAAGATATAAATTCTTTAAACTAGTAGTTCTATTATTTAAACTTTATAATAGTTTAGTAATTTTCTAGTAATATATTAATACTATTCTAATAAACTATTTAGATGACTTTTATTTAGCCTATATTAATAATATACTAATTTTCTTTAAAAATAAGAAAAAGTATTAATAATATATTAGAATAATTTTATAAAAGCTCTAGAATACCGGATTATAAATTAATATTTATAAATACGAATTTGAAATCTCTAAGATAATTTTCTTAGGATTTATTATCTCGGATTAAGGTATATAAATAAATCCTACTAAAACCTCTATTATTTAAAACTAGTACTAACCTATAATAAAAAGAAAGATATAATTATTTTTGGGCTTTTATAACTTCTATTATGGGTTTATCTAAGCCTATAAATATATTTCTTGTTTCCTAAATTATCTAACTAAAAAAAAATACTTTACTAAAGTTTATACTTAATAAAACCTAGCTAGATGCCTTTAATTAGCTTAAAAATCTATTTCTCTCTATTCCTATATTTCTCTATTTTGAATATAATAGGGAAACCCGCCTGGAAATTAATTATTTGGATCTAATTACTATAAATATATTCTCTTAAAAAAGCCTAGAAAACGAATAATAATACCCGGTCTTATTTTATTTTAAAGCTCTTTAAGAAACCAAAAGCTACTATAAAGTTTATAATAAGAAACTTCTTATTATTATCTAAGAATTCCGGAAATAGTAAATAGAACTAATTAGCTTATCTAATTTTCTAATTATTACTAATTATAATGCTCCCGAGTATTTTAGTACTAAGAGACTCTTAAATAAATAATAAATCTAATAAATAAATTTCCTATTATAATTCTATTACTAGATTACTTATTAGCCAGGTAAAAATAATATTATTACTAATATCTTATTCTAAAAAAACAAGCTTATACTAACCTAAAAATAAGCCAAGAAAGCTAAAAGAATTAGATAAGTTATCTTATTAGATCTAATTCTTATTTTTACTAAAATAATAGATATAGCTTATACTTTTACTAAAATAAAAGAAATAAATAAGCTATTTATTATAATTAAAATTCTATAAGCTAATTAGACGAATCTAGTTCTAAAAAACAAATATAAGAAAGTCCGGGAAAATATGAATCTATAAGAAATATTAAATAGTTATATATTTTATAATAAAAGACTTATTATATTAGATAAATATAATAATTTATAAACTAGGCTTATATAATATATTTATAATATAATAATTACTATATATCCCGGTTAAAATAAGATAAAAATCCTAGTTTAGAGACTTTACTAGTAGCTTATTCTCTCTATAAATATTAATTACTTTATAGTAAACTATTATAAATATTAAAAGTTTTATAAGCCAAGAAATAAAATACTAGACCTATTATATCTATTATTAATTTCTCTAAAAATATAAGATAATTTATTTATAGACTTCTATATTTCTGGCTCTATAAATAAGAAATATAATAATATATTTATTATAGTTAATTAATTATTTAAATAATATATAAGCTTACTAATAACTAAGAATACTATAGCTAGAATTATTACCGGCCTATTCTATTACTATATCTAGTAATTTCGAGGATTTTTCCTTATTATTATAAGTAATTAAGAACCCTAATTCATTTCAGACTTTATAAATAAACTATTAAGATTAACTAGAACTAAGCTAAAGCTCTTAATTACGGAATATACCTAAACTAATAAATAAACAGAAATTATTAACTAGATTATTAATACCTGACTTTATTTCTTTATTAATTACTTCTAGAATAATTAGGTAAATTTATTTCTAGTATTTAATATTATAGGTATTACTTGCCTATATAAATTAACTAGCCTATTTCCCTTAATAATTAACTATAGATATGAATTCAGGCTAAACTTTAATTAGATACTACTAATAATAGAGTTTAAAATACTGAGAAAAAAACTTAATTAAGAAGAAATATAATAATAGGCTAAGAGAATTAATATTATTATTAATTATATCCGAGAATATATAGTAATAGCTTAGAAGTATTAAGCCAAGTAAGCTAATAAGAAATAGTAAGAACCAGATTTTAGTCTAGAAAATATAGTTTATATAATTAAAAAAATATAAAAAACGAACTATTTATCTAATAAATTAGACTACTTTCTTACTAGACTATTTAAGATTAATAAAATAGTCGGCTATTTATATTAATTAGATCTTTTTCTATTATATAGGATTTGACTAATTTTTTAAATAAATAAACTTTATAAGAATCCTATTAACCTATTATCTAGCCAAACTAATAAAGAATCTAATTTTATTAAAATTAATAATAAACTTAAATAGAAAGTCAAAAAGATTCTCTTTTTTAAAATACTTTATAATAAGCTTTATTATAAGATTAAATAAAAGAAATAGAATATAGATAATAAATAATACCTTATATTAAACTTTAAAAACTTAGTATTTAAATTATATAAATTTCACGAGTAAAACCCTAGTAAAGTAAGACTTCTTATCTAGCTAAATAAATAGATTTAGTATACTAAAGAAAATAAGTTTAATAAAAATTACTCAGATAATAATAAACCTTAATAATAAGGCCTCTATAACTAGAAAAAGAAAAGAAAAATCTAGATATTTCCCGGGTTTTATTTAAACTCTAGTATATTTCCTTTATTTTACTATATTAGTACCTATTTCTTTTCCTAGAAACCTAGGCAAAATACCTTTCTTTACTATATTAGATTATACTTTATTACCTAAGTAAATTATAAAAAAAAGTAAATTCTTAAAGCTAAACTAAAAGTAAATACTCGCTTATATTAGTTCGAAATATTATTAAAAATTAAGAAAAACCTTTCTAATTACTTTAATCTTTATAATCTTAATTATTTATATTATTACTATTACCTTAATAGAACTATTAATAAAAATAAAACAAATAAGAAATCTCAGTAATATATTATTTATAGCCGGACTAAATAAGGCTATTTACTAGATCCTAAATAACTTAAGTAATAATAGTAATATCTCAAGTTTAGTAGCTATTACTATTATTAATATAATTATTAGCTAAACTATTTTTATAAATAAAAATAGTAATTTCCTTATTTAAAAATAAGTTAATATATAAAATATAGCTCGTATTATTCTTAAAAATATACCTGAGATTATTATAAAAAATATTTTAGTAAAATCTTTTAAGAATAATAAAATAAAAATTTTAGTTACTAGTAATAATAAGTCTAATAATTTAATAGGCGAAATAAATAATACTAATAAGAACTTCCTTATTAATTTTATAAAGCCAAATACTAAAAAAGTTAAAAAGAATAAGGCTAGCTTATTTAAGAAATATAAGGCATTAGATAATAATAAGAATTCTAATAATAAAAAAACTAAGAATAAAAAAACTTCTAGTAATAAAGAAAACTCTAACTATAATAAAAGTAGCTAAACTAGTATTAAAATACTTATTATAACTAGAAAATACGCAATATTAAGTAGTAATTATTATATAAAGTATTAATCTAAAACCAAGAGCTAGTAAATAATTCTAAAGGCTAAATTAAAGAAATAATATCCTATAAATATTAATAAATTAGTATATAATACTATTTAAGAAATCAGAAAACTTTTTAGAAATTTCTATAAAACTAAAATTATATAGCTTAAGGCCCGGGAATTTAGTAATAAAATAGCTTAAATAGCTGCCTTTAATATATAAGTCTTTACTATAAAGAAATAACTTGAGAATATATATATTAAGCTTAAAAAGGCCCAGAAATTAATTAAATAGCTCAGAAATAGTATAATTAAATCAAATATTATTATCCTAACTAAAAAGAAAGATAAGTAAGCTATTATATTAAAGCTTATATTAATTATCGGTTTACTAGGAATATATAATACTATTATATAGGTATAGAAATACTATTTATATAAGATTAATAAAGTTATTATTTAGAAATAGGAATTATAATATTATAATATTAATATATAATTTCTAAATCTACTAAACCTAAAGGGGTCTAGTCTACTAGTCGAGTTACTAATAGGATGCGAGGTTATATAACTATATCCCATATCCCATATCCTATTACTTATATCCTATTACCTATTACCTATATCCTATATCTCATATCTCGTAACTATATATATAATTCCCAGAGAAATAGCTATACTAATACTAGAAACTCTCTAAAAACGCAAAAAATAGTATCTCCCTCTAATTATATATAAATTCCCTAATCCGGCCTAGTACCAGATTTCCCAAATACTTTATATATTTATATTACTTCTAAGGTTTGGTTTATATATTAAAGGCTATAGCCTTTTATATATAACTTCTCCTCTTATAATATTCTCTCATCTCATATACCTATTTTCTATCTTATCTATACTCGACCTATTTCTCTATATCTAATTATATGATATTTATATTAATTAGGTACTTGAGAGTATTTATTAGCTTTGATTTTATTATAGAATTAATAGGATTCAATTTTCCTTTAATCTACTTAATTTCTATAATTTCTTATTATTTATATACCTGGCAAAAATATATTATATTAATTATTAGGCATTTCTCTCGAATAATACCCAATTTAACGAGATATTCGTATAATAACTTTAAATCCGTATAGATAACTAATAGTAGTTCCATTTCTAGTATTCTATTAATTATAGATTTAATTAAAGTACCTATATTAAAACCATAAGCTATACTATAGAGTTCTAAAGCTAGAATACTTCTAGTAACTCTCTTATATTTAGTAGAGAACTAGTAAATAATATTAGTATATCTAGTTCTATTTACTAGAACTAGAATATATCTAATTTAAAAAAAAGATCTCTATTATTTATAAATAAAGTATTTATAAAAATAATTAAATATAAGGACTTCTTTACTAGCTTTATAAATCTTAGTCCTCTAGTAGTATTCTTAATTTACTATTAAATATACTTATTAAGTGCCTTTATATTAGTTTCCGAGGGTTTAATAGCTTAAATAATAATTAATAGATTATATAAAGCTTCTGGTTAATAGACTAATATAATATATGTTTCTCTTATATATTAAGTAATATATTAGTCCTTAATAGAGAGATTTTAATAAATAGTACCTCTATTACTTATAGTAGTAATATTCTTTATAGAAACGGTTCGGAGGTTCTTATACTAGTATTCCTATATAAGAGTAATTCTAGTAATATCTATATAAATAATATCTTTATTAAATTTGAAATTATAATTAAAAGTAAGGGATTTACGTTTTTTAGCCAAGAACTTAGCCTTATAGAGCTTTAGTTATTCTACTTTTATAAAATTATTAGTTCTAATAAATAGGGTATTATTAGTTTAAAGGCTAATAATTCCGAAGGGTTATTTACTATAGAATAGATAAGGGTTATAAGTCAACTATTCTATAAAGAGCTTATTAATATAGTAGGAATAGTAAGTCTTGAACTAGTAGTTTCTAGCTTCTAGTATATTATATAGTAGTTTTATAACCTTTAGAATAGAATTGTCTTTTAGATTTAGCTCTCTAGTAAGCTTATAAAGTGAGTTAATATAGAAATTATAATTAAGTAAAATTATTAATTAGATATAAGCTTATAAAATATTATATAAATATAATTTCATAGTATCTATTATTATAGTAATAATATTAAGAATAATTCTCTAGCTAATATATTAGATAATAAATAATTATATTAATACTATATATTTCTTACTATTATTATAAGCTTAGATAACTAGTCTTAACTTCTTAAGCTCTTTCTCTGTATTCTTATTCTTAATCTTATTAATAAACCGGAAGTTAAAGATATATATCTTTTTTAGTACTTGAGATCTGGAAATAACCTTAAATATATTTTTTTAAGGAGGCTAGTAACTTTAACTTAACGGGAATTCTTATATAGTTTATTATTCTATAGGAATACCGTAATATCCGGAGTCTTATAAGGGTATCTTCTATTATACTTTAATAGAATAACAGGAGGAATTATACTTGTATTACCTTTGGCCTTACTATTAGATTCGGGAACAGATTCAGGTTCGGGGCCATTAGTAATAACTTTAATATCCCCTATATAAAAGGGCTTTATAGAAATCGAATAGAAGGTAGTATTACTATATAATAGAGCTAGTATATAGTTCTCTCTATTAATAGCTACTAGCTTATATAGTCTATCCTAACTACTAGATTAACTAGTATTCCCTTTATATTAAATAAGAATATTCGAATTCAGGGATAATTTATAAATATTAGTAATACTAGGACTATTTCGGATATTTAAAGTATTTGTAATTTAATATTTAGCTTAAAGCTTCTGAATTTCTACTATTACCTTTTTAAATACTACTAATTACTATAATATAGTAGGTAATAAAGTATTATATTCAATTATTCGAGATAAAGTACTATAAACCAAAAGAGTTAGGATAATACTATTAGGTCCTATAAAGTTATTAATAGCCTTAAAAGCTATTTAGAATATAGTATCCTTATTAATTCCATTAACTTTAGCTATAATAATAAAATAGGTATATTAGATCGGGCTATAGTAGTATTCTATAATTCTAATAGAATTATAAGCTTTTATAAAAATAATCTTAACCTTGGTTCCTATAGTATTTATAAACTAAACAAACTTCTTATTAGTAAACTACTTTCCGGTATCTGCTATAATCTAATTAGAAGGACCTAATATAGAAGAAAAACTATAATAAAACAAAAACTCATATAAAGTATACTAGAATACAAAACGTAACTTAATAATAAAATAATAAATTAAAAGTATAAATAGTAAAATATAAATAATATATAGTATATAAAAGCTTAATTAATTAAATATTTATAAAGAATTATTCTCTAAATCTATAGAAAAACTAGCTTTCTTATATAACCTAAATCTTAAAACCGCTAAAATAATATGATTTTTAATAAGTATAGCCTACTATACTATATCTAATCCCCTATTTATTCGTACTTGTTTCTTAAGTACCAAAAATAATAGAAAAATCCTATTTAGAATTTAAAATAATAAAATATTCAGGATCCTCTTCTATTAGTTAATCTAATTTCTTTTCTATATACCTAAAATAAGACTTATTACCCTTAAATAGTCTTATTTTATATTTCCGAACTTACTTAAAAATAATCCGAACTTGCTTAGCTATATTCTTATATTAAATCCGATATAGTTCTCTATATTAATTAGTATTTACTTTTAATTATTATTTAATTTCTATCTTTACTATAAGATATTAAGAAGGCTTATTATAATAAATTATATTCTAAATTATACTAATATATTCTAAACGGATAGCTTCTTCGAATTTTATATTATCTATAGTATTCTTAAATTAACCTTTAATAAAAAGGGAAAGCTCTAAATAAGAGGCTTTAATAATCTTATAAAAGATTTCATTTTTATATATTTTATTCTTAATAATAATTAGACTTATAGGAACTATAGCAAAAGGCCTATTAAGTAGTAAATTATTATTAAGCTATTCTTTAACTTATATATTATCCGAGAATTAATACTTTCCTATAATTTCAGACTTATAAATTATCTAGTTAAAGGTATTTATTTATCTAGTTAAATAAACTATACTTGGAATCTTTTCTTCTATTATTTTTAGTAAATATTTACCTATTTCCTTAGCTATTTCCGGTTTAAATTTATTAGAAATAGAAGAGTAATTAATATCTTTAAAGAACTTCTTACTAAAGATAGTAGTCTTTTTATAGTCTATAAAGAAAATATAGCTAATATTCTAATACTTTTTATTAAGATAGAATTTGCTATTTAAAGCTTTAGTAGTAATTAGATCTTTAGTATTGCCTTTATACTAATTATAATTAACGTTTCCAGAAATAAAGTATTAGACTAGCTAAGAGTAAATAACTAGGTAAATAGAATACTTACTTAATATCTTATAAAATCCGAGCTATATTAATAGATCTATTATTAAAAGTTAAAAGGCTAAGATAAAGTAGCTATTACTAAGATTTCTATATATTAATATATTATCTTTTTAGAGATAGAACTATAGTATCTCTATTTCTTCTATTAAAAGTTCTTAAATACCAAGCTTCTTAATTTATTTCAAATAATCCTTTTTATAAATATGGCTATTAGTACCCAGATTAGTAATACTAGACTCAGGAATAGGAACTATAATATTAAATTAAAGCTATAGATTAGGGCAGAATTAATCGGAAATATAATACTTATATTTATACTTCTTAATTTCCTGGTTCTTAAAAAAGAAATCTCGTATCTTCTTATTTACTCAAATAACGGAAATATACTTCTTGCCTTTAGTAATTTTATAGATCTTAGTAATTACTTTTAGAGTATTCTCGATCTCTTATATATTAATAGAGAAAGTATTAGTAAGTTACTAAATATATATTATATAAGGAGCTTTAAGGAATCTATTATTAATTCTATAATATTTTCGCTTAAAGATAAGTCTTATAATACTACTATATATTTTTTTAAAGATATACTTATCCTATTAAGCAAGTATTAACTTCTATTTAGCTAGTATCTTATAGGTATACTAGATGCCTTTATTAAGTTCTCCGGATTTAATATCCTTGGTTTTCTACTTCTTGGTTCTAGATATAATTATAGAAGTCTTCTTAAATAGTATCTTTCTTTTTGAAATAGAGAGTTCCTCTTTACTTTCTTCTAGTTTACTAATCTTATACTTGATCTAATACTCAGATCTCTACTATTTATTAGAAGTTTTAGGCTTAGCTTATTTTCTATTCTTACTAGGTTCTTCTTATCTAGTTATACTAGTTCCGCTAGCTTTACTAGTAGTTTTCTTACTAGGCTCTACTAAATTAGCTCTATTTTTCTTAGCTAGATCCGGTTAAGTTAAAGCTAAAATCATAATAGGGGCCTATTCTTTAGGCTTATTTCGGAAAGCAGGAAAAGGCTTATTACTATAAACTTTCTTAATTAGGATTCCAGAAGTATTAAAAATATATTATCTAGCCTTAAGATTATTAGCTAATAGTAGCTTAAACTCTAATTCTTTATATTCCAAAATAGCTTTAGTATACTTAAATATCTTAGTAATATCTAATTTAGTAAATATACTAGTATTCTAATATTTCTTATCCTTAATATATTCCAAAGTAGCTTTATTAATTAACTAAATAGCTTTATATACTAAAGCTTTTATTTTAAAGAAAGAATATAACTTCTTATAAATATTCTTACTAAGATTATTATAGATATTATTAATATATTAGCTAAAAGCTTTACTATATAGTATAATTCTATTCTAATCCTTAGTATTAAGACTATTTACTATAGTCTTAATCTTATTAAGCTTTTCTTATCTATCTTTAGAAATGCCTTTAATAATATTTTCGAATTCCCTATTATTGGCTTAGTAGTTCTTTAGCTTCTCTTTAGTTAATCCTAGTCTAGTTCTATCTTTAATAAAGGTTTTCTATTTCAAGAGCTTATTATATATACTACTTAGCTTATCTAGAATATTTATATTAAATTCGGTAATTATAGCTATCTTTTCTAGTATTAGTAGGCCTTCTATAACTACCTAAGCTTCTTTAATACTCTGAACTTTAATACTATTAATCTATAGGCTTTTAATAATACTATAGCTTATAAGAACTAGCTACTATACTTTACTAATTTAAGAAATCTATTTTTTGGCCATTTTATTATTCTTAATAGATTATAAAGGTATTATTAGTATAATAGTTATAGGTTATAGAATTAAAAGTTCTTAAGATTATAAGAATTTCTTTTAAATATATTCTAAAATAAAAAGTAAATTAAAATAGTCTTAGATTATATAAATATATTATATATATTTGAGTTTTTCTTTCTTTCTAGTAAGAAAATAAAGCTAAAATAGTAATATATATAATAGAGAAAGTAGATATAATAATTAGATATATTTAAGGTAATATAATTATAAATTAGGAATAATTATAAAAGATAAAATATAGAATTAGGCTTCTGTTATAGAAAAGAATATAAATATATATATCTAAGGAAATATAATTAAGGAAATAATTAAGGCAGGTTAAACTAAATAATAATAATAGGGAAATAAGAAGGTAATATAATAAAAATATAAATATAGTAATAGTATTTAAAATATTAAAATATAAAAGAAAATAATAAAAATTTTATAATATAGGTATATTCCAATTCTTTATTTATTTAGAAATATTCCTATTAACTTAAAAAATAGTATAAAAGAAGGGAAATAATATAAGAAATATATAAAAGATAAGATATATAAATATATTAAAAATATTAGGGAAAATATAAAATAAGTATTAATAGAAAAAGAATTAAAATAATAGAATTAAGAAATAACTCAGAATAAGATATTACTTCTTCTAAAACTAATCTATATCTTTTCCGAAAGCTAATTATATTTATTTAGTACTTATTAGAATCGACTTTAAATAATATAAAACTATTTAGTTATTTGGGACTTTAAAGTAATATTTATATTAATAAAAGTAATACTAAAAATATTAGAGTATATAGAAAAGAGAACTATAAAATAATATAAATAGGATTTATAGTATTATTATTAAGTTTGAAATAATTAATATTAAAGTTAATATAGAATATAAAAAGATTAGATATTCCGAATTAGTATTAAGAATATAGGAATTATTTAGATAATATTTAATAGTAAGAAATAAATTAATAGTAAGAATTAGTAAATTATACTAGCTTTTTAAAAAAGTAATTAGTTTCCGGTAATAAAACGGTATCTTAATTAGGGAATAGGTTCTATATAAGAAAAGTTCTCTTTATATAGAAATAAGAATATATAATATACTAACTAAGCCTTAATATAAGTTTTAGAAACAGCTATAATTATATTAAAGAAAAAATAGGTTTTCTAATATAAGATAGGCTTTAAATAAATAGATCTAGTTTATCTAATATCTAATAAATTCCCAGAATTATATATTATTAAGTATTTTCGGAAATAACTATTAGGTTTAATAAGGTTTCCCTTTCCTTTTATAAGACTTCTAGTTTAGCTATTTTATTTATATATAACTTCTAATTAGGAAATTTATTTAAATATTATAAGAAAACTTATAATAGTAGTTTAAGTTAAAATCAAGATCTATAGATATTATAATCAAGCTTTAGACTAGTATAAGCCATAAGAATAGCTAATTAAAAAAACAAATAGAGCTTCTAAAAAGTTCCTATCTTAATAAAATATATATAAAAGGCCATATTTCTTCTTTTCTTCTTTTTCTAATTCTAAATATAATTACTATCTATTACTATAGTTCGGAATTAAGAATCTATAAAATAACTTCTCGATTCTCTATTTATTTTTATATTAAAAGAGATCTTTTATATTTGATTTCCAAGATCTAGTAATAGAATTTCATATATTAAGAATATTATCTAGTAATAGTAATTAGATAATAATAAGAAATAAATAATAGTAAAGCTCGTCCGATTTCTAGAATAATAGTCTAATAATAATATTCTCTAAAGATTATAAATAATAGTCAGAAGAAAAATTCAAAAGATATATAAGGAATTAAAGGTAATAAGCTTTATTTTAGATTAAGAAAAGTCTCTATTATTAAATACTTTTTCCTAGTCTTTTATAAAAGAAATATATTTTATTCTTTCTAATTCTAGTAATTCTAGAATATATATAATAATATTAGTAGCTTTCTCAATCTCCTAAATACTATTTTACTTATAGTATTTTATAACTACTTTTCTTTCTAGTTTTATATCTATTTTAAAATATTTATTTATAGGTATATATTTATTATTAATTTTGTTTTTAGGGAAATACTAGAATTTATTTCTTTTAATAAACTACTTGAATTAATTTCTAATATATATTCTTTAGAGTATAATACTATTAAGTTCTTCTAATATATAGTATTCTTTTAGTTAATTCATATACCTTACTTTATATAGGCCAAGCCAATAATATAGTAGCTTTATATTCCTTAACTTATCTTAATCTATTAATTTAATATTATATATAAGAACTAGATTCTTTTCGGAAATAGGCTTTAAATAAATCTAGTAGGTAATATTAAATTACTTCTTTTCCTTTTAGTATCTTCTATCTTTCTTTATTCTAGCTTTTTTAATATTTTTATTTCTTATTTATATTTATTTTATATATATCTCTAGAAATATTTCTTTATTATAAACTTTATTCTATTCAAATATTCTCTAGATTAAAAAGCATATTTTTATAAATAGTATTACTTTTCTACTATAGACTATATAAAAGGAAATAAATCCAGTTAGTTTATATATAGTAATTCGGTTAGTAAATAGAATATATAGTAATAAATCTATCTAAGGCTTCTTTTTACCTATTATAAGTACTATAAATACTTAAATAATTAGTTAATATCTTCTTTTAATTATACTATTTCCTTTGAAATTATAGGCCAAAATAATAATTCTATTAATTCCTAGCTTATTAAGTTCCTAAATTACTACTTCTTTAAATTCCGATCTATTATTTATTTTAAGCTACCTAAATAAACTATACTTATAAATAATTTCTTCCTAAATAAACTTAGTAATCTTCTTACTAGTTAGGTTCTTTAAAGATCTAACTTTAATCTATTCTGAGAAGTTATTTCTAGTAATAACTAATAAATTATATTCTTTATAATCTAATAGTTTAATTATATTAATCCCAAGGTAATAGAAAAGAAATATAGTTTTTATTAGATATAGAGCTTCTTTTTATCTTCTTTTACTCTTATACTAATAGACCTTATAAGTATTAATATACTTCTATATATAGTTATAGTAATTTTTCTAATAATAGTAGCTAGCTATTAAGTAAAAAATACTTTCTTTTCCGGTATATCTAATCTTATTATATAACTCTTTAATAATAATTTCCCTTTATTCTTAATTATTAATAATAAATTAAGGCAGATATATTTTAAATATAATTCTCTAAAGTAATTAATCTCTTATACTATAATTCAAAGCTTCTTTATTTAACTTTCGAAACTCAGTTCTAGATATTTCTTCCGGTCTAGAAAGTATTATAAGATATTATATAATATTCTAGTATTATTCGGAATAGCTATTATTTAAAGAATCTAGTAAAATAGTCGGATTATTAAATAAAGTATATAAGTTAGTATTATTATTTACTATTTTACTAGTAGTTATATATAAAAGGCTGTGGCCTTTACTATATAACTTCCGGATTTTATTATTTTTTAATATTACTAATTTGCTTCCAGATATAATAAGGCTTTAATTATTAATCTCTAGTAACTAAATACTATTATTTAAATATCTAGTAAAGGTTTTGGGAGTCTGATTTCTTAAAATAATATTATATAACTAAACCGGAACTACTTCCTTTATTCGAATTTTCCGCCTAATAAGTACTATTCTAATAATATTAAGCTTTATTACTAACTATTTATTAATATCCTTATCTTCTTTAGTATCTCCTTCTTACTATAGATATCTTAATAATCCATTAATAGTAGTATACTTAGTTTCCTTAATATACTTAATTTTAAAGTCAAATAACTAAATTTATACTAGCTAGTAAGTAACTAGAACTTCAGGAAAATCTATAGCTACTTTACTTAGCTATATAATAAGTATATTAGTATCTAGTTTAAGAATAAAATAAACTCTATATAGCCAGAATTATACTTTTTATAGATATTTTACTAGCTCTCGGTATTCTTTTTTAATAATATTATATTTCCGTTTAGTATTATTTCAGATTCCAGACTTATATTATATAACTTTTTTTTTCTCTTTATTATTATATTAACTAAAAGTTCTATTCTATTTATCCAGGCTAGTATTTACTACTAATATAATTATTCCCTAACCTTCTAATAAATTATAGTATAACTTATAGAATATTAGAGCTATAGTAAGCTTTTCTTAAAGAATTTATATAGCTTGCTTTTATTTATTATTCCAGTTCTATATTATATCTTTCCTTATTAAATAGTAAATGGGTTCGGTAATAATTATAAAGCCTTTAATCCAAATATAATAATAAATAATAATTCTAATAAATACCTTACTTTTAGTTATATTATTATAATATTCCTATCTTAAGATCTTAGTAATTTCTAAACTTAAAGGGCTTCTTCCAAGTATTCTATAAATAAAGCTAATAATAACTATACTATTATAATAGAACTATAATTTTTCTCTTATACTAGCTCTAGCTTATTTAATTCTATCTAGGATTATATTCAGGTTTTAAAAATATTCGAATATAAAACACCGAATTCCGAATAAAATAAGCTATTTATTATACTTTATATAAGGTCCCTTAACTCTAATATTATTAATAAATAGTATAATAATTTTGGGAAACAGATTCTCTAGAATAGTTATAATAACCTATATAAACTATATAACGGAATTAGTAGCTTCCTGAGATAATATAGTTATTTTTAATAGTTCTAGAAATATTATAAATATAATTAAATCTCTACTATAAATATCTAGTATAAGTTAATTATATCTAGAAAAGAAATTAATTAGAGAAATATAAATATATCTAGTAAATTTCTCTGAGATCTTATTAGTAAATAAAAGTAAGTTAGTATCTTATAAGGTTACTGAATTTATTTTTATAATAGTATTAATTAGTCTATAAGTTCTAGTAACCTTTTTTATAACTAAAAACTATGGATTTTAGTAAGATCTATTATATTTCTTAAGAACTTTATAATTTAGGTATTCTAATAGTATTTTTATTATTACTAGTACTAGAGCTTTGGGATATAGGAAATTCTTTTCTTACTAGGCTTTATACTTAATAGTCTTAATTAGAATAAGTAGGCTAATATTTTTATAAACTTTTCCTATTTCTTTCTAATTAAATATAATTATATTTTCTTAATTAATTATTAATTCTTGAAATATAGCCAGTTTCTTTTCCCAGAGCCAGTTACTAATATCTAATTATTTAAGATATTCCGGAATAAGTTATAAATCTTTTAGAATAGCTAATATCCTTAGTAAAAAGTAGTTCTTATACTTCCTAATATATTTCTATAGATATTCTCTAGTTTTAGATCTCTTAAACTAGTCCGGATATTTACTAGAGCCTTCTCTAGTTCTATTATTAGTATTTACTAGTTAAATCTTCTTATTCTTTATTTTATATATTCCCGTAACTAGAAATAGACTATAGTTATTATCCTTTTCTTTAAGAGCTATAGCCATTTTCTTTAGTATTCTTTTTATCTAATCTCCGGAACTTATAACCTTCCTACTTAACTTCTTTCTAATTAGGTATAAAGAGTATCTTTTTATTTAGTATTTTAATATATTTTCCTTAAACTCCTATATATTCCAGAATTCTTTCTAGTCTTAGGTTTAATATTTCTTAGCTTTAGAAATATATTTCTTTATTATTAGGAGATATTATTCTATCTCTTTTTTAGAAATATCTTTATTTAATATTCTTTTTATTTCTTTTTCTATTAATTCCGGAATTATTCTTAATAATACTCTAATTAAAGCCTTTCTATTTTAGTTTCTCTAAAAATATTATTAATTTCCTAAATTCCTAAACCTAAAATAAAAGAATCTATAGGAAATTCCGGTATTTTCTCGTTTCTCCTAATATTACTACCGGTTATAATATTAGGTTCTATTTTTTTTTTTTTATCTTTAGTTTCCTGTTCTATATTATTTAATTCCTTAATTCTAGAAGCTTAGTATTCTTAAACTATTACTTTCTTTTACTCCCCGGTATTCTTTAAAAATAAAATAATTATAATAGTATAAGTATTCTAGTTATCTTTAGGATTAGTAAACTTTCTATTCTATAAACTATTACTCCTATATATAATATTTATCTTTATTTTTACTAAGAATAGTTAATTAAGCAGGATCTTTAGAGCTTCTTTAACTAGGAAGAATATATTTTCATATCCTATTTTATTTATAATCTTAGCTCTAAGCTTTACTATTCCTATAAATCCAAATTCTATTCTAGTAATAATAGATATTTAATAATCTATAGTATTATATACTACTTTACTAATACTCCCAAAAATCTTTTCAAAAAGAATATTAACTTTAGTTCTAATATTAATTATTTCTTTATATTTAATATTCCCTTAAGGTCCTTAAAGTACGAATTAGAGATATAAAGCTCATATAATATATTTATAAGCTAGTAATATTCGAATATTAATACTATTACCTTTAAATCAAATAATTCTATTAGTATTAGGTATTTAAGCTAATATTTCTAATTCCTTAAATATTCTATTTATTATATAAGCCGCAGCTACTAGTTCTATAGATTTCCTAATATATCTAACTATATTTAATATAATAGTATTTCCTATTTATAAGATAATAAGGTAAGAAGTATTATTCTTAATCTATTAGTTCTAAAATATAGTAGCTAGATCTAGTATTTTTAAGGTATTAATAAGTATTCTTATTTCTTTCTAAGTTTTCGAAAGTAGAATAGTTACTTTCTTTAGTAATCTTATTAAAATATTATTAATTTCAGGAATTCTATACTTATTATAATTAAGAATATATTAGGTTCTTAATTTGTTCTATTTATTTCCGGAAGTATTAATATCTATAGCCTTAGCTAGGCTATTTTCTTATCTATTATTTCTTAGAATAGTATTCTTCTGGCCTCTTATATAAAATAGCTTCTCTTCTACTCTAGCTCGTTTTCGGAAAATCTCTTTAGCTATTTCTACCTCTTTTCCCTTTTTCCTTAATAAGAAACCTATTATAGTATTAATAGAAATACTATTTATTAATTCCAGAACCTGAAATATTAGTAATTCCAATATAATTTCCTCTAAGGCAAAGCGGCTATTTAGATTCCCTAGATATAACTTACTTATTTCTATATATAGATCCTGGTTAGCTAGTTCTCTTTTCTCTTTCTTGCCTAATAAACTAGGTATTTCCTATTAATTTCTAGATATTTTTAAATCAAATATTTAAGTTATAGTTAAATTCTCCTTTTCGAACTTAGGAAATAATTTAGTTAAACTACTAGTACTTACTAGTAAGGAAAAAGGAAATACTTTCTTATCCAAGCTTAAATAGCTCTTTATATTATTTTCTATTAAATTAGTAAATATATTTATAGTTTATAAGTTCTTCTATTAGTAAGTAATAGAATTAAGAAATATAGATATATTCTGGGTTAATATTATTATCCTTATTCCTACTATAATACCTATAGTAAATTTATTCTCTTAGTTCTAGGTCTATACTATAGGCTATATTAACTTAAATAGTATTTTCTAACTATATTTGAAACTGACTTCCTCTAGAATATAGTTATCTAGACCCTTTATCTATTCTAGCTTAACTATTATAGCTGCTATAGTATTCTCTATAACCTTTATTATAACTTCTAGTATATTCTTTTCAAAAACTCGAATTATATTTACTAGACTATTAATACTATTATACTTATTATAATTAGCTAGGCTATATAAGCAGGCTATAGATATCCTCCCGAATTATAATAGTAGCTATATTAAGTTATTTCTATAGGTTCTTTTAAGTTATAATAATAATAAATAGTTTTTCCAGACTTCTTACTAGCTAGTTAATATTATTTCCTTTAGGTTTACTACTTTTAGTAGGTTTTATATAATTAGCTATAGGCTAGGTTCTCCTCTTACTTATATCTATAGTAGCTTTAGAAAGTATAATAAGAGGAACTAGTAAAGAATAATTATCTTCTGGTTTAAGAACTATATTATAAACTACTATATCTAAGTATTCTTATCTAAATCTAGATATATCTGGGTTATTAGTAATATTAAAATAATATTTCTTCTCTTTATACTAATAGAATATTACTACTTTCTTATATATCTTACTATATTTATAAATAGAAATATTTATAGGCTCGAAGTTTATATTCTTAAGAATATAATCTCTTATTAGAATAGATAATTCCTTTATAAATTCTCGGTACTAAATGATTTTATTTATTTCTTTTCTCTTTAATAATTCCTTTAATATTTTATTAAATATATTAATATAAGACTTAGATAAGATTTCTCTATTCTAGGCTTATATAATAATCCAATTAAGAAAGTTATAGCTAATTTTAGATATTTCCTAATTATATTTTCGGAATTCCTTTAATAAGGCCTTAAAAAACTTAGTCTTCTAATAATCTCCTGAATTATTAGTATAGTACTCCGGTATAGCCTTAATCTAATTCTTATAAATAAAAGAGATATAATAAATAATTCTCTTTCTTTTAGTATTATTAGAAATATAATAGTTCTTATATATATTTATATATTATTTCAAGAATATAAAGATATTACTTTCCTAAAACTATAGTATTCCAGAAGCTCCTATAAGTAATAGGTTTAAATCCGGTACTAGTATATACTTATTTTTAGCTATATTAATCTTAATAATTTCTTCTATAATTAATTATAGAGTTTCTATATCTGAGACTTCTACTAATAAGATTCCTAAAGAACTAACTTTCTATTTAAGTATATCTTTTGGTTTGAGAACTAGAATTAGGAAGAAACCAGTTAATAATAATAGATATAGTTAAGGTTCGAGTTTTAGTATTAGTAGTAATAAAATAGTAGCTTTTCTAATCTTATTCCTATTACTTATACTTTCTTTCCTATTTCTTTAGCTTAATACCTATAATATTTTCCCTTAATTTTACTAAACTAGATATATTTATTAATACTATTAAAAATAATAAAAATAATAAATATAATTTTACTAATTTTTCTGACTTTTCTAAATTCTTTTTCTTTTTCTACTTAGTATCTATTCCTTTCTCTAAAAGCTTTTCTAGTTTATCTATATAATTTCTTATTTCTAATTTCTTTTTAATTCTTATTTCTAATTCCAGTTTACTATTCTATTTAAATTTGAGGATATTTCCTTTTTTAGATATCTTTTTCAGATTTAGAAACAAGCTTTATTACTAAGATTAAAGCTATTTTAATTCCGGCTTTTATTATAACTAAAAATAATATATAAATTAATAATATAACTTTATTTCCGAATACTAAAGTTTAATTCTAACTAAGGTCTAACTTATATTATCTTAATATAATATTTCTTATTCTATTTCCTCTACTTCTTTTCCTTCTATAATTAGCCTCTATTTCTACTATTTCTATATATTATACTAGTAACTATATCTTATAGCTAATCTATATCCAAATTACTAGATATATCGGAAATTAATATAAGATATTAAGATTAATACTTATATATCCTTAATATTTTAGCCTTAGGCTTAAGGTATTATAATAGCCCTTTTCTCTCCTAACTTACTAAGCTAATAATCCGCCTTATAGATACTTTTCAGAACTTTATAAGAGTATTACCTTAACTATAAAGTTTCTATTTTTCCTATATTACTTACTATAAAATATATAAGAGGGAAACTATAATAAGATAAAAACCTATATAAAGTATATTAGAATATAAAACGTAACTTAATAGTAAAATAATAAATTAAAAGTATAAATAGTAAAGTATAAATAGTATATAGTATATAAAAGCTTAATTAATTAAATACTTATAAAGAATTATTCTCTAAATCTATAGAAAAACCAGCTTTCTTATATAATTTCTGCAAGTTATATATAAAAGGCCACAGCCTTTACTATATAACCTAAACCTTAAAACTACCAAAATAATGCAATTTTTAATAAATATAGCCTGCTATACTATACTAAATAGTTATTAATCTAGTATTATTTAAATATATCCCAGATATATATTATACTAATATTCTAGAGCTATTAGCCGGCTTAATATTAAGTGCCTTTATTAATAATATAAAGTATAGGCTTACTAGAAATATAGAAAATATTAATAATAATAGAATAATTAAAGCTAATATTATTTCTCAGATTAAACTTAAATTATCCGGATAATTAGCTATATTTCTGGTATTATTTATAGTATTTTATAAGATATTTAAGGGCTTCTATATTAATATTATAGCCTGCTTATTCTAATATATTTCGGAGCTTATTAATAGATAAATAACTAAAATAATAGTATAGATATTACAATTCGACCTCTATAAAAAAGCAAGGATTATAAGTAAAGAATTCGGAAATAAAGCCTTATAGTATAGTATTCTAAAGCAGGAAAGAGTATCCAAAACATTATACTATAGGTATATATTTTCCGGTAGAAATAATAAGATAATTAGTAAGATTATTAAAATAGATTCCTAGCTTATCTATATTAGCTAAACTAAATAAAAATAGAGTTTTTAAAGATATAATATAAAATTATACTTACCTAATTAGTATATTTACTATTATAGATTTAATAGAAAATATAGATCTAATACTAAACTAGATATTAACTTAACTTTTAGTAGTTTCATTAAGTTTAATACTATTATTAGTTTACTAAAGAGCTTGAAATTAGTTAGAACTAGTAATTAAGTATCTGGAGGCTCCGGTATTAATTATAATTTTATAAAAGTAGTAAATATTATATCTTAATATACTATTAATTATAAAAGTTTAGATATTTTCTATTAAGGGTTTAATAGGCTTTAAGGTATAGTTTTTGCCTATTATCTAGTATATAAGAGAAAGGGAAGTAAGGTTATCTATAAGGGTATTAGCTATAATTATTAGTAAAATAGAAGTAGTAAAAGCGGCTAAAAAGCTCTTAACTAAAATAAAATAGAAATCTGGGTAGTATTTCTCTTTTTTATTTATTTCTACTAATAAAGCCTTAAAAGTATTATTTACTAGTTCGTTCTTACTACCCTTATTACTTTTTTTATTTTTGGCTTTAGTAATATATTATATATAAGTATTACTAAAGTATTTATTAAAATTATAGGTATTTTGGGATCTGAACTAATAGATATTTCTATTCCTAAATCAAGCCTTCTTAGCCTCTTATTTTTTTAATATATGCTTTTATAAGCGGTATTCGGATTTCTTATATATAAAATATAACTTCGGGATATAATTATTATAATTATAAGACTTAGAGTAGTTATTACGGGTTCCGAAGTTATAGCTGGGTCCGTATTAATAATTTCCGAAGAAATAATAGCTTGGAGAGTTCTAAAAGTAATATTATTAATTAGTAAAAAAGGTTTCGGGATTGGCTTATTATTTGCTCTCATATATAGTAATAAATAACTAGAGCTTATTAATAAGCTAGCCAAGATTTATAGAAGGGTCTAAAATTATATATCTATATACCCGGGAGCCTTAGTAAGAGGTAATAATCTTATTATAAAGGAATTCGGTATTTTATAAGTTAGATATAAGACTATACTATAGTTAATATAGTTTATTAATTAGTAGTTAAATAGTCTCAAATATTGTTTTTTCCGGAAATTTAGTTATTATAGAAGCTAATATAATAGTATTTCATTTATCTAAATTTCGATATTTGAATCCAGGGCCTTTAAAAAAGCTATAGATATTAATATAAGCCTTTTTATATATATATTAAAAGAGCTAGTTACTATAGAAATAGTCTTAAGCTAGTTCCTTTAATATAGTAAGAAAAGCTCGCATTAGTACCTCTTATAGAAGCTCTATATATTAGTAAATATTAAGGAAAATAGTAAGTTTATAATTAAAATTATTATTAGATCTATTATACTTTTATTCTTTAGTATAAATTTTAGTAACTTTCCTAATAAGTCTTATAGTTAAAGGAAATTAGGGGTTATTCGAATATAGTTATAGTAATAGTAATAGTAAGAGTATACTATTTACTTCTAGAGCTTCTATACTAGTATATAAATCTAGTAGAGATATAGGATATAATAATAGAGAAAGTAATAGTAATATAGAAATATTAAAGATAATAGGTTCTAGGTACTTATTCTTTATAAGAATAATAAAGCCTAATAGGATTAGTCTTTTAATAAGATCTAGTCTAGCTACTAATATATCCTTATTTAATTATATATACTATTTATCTTCTTTTATAATAGTATATAGGGTATTTATAATAGTATTAGTATTATTATTCTATTATATAAATATATTACTATACTAAAAAGTCTTATATAGATATAGTATTTCCGGGAGTTCGAATTTATTAAAGTTCCCTTAATAAGTAAAGTCCTTAAAATCATATCTAAATAGCTTCTAAAGGTTATTATTAACTATTTTATAGAGAATATATTAAAATAGCTTAGTATTTAAGAATTCAATTATTTCATCCGCTTTAGTAAAGTTTAGATTAATTCCATATCTTTACTTTTTTACTAATTCCTTAAAATTATTATTATCTATAGAGTAATCGGATTAGATAAATCTAATAAAGGAATTATCCGTTATAGTATATTCTACTATTATATATTCTATAGGCTTATATCTAGTTCGAGATATAGTAGTTTATAAGGAGAATAGGTTTATAAGGAGGAAAGTAGTTTATAAAATAGGTAATTCGTAATAGGTATTATATTTAAGGTAAAAATTTCGTCTATAACAAGGAATTTAAAAAGTAAAATTTAAGAAATAAAATATTGAGATTCCGGGAGAATTTAATAATTCTAAAACTTAAAAGCCCCAGGGATTTAAAAAAAGGTAGTTTTTGAAAGGATTTTATAGAAGTTAAATGGGAATAGAATAGAATAGTTAAATAGCTAACCGTTTTAGTACTTAGTAAGATTAAGTACCCTTCCTGCCTATATAACCGAATTACAGGTAATAGGACTAATAGATATTTCCTCTTTTAATATAGTATAATCGGGCCTTAGTAAGATCAAATATCTTTTCTGCTTATATAACCGAATTACAGGTAATAGGATTAATAGTTATTTCCTCTTTAACTAGAATAATGGCTTTGCCCCTAAGTAACCAAATCTTAGGCAAGTATAGCTTAATCCTTTCTAATCTATATATATAAATAGACCTTATTCTAATCTAAATACAAACTAATTAGTATTAATTTACTAGAAACGTATAATACTATTATATAGGTATAGAAGTACTATTTGTATAAGATTAGTAAAGTTATTATTTAGAAGTAGGAATTATAGTATTATAGTATTAATATGTAATCCCTAAATCTACTAAGCCTAAAGGGGTCTAGTTTACTAGTCAAGTTACTAATAGGACGCGAGGTTATATAATTATATCCCGTATCCCATATCCCATTACCCATATCCTATTACCTATTACCTATATCCCGTATCCCGTATCTCGTAACTATATATGTGACTTCCAGAGAAATAGCTATACTAATATTAATAAATAGACTTAATTTACTACTTCTATTTAAAGACTACCTAATAATAATAGTCCTAATATTAGCTATAGCCTATATAGTATTCCTAGACTATATTATTAATATAGATATAGGTATAATATAAGTAATAGATACTAAGAACTAGCTAGAATATACTAGGAACTGGGTTATTCTAGTAAAATTAAGACTATACTTTAATTATAAGTAAGTTATAGAAATTAGATAAAATAGGATTAATGGCTATTATTTTCTCTTTTTTCTTTTTTATATTATAACTAAATAATTCCCTAAATAAGAGTATTTAAACTTCTCTTTAGAAGAGAGATAATATAATAACTAGTATAAGGCTATAATCTACTAAGGATAAAATATTAGAAATAGGTATAAAACAAAGCTAAGCCGGAATTACTTAAATAGAATAATACTAAAGGTCAAGGTATTCTTTCTATTTTATTTTATAGTTTAGTATTTTCTAATATATAAGATTCTTTAAACTTTAAGCCTTTAACTATTATATTAATCCTGCTATTATAGCTTGCTTGAACTTTAAACTAAGTTAGAAATATTAATATTTATAATAAGGAGGAATATATAGGAATACTAAAATATATTAATAAAAGAACTCGAATATTTAGGATATAATAATAGAGAGAAGGAGAGAAGGAGATATATAGCCGAGAGCACGTAACTAGCCACGTGACTATTACCTAATTCCCTACTATAATAAGTAAGAGTAAAATAACTAAAACTTTACTCTAGCTATTACTTCTTAAGTTTATATTTCTTAAAGCTAAATAATTAATATTAAAATTATATATATATATATTAAATATTAAATATTATTTTATAAAAATTAATTAAAGCTTTTTATATTAATTTTTTTATAATTCATTTAATATATTTTAATTAGTATTAGATTATAAGTATAAAATAATTACTTTACTAATAATATTATAATCTTAAAAAGAATTATTTATTTCTTATAAAGATCTTATTATGCCTCTTTAGATAAATTTAGAAAGCATTATTTAAGGGGGCTTAGAGCGAGCTCTTGCCTTAATTTCGTGCCCTATAAAGTACTAAGAGTTATTATGCCTTGTATTCCCGATACTTTATGCCGTTGTCTCTATTTTCATAGCATATTCTAAGAGCATTTAGCGTCTCTGCATTCCACCAAAGCATGGCACTTGAACCGTCCCGCCAGGATAGGAAAGAAATAATAGGAACATGCAGCTGCATAAGACCAATTAGATTGTCCCTTTCGTATACGCAGCGTAGAATCCCCGACAGCTTTAAACTTCGCAACAATCGCTGTGATGGGACACTTCGCTGCATAAAATGATTCCTCATCATGAATGCCCATCACTGACCCCAGATGTCTCGGATATAAGCACCCGTGATGAAAATAGGCCTTGGATGACTGATCATTGATAAGTAATCGAACAGGGGTAAAATAAATGGCAATCAGAAACGGCAACTTTTCGCGACTCCCAGTGGGCGCTTTTCCCTTGGTATCCCCCCGGCCGAAAGGATCCTCCCCGGGAAACAGGAGGAGCAGGGGGCAGAACGTGCTTGCAATGATACAAAACCACGAGGTCACGTCACTCGACGGGACCTCACTTCCAGCCCCTGAGGTGACTTGACATCAATCTTCAAGCCTCTCACTTCAGCTTCACTGGCATTGCACTCCTCCCAACTCTTCTGTCACAGCTTAATAATGCTTAGAAAGCATGACCTTACTCACCACAACCGGTATGAATTAGCCTTCCCGTCCCGTGCCATCCTCCCAGCAGGTCTCCCTGCCCGCCCGCAGCCCCCACCGGATCGCGGACCGAAAGCTCATCTTCCACCATGCAGCTGCAACTCTGGCTCGCCACAAGCCGAAGTGGGTATTTGCCTTCTCATTATTAGTGCAAGAGCGCCCTGACAGCCCTACGACCATACCTTCATCCACAAATTGAGTATTGAGTTCGCAAACCACTTCCGCTTTGGATCCCGGGCTCCTCGCAGCTTACATTAGCGCGTCAGCAAGTCGCAGAACTCCCGCAGGCCTCGACGCGTGGGTCGCGGATCTGCCTCTTTGGGAATAGAGAGCGTCAGCAAGACCTAACCGTACTGTAAATTTAGAAGCTTAGGAATTGCTTTTCCCGCGGGTGAGGTGCCCATGGCCACAGGGCTGAGAGGTTGGCACTCGGTTGTCAGAAAGCCTGCTGCAGCTGTGGTTGCTACAGGTGGCGGCTTGCTGCGGTATCGGTGCGGGGGGTCGGCCGCTGTGCAACAGCCTTCGAGAGTGGGATTAGGGTAATTTCCCACGTCTGGGACACCTGGGAGGTGTGCTTGGTGTGATTCGCAGCCAGCCGACAGCCACTGCAGGCAAAAGCAGCCGGATGACCAAGCACACACGAATTTGGTGCGAGGTTTGGATAACTTCACTTTCGACCTCCGATGGACGTACTTGGACACAGTGCAGAGTACCTTGATTGCTGTACCTGCGTGGTGAAGCTTGCTAATGCAGTGAGGAGGGACGGCTCGAAAAGGGCGTCATGGTCGTTACGCCGCACGCCAGTCGTATATCGTAAACGTTAGCCTATCAGAAGCTTGGAGTCGTACAAAAAATGATTTCAGACTTCTAAATGGACTTCAGAGCCTTGCGAGGCTGACAAGCAAGAGCGGAGTATATAAAGAAGAGAAGACCATAGAAAAATTTAATGTGATTCAAAGCAAGTCCGCTTTCTGACAACTTCAACCAGCTCTGAACTCCCAGTTGCCCAAATCCATCACAATGTCGTCCCAGAAACTCATCGCCGTAATCGGAGCCATCGGCGCCCAAGGCGGATCCGTCATCTCAAAGCTCCTCAAAGATCCATCCTAGAAGAAGATCCGAGCCGTAACCCGAAATCCCAGCAGCAAAGCAACACAATGGGCCGCCCATTCAAGTCATCGAAGTCGGCCC
Source organism: Hyaloscypha bicolor E (assembly GCF_002865645.1). Lineage (NCBI taxonomy): Eukaryota > Fungi > Ascomycota > Leotiomycetes > Helotiales > Hyaloscyphaceae > Hyaloscypha > Hyaloscypha bicolor. The sequence continues at coordinate 3,383,077 of NW_020194685.1, read as the reverse complement.
CAATGACAAGCCCTCTCTCATTGCTGTTTTTCAGGGAGCGAACATTATCTTCGCAGTAACCAATTTCTGGGAGACCTTTTCTACTTTCGGCAGGTAAAAAGGACAAACCAACGATTTTACACAAGGGTAAGAACCTCGCCGACGCTGCGGCCGCCACACCCCCTCTTCAACACTATATATATGGCGCAATCCCTTCCGGGCTCTCCATCACCAACGGCAAGATCGCCGTTCCGCATTTCGAGGGCAAGGCCAAAGTCGACAAGGACATCATCCATTCCCACCAGAAATTGCTAAGAAGACCACCTTCCTCTGGCTCACGTACTATGGGTTGAATAATTTGTAGTTCCCCATGCCTGGGCCGAACTTCGTCAAGAGCAGCGGAAAACATGTTGTGATGTGGCCGGTTGCGGAAGATACGCAGTGAGGACGATTGGGAGTCCGCATGTAAATGTTGGCTTGTTTGTTAAAGGGATTTTGACGAAGCCGGAGTTGCGCTTGCCGGCCAGATATGTGCTTGCGGAGTCGGATGCGATCTCGACGGGCAATTTGGTCAAGTTGTTGGGTGATGTTTCGGGGAAGCCGACTGAGTATTTGCAAAGTACTGGGCGGATTATAAGAAGCTTTGGCCGATGTGGGGGACAGAAGTTGCTGTGCAGATGCAGGCGTGGGAACTCAGCAAGGAGAAGATTTGGTGTGAAGTGGGTATCAAAGCGGTCACCAAGGATAATTTGAAGATTGAAGGTTTGGTCGGACCTCAAGAGGTGCTCGAAGAAGCGGATATGTCGATTGTATTTTGATGACGTGAAGCGAATGCCGTCTAAGTTCGATTGCAATTTCATTATCTCGTTCTTCTAAATTTGCAATGCCATAGACATCTCAAAATTTTCGTTCAACAGGTGAAGTTCCATGCCTATAGCCGCATCAGCATCTATTCAAGTAAGTGCAACTCGTGCAACTCACCTGCCACAATCCACCTCTGATTAAAATAATTTAACATCTTCCTTAGCTGATTGAAGTCCTCCAGCCACTTTCTATCGTTAAAATCTTGGGCCGTTAAGATATGTTGTTGCGCACAGCACACGATATGTTGAGTCGCTGGAGCTAGAATATCAATGTTGATAGTCCCTACTTCCATGTTGAAAGCGTAGGCAATGTCGATTACCATTCTTGTCATAGTTTTCAAAGCAACTTTTACTGTTTCTCTATATCGCGGATTATTGTCGATGTCTTGCTGCATAGCTGCAGTCTGGTGGAGAGTATATAAAGCTCTGCAGAACGTTAGCTTTAAAGGGATCCGAAGGGCTAGGTTCTTACGAAATAAGCGTCTGCGTCGCACCGCAATAGATGCCCCATCTTCCAGCTACTTGTTCCATAACTGTGCCCAAAAGGTTTTGGAGCTCACAACCTAAAGGGTAAAGTGTGTTCTCGCTCGTTTGACCCGCTTCAATGGCCATGCGAACTCTATCAAGCAAGTACGTTGCTTGGGCTTCCCGACCAAAAGATCCTACTCCTGGTAAAGAAATAGCGGAAACGAAGTAACGAAATGTAGGGTCCATCATATCTCGCCGACTTCCATCTAAGAACTCTGGCTCTAGCGGCAGGTAGTCGTCGTCCCGAATAGGACGAGTGGCCAAGGGTCGACCGTGCATTTGAGCATCACACCCAATAGCCCTTTAATATGTTAGGGACTGCAGTCTTTTGGAGCCACCTTCGATCCACATACCTGTCACATATCATCAGCCCCCACCACGTGGCCAGGGCTTCTTCATCGTCCAGCCAAGCATCAGTGCCTTGCATCTCCATCGAACAAGGCTTGGTATGCAGGCCTAATGCACATGCCATTCGAGCTGAGGTGCCAATAGTAACATATGCTGCCTCGATCACCCCGTGCGCATGCTCATAGGTAGCAAGCAACACACCGGCTTGAACAAGGAAAAGGGAGGAGGGGACAAAAGCTTGAACTTGTGCGAAAAGAGTCTTGGAAGCAAGATAGAGAACTTCCCGGTCCTGGTCCATATCAGGGTCCGGAGAAGGATGCTGGATAATCAGTCGCATAAGAAGAAGTAGGAGTGCAAAATCTGCAGTTGGAGTAGCTTGAAAATGCGCAAACCGGTCGCGGAAACGCTTTTTGGAGATGATTGGGAGCCAAAGATGGACTCCTTGGAAATATCGAACCACGACATCATCGATGTATTTTCCATCTCTCTCGATGATGTGGCGAATCTGGGAGGAGAAGACGCTGTTACTGGTTGCAGATGCTGCAGAATCTTTCGACTCGAAGTTCGATGGCAAAACATCGGATAGCGAGTTCATCAGCAGCAGCGAAAGCCTTACAGTCGGACATAATTTCGCCCGCATTGAGCGTGGGATCGATGTCCATGTTGATGCAAGTCTTTCGGACCTCCCCAGAGGACTCTCAGATTTGGTAAGTCGGTCGCCGGAATGTCGAGGGTCCTCGGGTTCACCATATCTACATACGGCTCTTCGTCTGAAGTAGCGTTAGCATATTCCCCTGCAGGCAATTAATGGCTGAATAGTGAACACCGCAGTAGCCTAATCCAAGAGGGCGTAATGAGGACAGTGAGGTATGGAGTCCGAAACTTACTTGATGCACTGGCTGCAGCTAGGCAGCTTCTTGTCGCAACCTTTCTTGATACTTTTGCAATGGGAGCATACTTGTGGCGCCCGCTGCAAGCCCTCGGTGTCGGCATGCGCCATACGGAGCAGCGTAACGTTTGCCGTTTGGGGGATGTTGGCCCGACTCTGGTTTTCGTTCTGTTGAGATTGTTCACGAGATCTAGGACGTCGGCCGCGATTGTCTCTGGAGGTCTGGGACAAGTATTTATTCCCCGCCCCTTATCGTGAATAGCCACTGTCGACTTTCAGAAACCGTCAGCTCCTGGATTATTGGCGGGGAGTGCGACGATAGACGATGCGGTCAGAATCCAGTGCTCACTATCCAGCCCTGCCAAAGGCTATGAATTCATGCCCAGCAGCCCAAGCAGTACCTTGCTTGAAACAAGATTAAGTTCCTGAAATACGATACTGCATACTCGAGGCTGAAGGACACTAGCAAGCATGGGCTCTGAACTCAAGTTAAGCCACACAACATTAAGCTTAGAATATCGCAACCAGCACCGTGGGAAGCATGGATCCGACGACGAGCCAGTGGGCTGGAGAACAGCATTACATACTATTGCATGATCGATGACCAATTTGCTCAACCTCCATTTAAACGCCGAAGTGGATGGCGGATGACTGTGTGGGGATGTGTTGCCAAGCGAACTGGGGGTGCTTGGAATTGAGAATATCCGGCTAGCTCCCAAATTGGGGATTTTCGCGAAAACTGGTGCTGACAGTGCATACCAAGCCTAAACCAGAAAATGGTAGCATTGCTTGCCTCTGCCCGCCTCTGCCCCAAGCAAACGCCATCACCCGGGATTCCAGGTACGGAAGTCCAATCGCTACACCAAGCGGACATCGCGGACGACTCTTCTGGCCAACTGTAGCCCGAACCGGACTAGAAGCGGGAATTGGGAATTGGAGGACTTGCTCCAAAACTCCACCGCCGCCCCTGCCAACCCGGTGAGCGGCCTGAATGGAGGAGTTGTTTACCCCAAAATGCCAACTGCCGCAGGATGACGACGGTACTAAGTGATGGCCTGCATATTTTTCAGGGCGCGAGCGTCACGAGAATCGATTGTGCGGTGCATTTCTGCGCAAATGATCAGATTGCTGATGGCGGAGATACCGACTGCTGCATAGGCGTAAGCGCGCTGCGGAGCATTTACCGCCCAGCCAACGCGGCACCACAGGAAGTTTGAAATCACATGTGGCAAGATACTCGAAGCCGTGTATTTGAGACATATTTGGCTTCGAGGAATTCACCGCCCCCAGAGGACAAGACTGACTTTCCTTAACTCGTCAACCTGCCTCAACACGACTTGCGGGAACACGAGACCTGGCACTCCTTTTGGCCTGACATTTCACGATGTCACCGTGACAGAAATAGTTGACATATCTGTCTGAGCTGCATTCCGGAATGCCATCGTGGCAAGACATGACAAACGAGCAAAAAACTTCTCCGCAGCGCATCTCCGCCTCGCTCACAACTCGGCGATAATCTTGACAAATCTAGCTACACTGCCCTGTACCCTTGGCATTGGCAGGTCATCTATTCTTCTCGTTGGATGTTCGACCTCAGAATGTCTGCGGTCCAGTCTTTTGCGTCGATGCCCTCACGCACATGATTTGGAAACATCAAAGGGAAGCAACGCAGCTGCTTCTCCCACTCAAGCCAGTCGCCCTTCACGCTGCACTCTTCAAGCCTTTTGCGAAAAACAACTGCGTCGGGAGCGGGAACATCATATGCTGCGATGATTCCATCAACTTTGATGATGCTCACTTCAGCAATTCCAAATCAGCCGGATATAGGGGAAACTCTGGGGTCTGACAACGACGACTCGCCAATCCAACCTAGTGCCACTTCCTGGGTTCCTTTTCGACTGGGCAGTGAGTCGTTTTGGTCGATGGCATCTATTTATGGGTTGTTGTTTCTGAAGTCCGTGGCGGCACGTATGGCGAAAATGTTCTCCACTGGATAAATGTTCTCCTGAGCACCCTCGGTCGCCTCTCGCAAAAGTTGCAAGGCCGCATACGGAAGAAATGTCCAACTCCAACGCAATATTTCCACCAGCGGAGTCACCTATGAATGACATGCGAAAACTCTGCTCTCTCGCCTCTCGTGCAAGGGTCTGGTGTGCATTCTCCAAATGGGGAATTGTTGTAGATGCAGGGCTTACTGGGACCAGCGGGTAGCTCACGAGGTTGATCTCGTATTGTGGTAGTTTCGAGCAGAGTTCTGCACACAGAGCCCAGTGGTCCTTATTGGGGGGTCCGCGAGACCCGCCTCCTGCAAAGCAATATAACTTGTGTGGGACGGCCAGTCTCCTTTTCTCGCCCCACGAGCCATTGGGCAACAGTGTGAATATCCGGGTCTCGTCTACCAATGTTTCCTCAACCCGACAACCCTTCTCCGCTGTCTTGTGTGGCGACAGTCGTGGAGATGCCTCTGTATGTGATGTGTGGTGTTTGAGTATCGGAGATGCAAATGGTTTGAGGAGAGCTTGGGTAGCGGCGTCGGGGATGTGGTAGTCCCGATGATTGACTCGAATTGAGGATGTGGGTTCGACGACGACGGTAGGCTTTTGATCGTTCATAATCACTCTTATTGTTTCGGTTTGTGTTCTCGAAGATATCACAGGATGGACAAACGCGTTCGAAGGCCTGTAATGAGGTCGCTGACGGCTTGATAAGTGTCGCTTTGATTTTCTTGATTGACAGCTTGGCAGCCATGTCGTCGAGTAGCTTTGCAGGAGCTGAATCTGCGGTGAGAGTAAAGTTGTCTATTACTTGAAGCCGTATGCAGCCAATAGTCATTATTGCATGACTGCAGCTCGAGAGTCGCGACCTCGAGGAGCCCAAGCCAGAGGCTCGTCGACTGCGCAGAAAGGGCCGAGAGGCGAGTATGCTGCTTCTCACGAGACATATTTGCCTTCGGCATGGAGGTTCAGGGACGTAAAAGAGCCAACATTCTCCAGTGACGGGGTGTCTTGAGCATTGCTTCCTGGCCTTCGCGGCAGCCGCGCCGCCTCATTGTCGTCGGTGTGCAGATTCGGCCTGACTTCGCAGATTGGTTTCCAGGAGAGCTTCCTTGGTCAACTAGTTCCCGCAGAATTGTGGTTTCGTTTCGAGGTCTGAGGCGAGGGGTTGTCGCATGGATGTTGAAGTTGTCAATCTCTTGAAGAGCCGTAACCTTGGAATGAAGGAACTTAATATTTAGGTCACGTGCAAACCACAAACTTCACATTCCACGCCACAACATCAAGAATTGATAACCATACTTGAATTGGAGCATGAAATCTAAGAAACTGGAGATTTTTTATGTCGGGTGAATTTTGGTCAATTTCCAGTCTAGGCTCCTCAGGGGGGGACGGAACTCTTCCTCGGCCACTCCTTCAACGTCAACAAATAATCGAACAATCCTCTCACATCTCCAGCCTAAATTTCATCCTCACACTCTCCGTGATTCTTTGGAACGAAAGCGGAACCTTTCGTGGAATGTTGCCGACAATTGCTGCTTTGATGGCTTTATCAATGACTCCCCAAATCGAATCGAGCTTTCGCTCCGAAAGACAGCATAATTTCGGGGTGTATTTGTCGATCTTTTCGGATGGATGGAGGAAATCTTACGTTGAGGGCTTGCCAAGTTTCGTCTGTTGTACCTAGCGTCGGCCGTTAGTCTAGAAGGCACAGGTGAGTTGCAAGAGAGCGACACAACTCTTATCGTGCACCTGACAATCTCCAACCTCACTTTCCGAAAACATACGAATTTGTGGGAGGACATCCAATTCTCGTTTAAGGTATAATCATGCCATGCCGAATTCTGAAAGCATACATGCAAGAAATGGAGAAACTCGATCTTTCTCCTCCAGCTTCTCCAGATGCGTTGCAATATCGACCAGTGTCTCTCGAAGGCCCAAGACTTTTGGGCCTGGTAGGGTGAAACGTCGAAACAAGTATATCAACTACTCATCGCCTGGAGGTTGGCAATGTACCGATATTGCAGGTCTCAAACAGCGAAGATCCCCTTCCGCGATGTAATGAACGCAAAGCTAAGCTGGTGATACTCGGTCGACACCCGTGTTTGCTGACCTGAGCTCCGCGTACGCGAAAGCACGCGGGTGATGAATCTGATGATGCCTTCTCAGAAATAGCCGGTCACGGGAAAGACCTTCCAGGTTTATGTCACGCCACAAGTATGGAGTCCGGTCTTTTTCCTTCTCCAAATGTTCTGTTCCCTTGCGGAAATTAACAATTGCATAAACAAGGCAGTATTTGGCATATAGTTAGGCTTCAAAAAATGAGGGTAAAGTTGATGTAGATTCAGATGTCTAAAGTACAAGAAGTGCGGTTCAGCGGAGGGTTTATATGCCTCTACAGCTGAGCTAATCCAAAAAGAGGAGAATCACATTTATGGCAACTGACAGAAATCCTGTAAGTCGGGGTGATGAGTGACTGGAATCGTCCTTCAGGCACTGCGGAGAATGTTTTCCCGCACTAACCTTGTTTTGTTATTCCATATCCTCTGCCTTGTGCCCTCGTTCTTTTCCACAACCTCTTGTAACTTGCGCCACGACTGCAGAACATCCTTTTCCGTATTCTGGACCTTGCCCTGGAGCTGCCTGATCGAAGGTGGCATTTCGGTGGCGTAGAGATCGCCCAAAAGTATTTGCCTCAATGCTATCCAGTACGTGGAGATTCATGTAACAGATAGTGAAAGGCAGTTTGCGTCAGGCTTGGCAATGATACCTGAGGTATCAATACCGTATCAATACCACCCGGTATTAGTCAGTATTACAGGGATCAATACTGGATCGATTGGTATTGATACTAAGCGAGCTCTCACCGCCTTTCTACCCCGCCATGCCTCACTCCCCTCCTTCCTTACCTTTTCCCTCCTCGTACGACGACTTTCTCTAAAGTATATCCTCAAAATGTCTTCTTTATTTGAACCAGACGAGTTCCTTATACCATCACTTATAATAGAGTCAGTTATATCCGATCCAGCCCATAGCAAGAAGCGATCCCCTACTTGGGCCCACTACCGGTAACCCTACTAAGATAAGATTTAGTTCTTTCTTTATTGCCTTTACTATATATGAGGTGAAATTCCGCCGCCATACGGTAGTACAAGCTCAGGAAATATGGCAAAATATATTAAGAAATACTACCCTGAGATTATAATAGAGAAGGCTCTAAGTAAGACTCAAGAAGCGGTAAAGAAGTAACTTAGATAGCTATATTACTAAGCTGAGGCTACTAGTAAGGCTAAGGAGTTTGATTTAGAGATCCTTGAGGCTTCTCTTAATATAATAGTCCTTATAGAAGCTCTGATTTCTCTAATTATTATATGAAATCTCTTATATATTATGGTTAAATAGCCAGAGTTTTATACCTTTTGCCAAGTACTAAACCAGGTATATAAGGGCAAGATTACTACCTCTTACTCTGGAGTTTCTAATAAGGTCAAGGAGGCTTGGGCAAGATATAAGGATATTATATAAAAGGCTATCTAATTAGTACTCTTACGGATATATATTTCTCTTGATATCTGGACTTCTCTAAACCGATATCTTCTCTTAGTAATCTATACCCACTTTACTTCGTATAACTCAAAGAGATAAAAGGCCCTTCTTGCTCTTAAGCAAGTAGGTGGCTATTCCGGGGAAAACCAGTTTGCAGTTCTTCTTCTAGTTTTTTAGGACTATAGTATTATATGAAAGCTTGGGGCTATTATAACTAATAATGCTTCTTCTAATAATACTCTTTACCGGGCTATTTAACTTTACTGGAAGCAAGAGTTTAGCTTGGAATAGAATATAGTATAAATGCGAATTTGCTATATTGGCCATATTATTAATTTAATAGTATAAGCCTTCTTGTTTATAGGTATAGTGGAATTAGAAGTCCTTAAGTCGTATAATAATTAAGAGAAGCGAGAAGAATATACGGATAAGGAGGTAATAAGAGCTAAGTTTAGGCTCTTGGGATTACTTGGCAAGGGATATAATATCGTAGTTTATATCTATAGATCTGCTAGTAGAATAGTATAATTTGTTAAGCTTATAGGAAGGCTGGTTCTTATAAATAATTATATAAGGTGAAATAGCTAGTATAAGATACTTGATATTCTCTTACTCTTGAGGCCCTATATTAAGGCCTATTACCAGGCTTATAAAGAGGAGCTTAAGGATAATATCTTAAGCTTTAAGGAGTAGGGAAGGCTTTATATAATTCGAGACTTTCTTTACTTTTTTATATGAGCTATTTTCTTTACTAAGGGAGATTTTATATCTATTAATTATATACTCTTTATAATAGATATATTAATTAAATATATTTAAACCGAGATTATAAGTTATACTTTTTCTTTTCTCTTCTTTTCTTTCTTTCTTTATCTTACTAATATATAATATAATAGGCCAAATATAAAAAGAAAAGAGATTAAGAAAGCCAGGACTTCCTTAGCCGGCTTGATATAGTATATACTATTCTTGATAAGTACTATACCAAGACTAATCTCTCTCCTATTTATACTACTACTTTAATCTTAAATCCTGGTAATTATAAGAGATATATTAAGGTTTACTGGCCAAAGAAGTAGGTAAAGCCGATTTTAGTAAGTATAAAGGCACTCTGGGAGAAGTATAGAGAAGAGGCAGCTATGCCCTTACCTTCCTATATGCCTTTCTCGTATAGTAATCTCTCTTAAGATATACTAGAGATAGATCCCTTTAATAAGATTGCCTTGTCTCTTTATATAGTTACTAGGCTAGCAAGTGAGGACGAGTATAAGAACTATAACTTACAAGACTTATATGATCCTGGAAAAAGGGGAGCCCTTATATAATAGTATTAAGATATATAGAGGCAATACTAGCCTAGGCTCTTACTTATGGCTATTAATATTCTCTTAATCCCACTAATAAGTAATAAGCCAGAGAGAGTCTTTTTAGGAGATTGTTATATGGTAGCCTGGGATAGAGTATAAATAGAAGCAGAGACTATTAAGATAAGAGAGTACTTAAAGTACTAGAAAAGAAGCAGAATTCTAGATATCTTTTTTGAGACTAGCTAGTTTAAAGGGGGAACTAATAAGAATTATATATTTCAAGGCTCTTATATAATCTTAGATTCTTTTAGAAATTTCCTAAATTTTTTTTCCTAGGCTAATTTTAATTATTTAGGAAGGATCCTTTACTTTTACTTTCTGCCTTCTTCCTTTATTAATATTAATACTAATAACCTGATCTCTCGTATAACGTTAATATCTTATATAATATTAAATAATCCTGCTCCTGGTAGTAATCCCCCTGCCTTGCCTGCTCCTGGCCCTCCTGTACCTGCTAACCCAAACTAGTAGTAAGTCTCTTAAGCTTAGCTGCTTATATAATTATTAACCTGCTAGACTTGTTTCTTTCGTTAATCTTACAGGTAATGCCTTTGCTCTTGGTACAGGCCAAGCTCTTCCTTAAGGCTAGTAGATAATGGTGGTTACGGGCCAGTAGCTAGCTGGATTTGTAAGTAATTCTTCTCGTACGAGAGGGCTTAAGCTAACTAGATTCAAGTATTATAATAACCTCTAGAACCAAGCTCTTGCTCTTCCTGGCCAAAACGTCCTTGTTAACCCTAATCGTATTGTAATTAGTCAAGTTATGACTTAGCGCCAGTCATATATTAATACGATTCTCATTTAGTATAGAGGAGCTAATATAATAGCCACTCCTTGCCGTTCTTGTGCTCGTACGGGCCTTAATAATACCATTTTCCCTGAGTGCCGCCGGATTATGGGTTAATGGAATAACTGCTGTGGTAATTATAAGTGGCCGGACCATGCTGCTACTTGTACTTGGGGAGGGGATACTGAGAGTGAGAGTAGCGATGGAGATATTGGTACTGGAGGACGTGGAGGACGTAGAGGACGTGGAGGACGTGGAGGACGTGGAGGAGGACGTGGAGGAGGACGTGGAGGAGCTAGCAGTGGTGGTCGTGGAAAGGGAGGACGCCTTACTCAACGTGGTGCTGTGAGAAAGACCCCTCGTGGAACTGGTAGGGCAGCTGCATTACGTACAATTACTTAATAAGGGGTATTTATAGCCTTACTTGTACTTTATAGAGGCCGTACGAGGGTTTGCAATCTTTTAGATAGTACCTTTAATACAAATAGTCCTCTCAAAGCATTAAAAACACCAAGAATCTCAAATATACTAGGATTAGCTCGCTTAGGATTGATACCGGTATTAATAGTATTGATACCTTACGATTCTGGTATTAATCCGGATCAATACCCGAAATTAGGTAATATTGCCAAGCCTGGTTTGCGTGATTCGGAACGGAAAGGAGAATTCGGTCGAAATTCGTAGAGATCTCGTCGACTCGAAAGTGATCTGGTTCGAAGGACAGTGACCGTCAAATCTCACTGATCCATGCCGCGATGGCCATAATATGAATAGGAGTAAGATGACGAAGAAACAATACTCTACCTTCTGGAAATAGCAAAGGATTGACCTGGTGACCTGGTTGCCACAGGGTTGTGTAGACGTGACGGTGGGACGGCGATGAAAACGAAGTTTTAGTCTTCGATGCCTCTCAAATTAAGGCATTATGATTGCCTGTATTTTACTGCAGGCAGTTGTAAGGAAAGAAGGGCCAGGATTCCAAGCGCGAATACCTGCGGCCGCGTCGAAAGGAGATGGTCAAAGGTTTTGCATGTGAGATTTCGCATCGATTTGGTGTACGAGAGTGAATGTAGGAAACCAGTCAAGTTTCGAGTTGGGTGGGAAATCTATGGACTCTTGGTGCCTTGTCCCAGAGCCGCAGCGCCACAGCACCCAATTCTGACATCTACAAAGTTGCACAGAGACTGATAAGGTTTCCATTGAAGGTGAGTTATTTCTGCCAATCTTGCATCTTGCAAAACGACAAGGTCGACTCGGCGTGTAGCCTGCTTTTCGTTTCTGAATTCAGTAGTGGGGAGTCGAAGCACAAGCCATGACACCATGTGGATTTCCGTTCGTCCTGAGAAGGTATCTGTCTTTACTTTCTTCACATTGGAATTTTATTTCACGTTTCATGCTTGGGGCAGGCGAGTCAGAGATGCATGGCTTTACTGCTTTAGTAATTGAAATTTCAGGTGCATTTCTGGAGAGCAGTGTGGGCAAAAACTATTCAAGCTACTCAAGCTACTCTAGAGTAGTCTTGAGTGGAGTAGAGTAGAGTTTGAGTAGTATAATATGGTACTTGAGTAGAGTAGAGTAGAGTACTACTCTAGAGTAACTCAAGAGTAGTCACGTGCAAGTCACGTAAATGTAATAAATCGATATTTGTTTAATTATTAACAAATAAATAAGGTACATATTAAGCAGCACTATATAATTTAAGCTAGAGCTTATATAACGCTACTTAAATACCAGATTTCCCTCCTCGAAATCTTTCTTTTCCTGCTTTTTTTCTTCTCCTTTTACTTCTTCTAATTCGTCTTTAAATAACCCCCAGCTTTTTAAGTAAGATATTATCTTAATAGTACTCTTATTAAGTCTATTATGTAATTTAAATAATAAGAGTACCTTGAGAGAAGAGTTTGCCCTTAATAGCTAAGGAAGCCTAAGAATATATTAAGGTTCTACCTTATTTATAACGGCAGGAACAAAGCAATGGAACGATGCTCAAAGATCTATAATTCCAATATCCTACAGAATCTAAAGCTAAGGAGAGAAGGAGTGAGGTGTGGCAGTGGATAAGTAGGTATGGCCAAGACCACTGAAACGCCGAGCTTGGTTTGAACCATAGCTTGGAACCTTAGCTAAAACCAACCCCTTTGGCTGAAACCACGTCCGTATCAACCATATAACACCAGCCGTCACATTACCCCCCCTCCAAAAAGCTCGTCCCGAGCGCTAGTAAACAAAGGGAAAGCTAAAGCGAGTGTAATAAAAATGACAGAACAAAGGAAAAGGACCCTATTCCAATCAAGCCGCAAAATCAGCCCTCCATATACGGTTAAAAACCGGATCCAAGGTTGGCCCTCCTCCAGAATCGCTAGAATCGCCAGAATCAGAGTAATGGTCAATTGCGGCAGTCGTGACCTATTTGCAACCAGAACCAGTGGCAGTACTTGCAGGAGCCAAGCTACAGTTCTTGATAAAGTGATCCTGGGATCCGTATCTGATATACCTGCCGGTTTGACGATATAGCTGGCGGAGCTCCTTTGAGGTGGAACGGGCTGGCATAGCCGGTGAGATTGGCTCAGAGAACGACGTGAGGGCACCAATTACCGGTGTAACGATATCAATTGTCAGTTTGCTGACGTCTATAGGATCGCTGGCAATTCTGGGAGCAGTAACGTACGGTGGTGCGGCTGTTTTTGACGAGAGCTGCTGAACCGTACGTAGGAAATCGGCGTAAATCCTGGGTAGAACAAGCTGCTGGGCCAGACGAGAGCGAATTGCGGAATTGAGGCCATTGCGAAAGCTGGAAATTTTATTAATATCTGGCCAGCTTTGGCTATTCGCTTCGTACAGGGTATATTCAAACTTGGCAATATAGGCAGAAAGGGAATCGTTGCCTTGGCGGAGGGCATAGAGCTTGTCTTCAGCCTCCGATTGCTTATTTGGATTGTCGTATACCCGTGAAAGCTGATCCAGAATCGTTTGGTAGTCCCACGATTGAGTATACTCTATATAGGAGAGCTGTAGCAGAACTATTAATTAGACAGACGAATCAAGGTTCAGGTAGACGTAGTAGAATTGAGCCGTGGCGTCTCCAATTGCCGTACCATCGATAGCTAGCTTTGCTTCAATAGAAGGTAACCAAGTGTCGAATTTGTAGGTACTTCCAGCGAACTTCTCAGGATCAGGGAGCTTCGACTTTTGACTGGATTTCGCCGTAGAGGCAGTTAACTAGGCTTGGGTACTAGCGAGGGCAGCTCGCAAGATGGTGATTTCAGCCCGTAAATCATCGAACTCGAGTTGAACTTGCGTTTGGAAGGTGTCCATTCTTAAGGGAGTATTGGTAAAGTTGGTAAAGAGGTAAAAAATCAATAAGGTAGTGAGCCAGGGGCTCCAATAAATAATAAGGGGTTGAGCTGGCCAAAATCGAGCTTTTTGGCACCTTGCGGGTAAAAGACTATAGACAGCGCCATATAACAATAACAATAAGGGGGCTCCGCGTGAAAGCGGGCTAGTGGACAGGAGTTCCAATAAGTGAGTATATAGCTCTAATAAATAATAATAATAACTACTGTCCGAAAGATAGGAGTTTTAGATTATATAATAACAGGAATAAAGCAATGGAATAATATTTAAAGATCTATAATTCCAATATCCTATAGAATCTAAAGCTAAGGAGAGAAGAAGTAAGGTATAGTAATAGATAAGTAGGTATAGCCAAGACTACTGAAACGCCGAGCTTGGTTTGAACTATAGCTTGGAGCCTTAGCTAAAACCAATTCCTTTAGCTGAAATCATATCCGTATTAACTATATAATACTAGCTATTATATTATTTACTAAGCCTTATTACTACTTAATTAGGTAGTATAGTAGTACTAGACCCGGGCCATTCCGGAGCCTTATCTAATTAGGCTAGTATATTACGTGTAATATTACATATAGTATTATATATATACTACTTAACTACTCTAAAATATTCTAGAGTAGTTAAGTCGAGTATAAATAGTAAGAAATTTATTTAAGTAAAATATAAGTAGGGCCTACTATTCTACTCTATTCTATTTATTTTCTATATTACTAGAGAATATATTAAAGTATAAAGTAAGGAGTTCGAATTATAGAATAAAATATTATTTGAGAACTAATTTGCCTTATTTCAAACCAGTAATTATAAGTCCTATTCTTTTCAAACTCTATAAGATATAATATTTCTAATATTAGGGTATATTTATATATAAAAATAATAGTACAAAATATCGGAAATATAGAGTATTATTTTATAAAGGCTATTAAATACCTTATAAAGTCTTACTTTAATCTCTCTATAGCTAGTTCTAGTTCCCTATAGGCCCTATAAGAGTTCCCTGAAATGTGGCTTATTTTACTAAACCTCTAATTTCGATTATTTTTTAATTAGTTCGATTTTATCTATAATAGCAGAATTAAGGCAATAGCTAGGGCTTAAAGATTCAAGAATCTCATATATTGAAAATACTAAGCTAAAGAGAAGAAGGAGAAAGAGAGAAGAAAAGGGAATAAAAAGAGGGAAATACTAGCTAAAACTACTAAAATACTAGCTAGCTAGATAAAACCAGTTATATAATAGCTATACCCAGCCAGTACTATTATATTACCTCTCCGGAAACCAAATCTGAATGCCCTTATTTAGGTATATAAAGGAAATAAAGTTTTAATAAAACTCCTAAAAATAACTAGCTTTTAATAGTTACTATCTAACTAATAGCCACCTCCCTCTCTACCTGAGGCTCCAGAACTAGCCTCGGACCCAAAATCGTTTATAGAACTGTCTATAGAGCTCAAATCGTCTATAGAGTTCAAATTGTCTCTAGAACCGTCTATAGAACCAAGCTTATCCAGAAAACTGTCCAAAGAACCAAGCTCGTTCAGGAAACCGTCTAAAGAACTATCTATAGAATTAGTCTCTATATCCGACTTAATCTCGGCTCTAGAGCTAGCTTTACTAGAGTCTTATTAGCTCTCGGTTTCTTTAGAGAACGAGTTATTAGTAGAAGGATATTATATATAAGCTTTTTCTAAAATAGAATTATCTGAATTGTCCGAATTAGAGAAGTAGTATTATATAAGGAGCAGCCGTATAAGAGGCGAATAAGAAAGGGGCGAATAAGGAAGAGGCAAATATAAGATAGTTATTTCTGTTTTAAATTAGTAAACTGGAACTAATTACCGGGTTATTTCTGTTTTAAGTCGGTAATTCGAAACCAACTATTATATCTCTTTTGTTTTAAGTCGGCAATCCGGAACCGACTATTATATCTCTTATTTCAAATTGGGAAACTACTAATTATTAGAGGGAAATACCGGTTCTTTTATTCTTGTTAATATTAAGGAAGTATTATCTGCTTTAGTTAAGGGCCAGATTCCGAGGTTAACTGGATTATAGAGGACGGGAATCTTTTTTTTTTTAAGTCGGCAGAGGACCGACTATTAGATTATTATCTACTCTAGTTAAGGGCCAAACTCCGAGATTAACTAGGTTATAGAGAACAGGGTTATTATCTGCTCTAGTTAAGGGCCAGATTCCGAAGTTAACTAGATCTTAGAAGATATATCTTTCTATCTTTTTTAAATTCGAGAGAATCCGAATATTAGAAGCAGTATTCTGCCTTCGCTTTCCAAGAATAAGTATAGGTCCTTTACTAATAGTATTATATTACCTCTATAAGCCGAGTTAAGTAAGCTTAGTATAATATAATAGCGGAATTAAGGTAATAGCTAGAGCTCAAAGATTCAAGAATCTTATATATTAAAAATACTAAGCTAAAAAGAAGAAAGAGAGAGAGAAAAGGAAAGGGGATAAAAGGAGGAAAATACTAGCTAAAACTACTAAAATGCCGGCTAGCTAGGTAAAACTAGTTATATAATAGCTATATCTAGCTAGTATTATTATATTATTTATCTAAATAACTATCTAATATATAATTACTTTCTCTTAATTCTTTTTTCCCCCTTTTTTATATTTATTCTCCTTTTCTAAATATATTATCTCTTTTATATAATTAGGAATTATTATAATCTACTCTTAAATCTTACTCTAGAAAAAGTTTTCCTAGTATTTCTCCTACTTTACTCTTAGCTTCTTTCTATTACTAGTAAATCCCCGCTTAATAGTTTCCTTTTTTATCCAGAACCAGACTTTCTTAATTATATTAAAATCAGGTAAGTTTCCTAATTAAAATATCTTTATAATCTTCTATAGATTATAAATCTTTTTCTAGTAATATAACTTATAAAATCCTGTATTGTTTTTTTATATAATAGTATTAGGGCAATTCTTTTAGTATTTCCTTATAAATAGTAAAAGCTTCTTAATTAAGATCTTTTTCTAGTATTAATATTAATTAATTTCTTCTTATTTATTTTTTATAATATAAGTACTAGTCTTTTTATTATACTTCTATATTTTTTGTATTTTTCTAATAGCTCTTCTATAAGCCTTTTTCTATTTCCTTAACTATTTCCTTTATTTCTTTTCCTATTTCTATTTATTAGCCTTTTTAATTAATAAGTTTCTTATATTAAAATTGATCTTATAATTTTTCTTTTCTTATAAAGTTTCTTTTTCTTATATATAATAAGGCTTCTTTTTATTATAAGAGAATAATTCCCAAAATATATATTCAGAAAATTCTTTTTATCTCCTTTATATATAATACTTATT
Source organism: Hyaloscypha bicolor E (assembly GCF_002865645.1). Lineage (NCBI taxonomy): Eukaryota > Fungi > Ascomycota > Leotiomycetes > Helotiales > Hyaloscyphaceae > Hyaloscypha > Hyaloscypha bicolor. The sequence goes on along the minus strand of NW_020194685.1, from coordinate 3,366,086 downwards.
ATATATTTTTTCAGGTAATTTTTATATATATCTCTTTCTTCTTATATCTCCTAATTAAATAATAGTCTCGTTTATAAAAATCATATCTTTCTAATTATTAAGTATCTAATATTCTTGCTCTAAGTACTAGACTAATCTTTTCTCTTTACTAAGAGTATTCAAGCCAGGCTTAACTATTAGTTTATACTAAGAATAGCCTATATAAGTAAGAACCTTCTATATAGTTCTAAATATAATCTTATAACCTCTTCTTTTTATTTCCTTTATAATTATAATATAAGAAAAGCCTCTTATTATAGAATTTTAAAGAATAACTTTCAAAATATACTTAATTATTTTAGAGAAGATTATAGATTAACTAGATCTTAATATATTAAGTATATAAAAGACCTCTAGGGGCATATTCTTATTTTCTACCTATTTACGCTTTCTAGCTATAGCTATAAATTAATAAAAAGCTATTTTGGATACTTCTATAGCTTCTCTAATTTGTCCCAAAGATTTCTTATTCTCAAGTATATAAATAACCTTAATTCTAGTATTAGTAGAGTGCTTTTTGGGCCCAAAAGTAGCAAGTATAAAAGCAGTTAACGAAGCGGGTAATAGAAGGGCTAGTTTAGTTAAATTATTATCTGAATTATCCGAATCTAATAGTAAATTATACCATATATTTTCTTTATCTTTAGTATACTCGTTAGAGTATTCGTTATCTGAGGAATTAGGAAGAGAGGAGAGCTCTAATTAGTTATCTAATAAATCAGGAAAATCGAATAACCTCTAAAAGTAGCCATAATAATAGCTAAAGTAAAGCAAAAGATATTAAGTATTTTTCTAATTAATTAGAATTAGAATTCAGAACGAAGTATATAGAGAGAGGTATATATTAGGGCTAATTACCCCCCTTTACTCGCTATTAATTAGTGGACTCGCCTATATTTATAGGCGTTTGGGGGCGTTCAGTACCTGTCAAGCTATATAAGCCCATATTAAGCCTTCAGGGCACTTTTAGTAAGCTTATAGGGGCTTACAGGGGACTAGGACTAGCTACAGGGAGATTAAAGTAAGACCTTACAGGGCATTTAGTGGCCTTCATAAAATAATGCCCTGTATTCCCCATACTTTATGCCGTTGTCTTCGTATGCAATTTACCCTCACTGCACACATCTTCCATGTTACTGTCATCTCTCATTTATATCCTGTCACTTGAAATCTTCTATACCACTATTCTATACAAACTTCTGCCCTTAACCTCCCCAAGAGGTGTGTGTTCTTCCAATACCTTCCCGTCATGGAAAATCAGTGTCTCACAATGCTACTACACATTGGAGCATGGGTTGAGAAAGCAGATCTTTTCTATAGCAAGACATCCCACAATATATATGTTATGAGCAACCCGACAGATATGTCAAGGCTCAAGCACCATATCGTTTTCGGGAGCGTACCTCAGTTATTCTCACATCACACACCAACCGACTTTCGTTACAAAGCCTTGGGCTCCTAGGGAACATTCACACTCCTCAACTGTCTCCCTCGCATTAGAATTCGAAGGAATGCTCAAATATTCTCACTCCTCCCACCCTTCAACCTAAATTACTTCGTCTCCCATTCACAAACAACGGAAATATTACTTCGCTTCAACTTCCACCCAGAAGGGCGCTGATGCTAGAAAGATGGCTATTCGAGGAGATCGGAGATTTGCTCGATGCAATGGCTACATCAGTTCTTGAGATGGCAATAAATTCGGCATTATTTTCGGAATCAGCTGCATATGAATATTGAAGTATTAGAATGCATCTACCGTCAGAAACTATCTCGCCGGTGAAATGAATCAGCAAGTTGGATATTATACTATCTTCCAATAATGACTATGGCAGCGGTAGTCCTTGTTATGGTTGCGGTGATGTTTGGTAAAGCCTGGCACAGGTAAGCCGTAAACCTACATGGACATTTTTATCAGGATGATTGTAATCTCAGAAATGGAGTTCTCGACTGGCTACGGGGCGCTTATACATAATGCTAATTGCTACGTAATGTATAAGATCCTCGTACATTATCAGAACGTTAAGTCCGACTTTGCACCCTAAAAAAATGTGACATTGTCACTTCAAAGCAGCGGCCCCCGCCAAACACTCAAAGCTTAGAAAACATGCTCTCCTTCTGCGCCCTAACATCCAGCTCATGCGTCCACGTACTCCTGGGTTGCTCATACAAGAACCAGTATATATCAGCCAGATCTCTCGGCTGCATAATATACCTCTCCACCTCTATCAACTTCTCCTTCTCCCCTTCCCTCTCCCATTTCCTCCTCGTAACACCACCAATCAGCTTCCCATCCACTGGCCCATCCATCACAAGATGCGCGCAATGAACCCCCTTTGCTTGGTACTCCCACGTGATAATCTGTGCCAAACTCCTTAACCCGAATTTCCCGGGTGAGAAAGAGGAGAGTCCAGCGGATCCGCGCAGGGAACCCGTTGCGCCGGTGAAGATTATTGTGCCTTTCTCCGCGGCGAGCATATCTGGGAGTACACATTTAGTTGCCCAAAATGCACCGAAGAGGTTGATTTTAGTGAAGGATTCAAATTCCTCGGACGTCGTGTCAAGGATTGAGCGCCCGTTTACTCGTCGAGCGCCTGCGTTGTAGATCAGTACCGAGGCGGGACCGAGCTCTGAGTGGATGAGGTTGAAGCTTGATTGAACTTGAGATTCGATTCGCAAGTCCGTGAGATAATATCTTGCTGTTCCGGGACCAAAGGAAGAGGTGATACCGGAGACCATGGTCTGTAGTTTGCCTTCCGTGCGGGCTAGGAGGGCAGCGATGAAGCCTGAGGAGACGAAGCGTCGGGCGACTGCTTCTCCTATCCCGGGTCCTGCACCGACGACGGCGATTACTGGTTTGTTTTGGGGATTGTGCGACATGGCTTTGGTGGCTTGGAAGGAAGGAGATGGTGGAGAGGGGAGTTGTTCAAAGGCTGGTGCTGAGGAGAAGTGGGGAAAGGGCTAAGGGTACTTGGTGCGGAATTGAGGCACGATGGTGGCAATTGTTATATGTGTTTTGAGAGAAAGAATAGGGGTTGATGTCTGGAGTATCAGAAGTTTGTGGGGAGATGGCTTCACATTAGTTAGTCGAGATGTTGAATAGTAATCAGACCTCGGTAAATTGTAAACTGGTCGGGGCATATTTGTGGGTTGAAAGGTTTACATAGAGAAATGTCAAGTTATTGTTCTCTTTTGGGGGAATCGGGAAGTAAGAACAGAAGAAGAAGGTTGTTATGTGGGTATCCAATATCTGAATGTGTCACGTATACTGAGCGACCTACTCATGATCCCTCATCAACCCCTCTGCCTCCTGCAGCCCCTCGTCATTCCCATCAATCTCATCATCCCGACCACTCTTCTTCATAATGCCAGCCAACCTCACAGCATCAACTTGTCCTTGCTCAACATCCACTATCCAAATCAGCGGAGCAGGAACTGCAATCAACACCGCCAGAAAGAAGAACGCGGGCCGGATCGTCCCCGTCGCATCAACAATGGCACCCACAATCGCCGGTCCCACGGCCGAGCTACCCTTGTCAGTGATGGCAAACAAGGCGTAAAATGCTGCTTCACTTCCAGGCGGAATTAGACGCCCGAAGAATGAGCGTGCGTACGAGGAGATTCCGCCCATGACGAAACCGTGGATAAAGCCAAGGGGATAGATTTCCCAAGCTTGTTGTAGGCCACCCCAACCTAAGGATTGGAAGAATGGGAGGTAGCCGAGGAGGCCGTACAATGGAACAATTTCCATGAAGCAGAGACAAGCGACGAGCGTGTGATTTGTTTTCCAGCCGAAGCGGCGGGAGAGGATGGGCCAGATTGAAGCGCCTGCTATTCCTGACGCGGTGGCGGTGATGGAGAGGATAGCAATGGCGACAGTTCCCATTCGCAATTCTGTTCGGGCGAAGAGGATTGCGGTTCCAGATACGGTGGCAATGGCGTCGGAGAGGAGGAACCAAGCGATGAGGAAGATGACTGCTTGGCGGAGTTTAGCGGCCACTTTTATTGTCTTCCAGAGTGAAGACCAGGCAAAGGATGTGTATGCTAGACAGCAACTTATTCTTCCTCCTGAGATCCCGGTTTTGAGGGGTGGACCGGGGCGGTCTTTGAGCCAGAGTGAGGCAGGAATTGTGAAGACGAACCACCAGATCCCGACGAAGAGGAGAGCGATTCTGAGAGCGAGGGTTGAGGAGACAGTCAACTTCGACATAGCAAATAGGATCAGTATGCAAATAATTTGGACTGAGACGGCTGCCATGTAGCCGATACCGACTCCTTTCGAAGAGATTTGCGTCGAAAGCATGAGCGCGGGTGAGTCCCTCTTCTGAGGTCCAGACGAGTGAGTGGTGGTGTGAAAATCTCGACGCTCTGATGATTCTCGGCGCCGCAGGCCCGGAGAAAGGGGTTCTAGGGGTACGGATGATGCTTCGTTCATGTCATGGTCCCCATCCCCGTAAGTCTGCGGGTGGTTTGCCACCAGTAGTGGGATGTACGAGTTGAGGATGACAAAAGAGGAGCCAAGACACGTCACTCCAACAATGGTCAGAAGTGATCCAAGAACGAAAATCTGTGGTACAATGAAGATGAACATCATTGAGGATATGGCACCCGTGAACCCGAATGCCACGAGGAGCTTCTTCCTGTACGTTGCTGAAGCAGATGAGACTTTGCCATCATTGGAGGATTTAGTTACTCACCATGGTCTGCAATTGAACTGAAAGATACCAGTGCAAGAGCCTGAGTGAAAACGGCCAGGGAAAATGTGTACATTGCAAAGCTCGAGGTGGTAAGCTCAGCTCCCAGCACATGAACAACACATTGGTTATTATCGGTGGAAGTGGCTCTCGTGAGCAATCGCGCAGCTAGAGCAGCGGCTCCTTTCCCAGTAGTCTTTGCAATGCACGGCGTCTTCTTATCTGACCATAGCACTCCTCCTTCTCTTGCCAGCTGCTCCAAAGTCACGGGAACAAATGAACCTAGGAAGACTGTAAGCTCTCCGAACTTTCAAAACAGGAGAGAGCTTCCGTACCAATACCGCATACTGCGTAGACCTCAGCAGCCAGGCCATACGCATAAAATCCTCTCAGCTCAAGGTTCGTCGTCGGGGACAGATCTTCGCCTTCGTATCGGGGTCCGCGCCGGCCACGCTGCGAGCGCACAGCCACTCCATCTTCCATCAGTCCAGGCAGATTTCACAGATCATAAATGTACTGTACAATGTCGTTGATGTCCCCGAGCAACACGTGCATGAAACAGGAGTGAAGCCTTTTGTTTGGAACCAAATTAGTGTCATTTTCGGAATGTCGGCATTTGGCTGATATCACGTGCTGAGATCCCGTAATGAGCTGCTTACGGAAGCATGGAATCCAGCAATTGGTAACGGAGATACTCACGGTTGGATAAATCATGAAAGCGCCATTTTTGGTGGAAATTGTTGCTGAGACATGAATGTTCCAGATGAAATGAGACATTGGAGGAGCAGAAGGGCGGTCTGAGGCAGCAGAATCGCCCAAAGAGGGGAGGTGCGCTTTTACCTCTGGCTCGCATAAACTAAATCAAGCCTCATTCGAAATTCCACTTCATTCATCGACACAACTCAGCAACTTCTCCCACGACATCGAATTCCATCTCACGGATACCATCGGACGTATCTACAGACTTGCTATACTCTAGAAACCAAGGACTAGAGTCGTAGACGACAGCCTGGAAGCGCGCGACGGTGTGCGGGAAAGCCATTGCTCGATATTTAATCCTTGACGCGGGGTATTCGAAGAAGAGGGAGGAAGGAATCCAGTCCAAATGGCGGACAAGACGGCGAAGTACCGGCAGGAGATCCAACAGGTGAGGTACCTTTGATTGCCTTCAAGGCCCTGTAGAGGAGCTGTATCCGCTCACCGCGGCCACTGAGCCAGCGCTTCCCTTCCTGCCCGGTCTCCCGAAGCCACAGCTGGTGCATTATTGTCTTACAAATCTCCTTCGGACCTCAACTACAATTCTCAAGAGCTTGGAGTGTCTGGTCCCATCTCGTTCATCGAAGTGACGATAGGCCAGTCACGTGGAGTGGCACTCCTCAACTTGATCCTCGCAATTTCATATTCATCATTATTTCCCTTCAACAGGAAAATTCGAGACCGATACTAATTTAAAGTCTCTAGATGATGTACGTCTCTGGTGAGACCGCCGAAGCCTCTTCAGAAACCACGGGTATGATTGAAGAAATCGTTCGGCAACAGGTCATCGAAATGGTATGCGACTCTAACCTCGATTTGTTGATCAAATGTGGACTGCATCCGGATTCGGATTCCAACCTTTCGTGAGCTCGCTCTAATTGTCTACAGCTTCGGCAATGTACCGAGCAGGCCTCACGTCGAGGTAGCAGATCCATCTCAACCGACGACCTCATCTTCCTCATCCGCCACGATCAAGCCAAGGTCTCCCGCCTGCGTACATTCCTCTCCTGGAAGGACGTGCGGAAAAATGTCAAGGACTCCGACGACAAAGGTGGCGACGCAGATCTCGGAACTGGTGACGAACCGGTCGGAGCAGTAGCAGGAGGGCCAGTCGTCGACACCGCCAAAAAGAACAAAAAAGCCAAAGTGGGTCTTCCTTGGGAAGTCCCTTCATTCTACAACCAAGAGGTCCCCGAGCGCGAAGATGAAGAGGACGAGGACGAGGAAGAAATGAATTATGCCACATTGCAACGACTCAAGAAAGCGGATGAGCGGACAAAGGCCATGACGAAGGAGGAGTACGTCACGTGGTCTGAATACCGCCAAGCTTCGTTCACATTCCGCAAGGGCAAGAGATTCAAGGAATGGGCTGGCTTTGGCGTTGTCACGGATTCAAAACCTAACGATGATATCGTAGACATCCTCGGTTTCTTGACATTCGAGATCGTGCAGACGCTTACGGAGGAGGCACTGAAGATCAAGGAGCAGGAAGACTTGGTGAAGGATAAGTCTGGTGGTGAACAAAGGGGCAAAAAGCGGAAGATTCAAGGACTTTTTGATCCACCGTCTGAGGGCCGAACGCCAGTTGAGCCGAGACATATCCAGGAAGCATTCAGGAGGTTGCAGCAGAGGCCGAACAAGCAGCGGGCGATGTGCAACTTTACGAGAGGTCTGAACAGGACTCCGCTGAAATTGGTAAGTGGTAATTATGTGCCAAGGCAGGGTTTTTTTTGCTGACTAGCCTCAGTTCTGATCGGCCGATGGCCTCGAATTCTGATTTAGTTGGGGCGTTACATGGTTGGTTGGTTTGGCGGCACGGGAGCATCTCATGGTTGGAAATTGGGCGGTGTTGGTCATGATACCAGGGCATGAAGGCATCGCAGGAATGCCTTGTTTCCCCTCTCTTCAGAATCCGTCGAGTGAAGTTTCATGAACACTCTTCCATTTCCCTCTACCCAAAAATCGCTCCTTCATCACTGCCGAAGTCACCTGCAATGTCCACATTGCTCTACGACAGCCCACCCTGTCCCGCTCCGCACATGGCTTCTGAACGTCGCCCCTTTCTCCACCCATATCACCATATCACCATATCACCATATCACCCAATGATTTCCGATTCCTCGTAAAAGCTTTCTCCGTGCCTGGGTGCCCGCGTGGAATCACGGCCCGCAGACCAGATCAGGAGAAGGGGTGTCTGGACTCCAGCAAGCCCTCCGGGGGATGATGGGAGAACAATTTGGCGCAACGTCTGAAGCTACATCTTTAGCACCTGGATTATGTATACACCTTGCTGGTGCGTCTTCCGCAGCTACCCAATACTTTCCAGCCTCCAACCAAACTCTGCTACTGGTAGTCCGTAGCGCCGAAGGGCCACTCCACCTACTCCACTTTCATCCGAACTTCACTTACTATCCCCCTATCCCCCCCCCAGTCCAAAGCGCGATTTGCCACTGTCTGCCCACACTCTCATGCCTCACTCACGCCACACCTCACTCCATTTTCAGCCAATCAGAGCACGTAGAAGCTTCTAGCTCGCCTGCGTAGCTATACCATAAGTATGGCAGAAAACACAGCTTTTACTGGCTATTACTTTTACTTCCTTATATCCTCAATTTTCAATGGACTCTCAAGACTCACGCTTCACTACCCCCCCGCCTTATTACAGCGAGTACGGTAACCTCTATGACGCAGATACTCCGCCTTCTGCGCAGCCTCGTTCTCCTCCTCCCTCTCTCCCTGACTCTCAAAAGACTACGCAGTCATGGGACTCCCAGAATAGGCCACGTCCTCCTCAAATTAACGAATTACAGCCTATAAAGTCCTGGGATTCACGTGACCTTCTCCCAGATTCTCTCACTCAGCCTTCTCCTCTCTTCGTTCCCGACTCTCAAGCAGACTCCTCTCAAGAGCTCTCTCAAGGGACTAATTATCGCCACTATACCTGTGCCCCTGAGACTTTACGTGATTTACGGCTCCAGATTCAAACAGCCCTCCTCTTCCGTATACCTTATGCAGAAATTAAGCAAGTACTTGACGTAACAGATCACCAGATCTGGTACACTAAGAATCATCATACTATACCACAAAAAGGGGCCAGTAAGCCTCACAATATCGCGCTTTATACTCCAGAAAAGGAGAGGCTTAAGAAGTGGCTCCTTGAATCGCCTTCTCATCGTTACGTGGCTTATTACAAGATGCCCTGTTATTTACCATAGCTTTATACTAAGGAGAAGGCCTTCCGGATAGCTATTCAAGATATTAGCTACTGCCGGCGAGTCTCGCGAAAAAAGGGCTATTCAGATAATCCTAAAGTTATTCAAGAGAGGCTAGACTTGGCAGAGCAAGGGAGTACGTGGCCAAGGCCTTACGTACAAAGGATCTGCTTTACTAACGAAGTCTGGGCCTTTGGCGGAGTACATACCTCGTCATATATTACTTGTTTACAAGATGGCAGTAACCGCTTGCTCCCGGAGTGCGTATGATACAAGTACTCTAAGCTACCGTCATGGATATTCTGGGGCTGTATAGTTAACGGGAAGAAGGGGCCTTCGCTCTTCTGGGAAAAGGAGTGGGGGTCAATTAACTCTGCGCGATATGACGAGAGGATTCTCTCTCTAATAGAGTAATTCTTCCGGAATCACCTCCTTAGCCGGTACCGCTTCTGGCAAGATAATGCCTCTTCTCATCGCTCGTACAAGACAAAGACTAATCTACTTACTCGTCATATTCCCACGATTCAAGCTCCCCGTTACTCACCAGACTTGAATCTCATTGAGTATGTATGGAATTGGATAAAGAATTGGATTAAAGAGCATTACTGGCAGGCGCGATACGATCCCGCTAAGATCCACTTAGATCAGTTACGGCGGATCGTGCAAGATGCGTGAGAAGCTATACCAGACGAGTATATACAAGGCTTATATAATAGCTGGTGGAGACGGTATAAGGCTGTAAAGGAAGCAAAGGGGGGGCCAACAAAGTACTGAAGATTGTAAATAGAGAAGAAAATGAAGACAGCTTCATCCTTCTTAATTGGGAAGCGGTGAATACTCAATTGCGTGCCTTTAGTGGGGTGAGACGTGGAAGGAGATGATGGCAAATCGCGCTTTGGACTGGGGGGGGGATAGTAATATCATCAACTAACTCGACCTAAACCTTCGTTTCTTGTCGCTCGAGCGACCAATAAGTTCTATTTCCCCATCCTCATACCTTCTGTCCTCCACAACCTGTCTTTTCGTATCACAATCTCCTGATACCGCATACGCTCTATCGCTACCATTCCACCGTATCCCCAAAACCACCCGTTCCAAACACCGGTAACCAATCACAAACCACCACACGCTCTCCTCCAAGCCCTTCCCCTTAGATTCCCTCCTCGTTTGTCTGCCCTAACCAACCGCCCAGCCTCCATCATGCCCGCCCTTCGCTCTCCGTTCTCCCAAATCTGTGGGTCGTAGTCGGCGATTCAAAACGGCGTCCTCTATACGCAAGGCGGAACAGCCACGCATTGCGTGATGGACGATGGAGACGAGAGATGCCTGCACACATGCAAACCAACAAAATCAAAAGCTCCACCCGAATTCGGTTTCCAAACGTGGGACCGTCCACATAGAAGGGATGTTTGCTGACCTTATCAGATGCCCCTCTCCTCCTCCCTGCATCAGAGTGCAACACATGTACCTCCGTACTGTGTGAATTTAGACCTATCCTGCATACATGGGTGTACTGCATGGTTACACCGATACCGGAATCCCCCCTCTCATGTGCAGCCGGGAACTTACGTGGAGATGCATTGGGTGGGGGACAGGAGTCAGATTTTGGATCAGCAGACGCTCCACTAAGATATTGCCAGGAAGCAGATTTGGTGGAAATGGAGAGGACAAGACACTTGCGATGTTGGCTTGAGGCACTTTGATGAGATTCACATTTGAGGCGAAGGTTTGGGCGTTGTTCTTCACTTGAAGAAGTGTTGGATTGCTCCAGTCCACTTAAATCGAGGAACCGTTGGCTTGCCAGAAGACCTTTGAGGTCGTGCCATCGGTGACGAAGTTGACGAAGAGGTTATCTTGAAGGGCATCGAAAGCACTGAGGGGAGCTGTGCGCTTGACAATAGGTACCAAGTTCATATTGTCTGCGCAGAGAGAGTCGGGCGGGGTGGCGCCTGGATTGGTTGGAAGAGAGTTGTTTGCACCAATGTAGCTGAAGATAGCTGCCGGAGTAGGATTGTTGGAGGTTCCACAGCCGAAGGTGTTTGAGAAGGACACGTTCATCCAGTAATTGCCGATTGCTTGGCTAGCATCGATGGTCACAGTGACTCTTTGGTCCCAAATACACCGAGCCAATCGTGAATGCATTGACTGGAACAAAATCGGTTTCGATGATCGTCATTTGATGGCCGACAAGGGAAACCGAATATGTGTTCTCAACTAAAGGGTTGATTAGGCGCAAGAGATGGCGTTTCCCGGGCGTCAGCACTGAGGCTCACAGCTAGTTTGTGGATAGCAGTTAGTGGTGGCGGAGGAAGGGCGAAGTGAGTGGAAAGAAACAGACACACGAACTGCCTCTTCACGGGTAGAAGTTCCAATCCTGATTGTATCGGGAGGTAAATGGGGTGTACTCGAATGAGTGACATCTAACCTCATTGTCGTTCCCCTCGCCGCAATTGTCTCACTCTGATCTGGACTGCGCATTGTCCAATCACATGCCATTTGGACCTTATATTTGAGTTTGAGAACAATTTTGTTTCCTACCTGATTGCCAAGCGTTCATCTGGCTTGAATTATCTGTTAGAACTTGTGAGTACTTTAATTATTTAGAATAAGATATTCTCGGAAGTATATCTATGTACTCTTTGCTTTGTAGGTCGGCTTGGCATGGTCGGAGTTGGTGGCGTCCGGCGCACAGTTTACTGAGTCCTACAGCTAGCTAGCGGACAAATCCGAGAAGCGAAAAGTGATTTTCTGATTTTTTGATTTTCGTACTGGCACCCTGTATACCCCCCCTCTCCCCAAGGCAGAATTCCTAATTAGAAGATATAGTACCTATATATAACTTTTAGCTTAGATAATACAATAATAGTAAGGCTATTTAATTATCTAATTAATAAAATAAGAATCTATATTTTTATATAAAATTATATTAAAACTAGGCCGGCTAATATAATATAAAATTAAGTATTTATTATAAATTACTATAATTAGATAATTATAGGCTTAAAGCTTTTCTAGAATAATATAATTAATAGGGTTTAATAACTTTCTTAATATTTCCAAGATTAGAAATAAAAAAATTAAACTATTAAACTAATTAAAAAACTAGTTAATTACTTTTTTTTTTTAGTAATTAATTAGTAAAATTATATGGAAATATTATTACTCGAGTAATTTAGTATTTATATTATTAAAAAGTATATTATAATAATAAAATATATCTTAAATTTAATTTCTATTAAATAATTTAATAAATTTCATTAAAATAATATTATAACTTTTTATAAAATTATTATTATATTATAAAGCTATTATTAAATAAGCTTATACAAATATTAATTAAAAAGAAATTATAAAGAAATTAAAAAATATATCTAGAATTTTAATTTATATATAATTTAATAATAATTATAAAAATAAAATATTTAAATATATATTTAAATAAAAAATATATCTTTTTTTTTATATAAATTATAATTCTATATTATCTAAAAAAATATAAATAAGGAAATATTTAAGAATCTTAAGAATTATAGCTATATAGCTTTAATTATTAGAGTTATTTATATATATAAGAAACTTGGTTTTATTTATTATATAACTATAATAATATAATATATATAAAATTATATATAATTTAAAAATATATAATAAATCTCAAATATTATAAGTATTAATTAAAAAGAATTAATAGCCTTTTAATATTATAATTATATACTATTTATATTATAAGCTTTAGATTATAAATTACTAAATATATATATTATTAGAAATTCTTATTTAAAAAAGACTTTTTTAAATCTTATAAAAGATATAAAGATTAGTTTTATAATTTATTTTATTATTTTATTATTTTATTATTTATTAATAAATATTTTATAAGCTAATTTTTATATTTTTAGAGAAAATAGTTTAATAAATAATTATATTTCGAAATCTATAAAATATATAACTTTTTACTAAAACTATTTTTATAAAAAAAATTAAATTAATTAATTTTAATATAAGTTATAATAAAGGCTTATTTAATATTTTTAATAGGATTTCTTAAAAGTCTTTAAAATCTAGTAATAATAACGAAAATGATTTTAGTAATAATTAAAATATTAAAATTAATATCTAAATTACTATTATTTAAATTATAAAATAAAGCTTATATATTAAAATTAAAATACTTTAATAAAAGCAAGAATTAGTAAATATAATTAATTAATATAAAGATATTCTTTAAAATATTTTATAAAAATTCTATTTATAAATTTTTTTAATTTTCTTTTAAAGAATTTCCTAAATAAAATTAGAATTTATTTTATTTTCTAATATAATAAGTTTTAAAAGTAATCTTAATACTATTTATTAGAAGCTATTATATAATATTCTAAAAATGTATTTAAATTAAAAAAAACTTTTTAAGATTTAAATATTTAATTTATATTATAGAAAATATTTATATTTTTCTAGAAAATAGTTTTTAGAATCTAATTTTAAATTTATAATAAATATTTGTCTAAAATTAATTCTTTTATAAATACTTTTAAAAACGAATCTTATAATATTTAAAAAGCTATAATAAAATAAAGTTTATTATTAAATAAGATTTATTAGAAGTAATTTAAGGCTTATTTAATTAAAATATTTCAAGTATTTTAAATCTATTAATAAGATATCTTTAAAGAACTTTAAGATTTTTATTAAAAAAATTAAAAAATAATTATTAAATTATATATTTAAATAATTAATCTCGAAATTAATTAGAATCTATATTCTAAAAAAAAAAAATCTAATTCGGACTTTTAATACTATTTTGTTTAATTATAAGATTTATTAGATATTTATATTTTTTATTTTAAAAAGATAAGGTAATATTTATTTTTAAATAGTTTAAAAAAGCTTAAAAAGTAAAATATATTATTTATTTTAAATTAAGAAAAATAAAAATAAAGAAGTTTAATAAAAGTAATTCTATTTCTAAAAACTTTAATTTAGTAAATTCTAATTTATAAAACTATTAATAACGAAAAAAAAGGTTCGAAAATTATATAAATTTTTTTTAAATATTATTTTGGCTTTTTTTAGGCCTTACTAAAATACTAGTTTTATTTTAAATATAATTTATTAGATTTATAATTAGAAAAAATACTTTTTAGAAAATATAAATATTAGTTTACTAATAATATATAATACTATTATATAATATATATAAAATATAAATATATTAAAATTAGTAAAGTTATTATTATTTAGAAATAAAAATTATAATATTATAGTATTAATATATAATTCCTAAATCTATTAAGCCTAATAAAGTTTAATTTACTAATTATATTACTTATAAAATATAAGGTTATATAACTATATTTTATATTTTATATTTTATATCTCGTATTCCGAATCCTGTAATTATATATATAACTCTCGGGAAAATAGCTATATTAATATTAGAATCTTTTTAAAATACGCAAAAAATAGTATTTTTTTCTAATTATATATTAATTCTTTAATTTGGCCTCATACTAGATTTCCTAAATATTTTATATATTTATATTATATTTAAGGTTTTAATTATATATTAAAGGCTATAGCCTTTTATATATAACTTCTCTTTTTATAATATTTTCTTATCTTATATATTTATTTTCTATTTTATTTATATTTTATTTATTTCTCTATATCTAATTATATTATATTTATATTAATTAGATATTTAAGAATATTTATTAGCTTTAATTTTATTATAGAATTAATAGAATTCGATTTTCTCTTAATTTATTTAATTTCTATAATCTTTTATTATTTATATATTTAATAAAAATATATTATATGAATTATTAAATATTAGTTTTAAATAATTTCTAATTTAATAAAGCATTTATATAATAATTTTAAATTTATATAAACTATTAATAATAATTCTATTTCTAGTATTCTATTAATTATAGATTTAACTAAAGTACCTATATTAAAGCTATAAGCTATATTATAGAGTTTCGAAACTAGAATACTTCTAGTAACTTTCTTATATTTAATAAAAAACTAGTAAATAATATTAGTATATTTAGTTCTATTTATTAAACTAGAATATATTTAATTTAGAAAAAGAAATCTCTATTATTTATAAATAAAGTATTTATAAAAATAATTAAATATAAGAATTTCTTTCCTAGCTTTATAAATTTTAATTCTCTAATAATATTTTTAATTTATTATTAAATATATTTATTAAATGCCTTTATATTAGTTTCCGAAAATTTAATAGCTTAAATAATAATTAATAGGTTATATAAAGCTTCTAATTAATAGATTAATATAATATATATTTCTTTAATATATTAAATAATACATTAGTTTTTAATAAAAAGATTTTAATAAATAATATTCTTATTATTTATAGAAATAATTTAGAGATTTTTATATTAGTATTTCTATATAAGAATAATTCTAGTAATATTTATATAAATAATACTTTTATTAAACTTAAGATTATAATTAAAAATAAAGTATTTATATTTTTTAATTAAGAATTTAGTTTTTTAAAGCTTTAATTACTTTATTTTTATAAAATTATTAGTTCTAATAAATAGAATATTATTAATTTAAAGGCTAATAATTCCGAAAGATTATTTGCTATAAAGGAAATAAAGATTATAAGTTAACTATTTTACAAAAAACTTATTAATATAATAGAAATAATAAATCTTAAATTAGTAATTTCTAGTTTTTAGTATATTATATAATAGTTTTATAATCTTTAAAATAGAATTATTTTTTAGATTTAGCTCTTTAATAAGCTTATAAAATAAATTAATATAAAATAAATTAATATAAAATAAATTAATATAAAATAAATTAATATAAAATAAATTAATATAAAATTATAATTAAATAAAATTATTAATTAGATATAAGTTTATATAATATTATAAGTTTAAATAACTAGTTTTACTTTTTTAAGCTCTCTTTTTATATTCTTATTTTTAATTTTATTAATAAACCGAGAATTAAAAATATATATTTTCTTTAATATTTAAAATCTAGAAATAACTTTAAATATTTATTTTTTTAAAAAGCTAGTAATTTTAATTTAATAAGAGTTCTTATATAAATTATTATTCTATAAAAATACTATAATATCCGGGTTTTATAAGAATATTCTTTATTATACTTTAATAAAAAAACGGGAATAATAAAAGAAATTATATTTATATTATTTTTAGCTTTATTATAAAGTTTAAAAATTAATTCAGGTTTAAAGCTATTAATAATAACCTTAATATCTTTTATATAAAAGAGTTTTATAGAAGTTAAATAAAAAGTAATATTATTATATAATAGAACTAGTATATAATTCTTTTTATTAATAGCTATTAGCTTATATAATCTATTCTAATTATTAAATTAACTAGTATTTCTTTTATATTATATAAAAATATTCGAATTTAGAAATAATTTAGAAATATTAGTAATATAAGAACTATTTCGGGTATTTAGAATATTTATAATTTAATATCTAATTTAAAGCTTTTAAATTTCTATTATTCTTATTTTTAAATACTATTAATTATTATAATATAATTAGTAATAAGATATTATATTTAGTTATTTAAAATAAAATATTATAAATTAAAATAATTAAAATAATATTATTAGATTTTATAAAATTATTAATAGCCTTAAAAGCTATTTTAAATATAATATCCTTATTAATTCTATTAATTTTAGCTATAATAATAAAATAAATATATTAAATTAGGCTATAATAGTATTTTATAATTCTAACGGAATTATAAGCTTTTATAAAAACGATTTTAATCTTAGTTACTATAATATTTATAAGTTAAATAAACTTTTTACTAATAAAATACTTTCTAGTATTTATTATAATCTAATTAAAAAGACTTAAATAGATATTAATTTAATATTATTTTAGGGTATTTTAAGTATATAAGATATTAATATTTTAAAGCTATTAGCTAGCTTAATATCGAGGACCTTTATTAATAATATAAAATATAGATTTATTAGAAATATAGAAAATATTAATAATAATAAAGTAATTAAAGCTAATATTATTTCTTAGATTAAACTTGAATTATTCTAGTAATTATTCGAATTTCTAGTATTATTTATAATATTTTATAAGATATTTAAAAGCTTTTATATTAATATTATAGCCTGTTTATTTTAGTATATTTTAGAGTTTACTAATAAATAAATAACTAAAATAATAATATAAATATTATAATTTAATTCTTATAAGAAAACAGTAATTATAAATAAAGAATTCAGAAATAAAGCTTTATAATATAATATTCTAAAATAGAAGAAAGTATCTAAAATATTATATTATAAATATATAATATCTAATAAAAATAGTAAAATAATTAATAAAATTATTAAAATAAATCTTTAGCTTATTTATATAATTTAAACTAAATAAGAATAAAGTCTTTATAAATATAATATAGAATTATACTTATCTAATTAGTATTTTTATTATTATAAATCTAAAAAATATATAAATCTAATATTAATTTAAATATTAATTTAATTTTTAATAATTTTATTAAGTTTAATTCTATTATTAGTTTACTATAGAGCTTGAAATTAGTTAAAACTAGTAATTAAAAATCTAGAAGCCCTAATATTAATTATAATTTTATAAAAGTAATAAATATTATATTTTAATATATTATTAATTATAAATATCTGAATATTTTTTATTTATTTAATAAGTTTTAAGATATAATTTTTGCTTATTATCTAATATATAAAAAAAAGGAAAATAGAATTATTTATAAGAATACTAGTTATAGAAATAATAAAAATAGAAGTATTAGTATAGCTATTTCTTTGGGAGTTATATATATAGTTACAAAATATAGAATATAGGTAATAAAATATAGAATACAGGATATAGTTATATAACCTTATATTCTATAAGTAACTTAACTAGTAGACTAGACCCTATTAGACTTAGTAGATTTAGGGATTATATATTAATATTATAATACTATACTTCCTACTTCTAAATAATAACTTTACTAACTTTAATATAATAGTATTTCTATAACTATATAATAGTACTATATATTACTAGTAAACTAATACTAATTAGTTTATATTTAGATTAGAATAAGGTCTATTTATATATATAGATTAGAGAATAGAATCTTTTGAGCTAAAGAAGCATCCGGTAGCCTATAGTAAAATTGAACTAGTTTATATTAAAGTAGGGAATTACCTATTAACTCTATAAAAAAGCATCCGGTAGCCTAAGTAAGAAAACAGCTAGCTCTTACCAAGAACTAATAACTACTCTATTAAAGAGAGGAATTACTTATTAACTTTACGAAAAAGCATCCGGTAGCCTAAAGGAAAAAGACTCTAGTTCTTACTAATTAATAAGCAGTTAGCTATTTAATTATCTATCTATTTAACTATCTACTATTCTTTAAAACCAACTTTATTCGGCCCTAAGACTACTTTCTTGGAAACTATCTTTTCTACTTATATAATACCTGTATCTATAGAATCCTCTTTCCGGAATATATACTATATATATACCCTTAAAGCTCTTTAAAGCTTCAGACTCTCCCGGAATTGTAATATTTCACTTCCTAAATTTCTTATTATAGACGAAATATTTAAGAACGAAATATTTACTTTAATATCCTTAATACCTCTAGATATCTGAATATCTAGTATCTAAATTAGATATCTGAACTAGATATCTAATATCTAAACCAGATATTTAAACTAGATATCTGGTATTTTTACTAGATATCTAGATATCTGAATATCTTTATTACTAAATTCTTTCTATAAACTTATTATAAACTACCTTACCTTTAAACCTCTTTTACTATAAACTATATATATATTAGAAAGGGCTTGGCCCTAAAGGTTTAATATAGTAGAACTATAGAATAAATATATATAGATAAAGAAATAGAAAGGTAGTATTAATCTTATTACCTATAGTAATAAGAAAGTTCTAGACTATCTTAATACTAGACTATTCTAGTATAAGATAGAGAAGTTAACTAATAATAATCTCTAGAAATTATTCAAGAATAATTTTAGTAATTTTAATCTTAAAGTATTTAATTAACTAGATTAATATATACTATATTAATTATAAGCTACTTTATAATATAGTAGTATTTATATTAAATAAAATAATAAGAGACTTACTATTATATAGTTCTTAGCTAATACTATTTAGGAAAAAGAATAATATATCTGAACTATAGCTAATATTATTACTACTAGACTAGACCTTAATATAGGCTCTATTATTTTATTATATATATTTCTTAATAATAGTATTATAAGAAATTAATATACTAAATTAATTATTATTTATATTCTTTTACTATCTATAATTGCTTCTATTAGTACTAAACTATAGAGAGCTAGTAGTAACAGATTTCCATTATTTCTATTATCTTTAAATAGCCTTTTAACTAGCCCTTTTACTATAAAGCTAATTAGAGAAATAGTAAAGATATATATTAAGATATAGAAATATAATAGAATTAATAGTAGTTTTAATAGTAGTTTTAATTAAAAACTTGCTATTTTTCTCGATATCTACTAATATATAAAGCTTTTATAAGAAGTATTAGCAAGAGCTTTCTTTACTATATTAAAGGAACTAATATAAGATTACTTTTATAATAACTAGCTCTTTTAATATATATATAAAGAAGCCTATATAAATATTTATAGCTTCTTTAAAGGCCCTGGTTTCTAATATTAAAACTTAGATAAATAAAATATTACTATAATAGTAACTATAATAGTTTAATATCCTAAAAAGACAATATTTAAGCTTATCTAATTACTAATTAATAACTTATATAAATTATAATATAGACTAGTATCTGTCTTATAAAATACCGAATTTCTATATAATAAGATTATTACTTTCTATTAAGATATACTAGTATACTAATATATAGTCTCGAATTCTTTTTCTAATTTCGGCTAACTTATTAATAAGCTCTAATTATTTATTACTACTTATAAAAAGAAATAGTAGATTAATGTCGAGATTCTCTTTACTAATTAATAATATTATTTTCAAAATCCTTTAAACTACTATCTGTTCGGAAATTATTAATATAGATCTAGCTATAACTTCAGAACCCGTAATAACTATTTTAAGTCTTATAATTATAATAATTATATTCCGAAGTTATGTTTTATATATAAGAGATTTAAATACTATTTATAGAAATATATATTAAAGAAATAAGAGACTAAAAAGGCTTGATTTAAGAATAGAAATATTTACTAATTTAGATCCCGAAACTTATATAACTTTAATAAATACTTTAGTAGTACCTATATATAATATATTACTGAAATTAAAAGAAAAGAGAATAATAAAAATAGTAAAGATAAACTAGAAAATAATGCTTTTAAAGCTTTACTAGTAGAAACGAATAAAAGAGAGAAATATTATTTAGATTTCTATTTTACTTTTATTAA
Organism: Hyaloscypha bicolor E; assembly: GCF_002865645.1. Classification (NCBI taxonomy): domain Eukaryota; kingdom Fungi; phylum Ascomycota; class Leotiomycetes; order Helotiales; family Hyaloscyphaceae; genus Hyaloscypha; species Hyaloscypha bicolor. The sequence continues at coordinate 3,345,892 of NW_020194685.1, read as the reverse complement.
GAGCTTTCTAGCTACTTTTACTATTTCTACTTCTACTATTTCTATAACTAATACTTTTATAGATAACCTCACTTCTCTTTCTTTTATATATTAGATAATAAGCGAAAACTATACTTTAGAGTCTACTAAATAGATAGAAGATATCTAGATATTTATAATTAATAGTATATTAAAATATAATACTTATTACTTTTATAAAGTTATAATTAATATTAAAGTCTCTAGATTCTCAACTACTAGTTCTAACTAATTCCAAGCTTTATAGTAGACTAATAATAGTATTAAACTTAATAAAACTATTAAAGGTTAAGTTAATATCTAGTTTAATATTAGATCTATATTCTCTATTAAATCTATAATAGTAAAAATACTAATTAGGTAAATATAATTCTATATTATACTTATAAAGACTCTATTTCCATTTAGCTTAGCTAATATAGATAAGCTAGAAATCTACTTTAATAATCTTACTAATTATCTTATTACTTTTACTAGATACTTTATATCTATAATATAATATTTTAGATATTCTTTTCTACTTTAAAATACTATATTATAAAGCTTTATTTCCGAATTCTTTACTTATAACCCTTACTTTCTTATAGAAATCGAATTATAATACCTATATTACTATTTTAGTTATCTATCTATTAGTAAGCTCCGAAATATACTAGAATAAGCAGGCTATAATATTAATATAGAAGCTCTTAAATACCTTATAAAGTATTATAAGTAATACTAGAAATTCAGATAATTACCGGAATAATTTAAGTTTAATCTAAAAAATAATATTAGTTTTAACTACTTTATTATTATTAATATTTTCTATATTTCCGGTAAGCCTATATTCTATATTATTAATAAAGGCACTTAATATTAAGCCGGCTAATAGCTTTAAAATATTAGTATATTATATATTTAAAATACCCTAAAATAGTATTAAATTAATATCTATTTAGGCTCTTTTAATTAAATTATAATAGATACCGGAAAGCAGTTTACTAGTAAAAAGTTTACTTAACTTGCAAATACTATAGAAACTAAAGTTAAAATTATTTCTATAGAAGCTTATAATTCTATCGGAATTATAGAATACTACTATAGCTTAATTTAATATATCTACCTTATTATTATAGCCGAAATTAATAGAATTAATAGAGATATTATACTTTAAATAGCTTTTAAGGCTATTAATAATTTTATAGAACCCGATAGTATTATTTTAACTCTTTTAGTTTATAGTATTTTACCTTAAATAACTAAATATAATACTCTATTACTAATTATATTATAGTAATTAGTAGTACTTAAAAAGGTAATAGTGGAAATTCAGAAGCTTTAAGCTAGATACCAGATTATAAATATCCTAAATACCCGAAATAGTTCTAGTACTACTAATATTTATAAACTTCTCTTAAATTCAGATATTTTTATATAATATAAAGGAAATACTAGTTAATCTAGTAATTAGGATAAACTATATAAGCTAGTAGCTATTAATGAAAAGAACTATATACTAGCTCTACTATATAGTAATACTACCTTCTGTTTAATCTCTATAAAACCCTTTTATATAGGAAATATTAAGGTTATTACTAATAGCCCTAAATCTGAACCTATTTCCGAACTCTATAATAAAACTAAAAATAATACAGGTATAATTCCTTCTACTATTTCTGTTATTTCACTAAAGTATAGTAGAGAATACCCTTATAAAACCCCAGATATTACGGTATTTCTATAGAATAATAACCTATATAAGAACTCCCGTTAAGTTAAAGTTACTAGCCTTCTATAAAAGAATATATTTAAGGTTACTTCCAGATTTCAGATACTAAAAAAGATATATATCTTTAACTTCCGGTTTATTAATAAGATTAAGAATAAGGGTATAGAAGAAGAGTTTAAAAAGGCGAGACTAGTTATTTAAGCTTATAATAATAGCAAAAAATATATAATATTAATATAATTACCTACTATTTAATATATTAGCCAGAGAATTATTCTTTATATTACTACTATAATAATAAATACTATAGAGTTATATTTATATAATATCTTGCAAGCTTATATCTAATTAATAATCTTACTTAATTATAATTTTTATATTAATTTATCTTATAAGCTTACTAGAAAGCTAAATCTAAAAGACAATTCTATTCTAAAGGTTATAAAACTACTATATAATATACCGGAAGCTAGAAACTACTAGTTTAAAACTTACTATTTCTATTATATTAATAAGCTTTCTATAGAATAGTTAACTTATAACTCTTGCCTTCTCTATAATAAGTAACTTTTCGGAATTATTAGCTTTTAAACTAATAATACTCTATTTATTAGAACTAATGATTTTATAAAAATAGAATAATTAAAGCTCTAAAAGGCTAAGTTCTTAACTAAAGAGTATAAATATCTTACTATTAACTATAATCTCAAGTTTAATAGAAGTATTATTTATATAAATACTACTAGAATTACTCTTATATAGAAATACTAATATAAAAACCTCTGAACTATTTCTATAAAGAATACTATTACTATAAGTAATAGAAGTACTATTTATTAAGAACTAATATATTACCTAATATATTAAAGAAATATATATTATATTAGTCTATTAACCAGAAGCTTTATATAACCTATTAATTACTACTTAAGCTATTAAACTCTTGGAAACTAATATAAAGGCACTTAATAAGTATATTTAATAGCAAATTGAGAATATTACTAGGGAACTGAGATTTATAAAGCTAGTAAAGGAATTCTTATATTTAATTGTTTTTACGGATACTTTATTTATAAATAATAAAGATCTCTTTTTCTAAATTAGATATATTCTAGTTCTAGTAAATAGAACTAGATATACTAATATTATTTACTAGTTCTTTACTAAATATAAGAAAGTTATTAGAAGTATTCTAGCTTTAGAACTTTATAATATAGCTTATAGCTTTAATATAGGTACTTTAGTTAAATCTATAATTAATAAAGTACTAGAGATAGAACTATTACTAGTAGTTTATACAAATTCGAAATTATTATATAAATGCCTTATTAAATTAGGAACTATTTAAGAAAAATATCTAATAATTAATATAATATATTTCTATTAGATATATAAATAATAAAAGATTATAGAAGTTAAATAGATTAAGAAAGAATCGAATTCTACTAATTCTATAATAAAATCGAAGCTAATAAATATCTTTAAATATCTAATTAATACAAATATTATATAATTAGATATAGAGAAATAGGTTAAATATAAATAGGGCAGGAAATAGATATATAGGATAGAAGAATATTATAAGAGGGGAAGTTATATATAAAAGGCTATAGCCTTTAGTATATAACTAAAACCTTAGAAGTAATATAGATATATAAAGTATTTGGGAAATCTAGTATAATAGGGATATAAAATACGGAGTAATATAGAGTATAGAATGGGCTTTTACAGCGTGGGATCACAGTATACGAGTGAGACGTGAAATTAGAGAGTGAAGGTTGGTTATTTTCTAAACTAAGAAGGAAAGAGAGGTAATATATAAGCGGGTTACGGACTACAGACGTCCGGAGGTTACATGACCGCACCACGTGACCAATAGGGGTAAAATCCCTACCACATACTTCCCCCACCCACAAGTACTCATCCCCTGAGCATACCCCCAAGACAGAGCCTCAAAACCATCTCTAAAGCACTATAATAATCGTAAATATCATATGCTCTATCTGGTATATACCTCCGGTTCTAAACCCCTATATTTCCAGCTAATTCTCGTCCAAGCAAGCACTAGTAAATACTCCATTTTTCGTACGAACCGCACCCAAAATCATACAAATCGTACCCCGAGTACCCGTAAACTCTCTTTGATACTAAACGTACCCAAAGCACAAGGAAACATACATATACACTCTCTACCGCATTATATAAATCGCACTAAAGTACTAGTAGATACTCTTTAATACTAAACGTACCCGAAGCACAAGGAAATACTCTCTCTTTGATGCTAAACGTATCCAAAGTATAAGGAAATACTCTCTTTAATACTAAATTATACCCGAAGTATAAGGAAACTCTCTCTTTGATACTAAACGTATCCAAAGTATAAGGAAACACTCTCTTTAACGCTAAATCGTGCCCGAAGTATAAGGAAATATACTCTCTCTCTGCCGTATCGTATGAATCGTACCGGAGCACTAGTAAACTCTCTTTAATACTAAACGTACCCAAAGCATAAGGAAACATACTCTCTTTTTGACGCTAAACGTACCCAAAGCACAAGGAAACGCACTCTCTCTTTAACGCTAAACGTGCCTAAAGTACAAGGAAACGTACTTTCTCTTTGACGATAAACGTACCCAAAGTACAAGGAAATATACACTTTCTCTCTCGTACTATAGAAATCGTACGTAAAGCATTACTCAAAGCACCTACTAAGGCAACCAAAATCGTACGAAATATATGTACCAGTACCTCTGCTATTACCGCCGTAATGCAGGCATTACTAGTCTTAGAGGAGGTAGGGGGAGGTTCGAAAGTCGGAAAGCGGAGAGGAGGGAACCGTAAATCGGAAGAGGGGACCGTAAAGTAAAGTATGTACCAGGAACCTCTGTAACTGCTATAGTAACCACAGAAATCACTGGACTTGGAATCGAATAAGGAGAAGGTAAAGGAGTGTCGGGAACTGCCGAAATCGTACGTAAAGGGGAGCGAATCGGAAGTTAAAAGTGTAAGGGGAATTAAAGGAGAGAAGGGTTCGTAAATCGGAGAGGGAACCGTAAATCGAATAAGAGGGAGGTAAAGGAGGGTCGAAAATCGTTAAAATTATACGGAATTAACCACTTATACCTACTATATAGCCCCAGCTTTGCATATCATATATGCTACCACTTGACCTACCTATACTGGCATCTCTTCGTCTTCGTCCGCCTGGAATGGAGACTCATACTCTCGCAATTGTATAGCAGGAGAAGCTAAAGGCGAAGGCGAAGGAGGGCTCTTAATATTATACGGCCAATCAGGAGAGAGATGCGAAGGAGGGGAAATAATCGTAAAAGACACGATCCCAAGGCATATGTAATTGAGCTCTTGCCGGAGCAGTTCTTTATAGTAAGCAAGCAAGCTTTGGATATCGGAATCGGAAGGATCTCCATATCGTACGAGCTCATTAATATATTAAAAGTAAGAACGAGAGACTTGTAAAGCATCTAGCTTTATAAATAAAGGGGGAGAGCCGAAGTCAATAGAAGTAGCTATTGCATAATCGGTGGAATTAATGGAAATTAACGCAAGTGCAAAGCAGTCGTAATCCAGCCGTAAGGGGAGAGTCTTAAACTAATTAAGGACGTTATTATCGTACGAAATTAATATAATTGGGGCTAAATCGTAAAGCTAAAGCTTGGCAGAGAATAAAGAAGCAGAGAGAAGACTGCATAGCCGGTAGAATTATTGGAAATCGAAGCAAATGCAAAGCAGTTGTAAAGCAATTGAAATTCAGTCGTAAGAAGAGGGTCTTGAGCTAAGGAAGGACCTCTTAATTATACGAATCGATGGAATTGAAGCCTGAATCGTAAAGCTGAAGCTTGGCAGTGAACAGAGAAATAGAGAGAAGACTGCATAGCCGGTAGAATTAGTGGAAATCGAAGCGAATACAAAGCAGTTATAAAGCGATTGAAAGTAAGTAAAAGAGAGAGTCTTGAACCAAACAGGGACGTCGTTACTGTCGTACGAACGACGTAATTAAAGCTTGAATCGTAATACTTAAAGCTTGGCAAGAGAGCAAAGAAGTAGAGAAAAGAAGACGAGATTGCAGTGAGCCGTGGAATTGGTAGTAATCGAAGCGAATGCAAAGCAGTAATAATTCAGGCATAAGAGGAGAGTCTTGAACCAATAAAGGACGTCGTTATCGTACGAAATTGATGTAATTGGGGCTGAGTTATAAAGCTTGGCAGGAGAGAATAGAGAAGTAAAGAAGACGAGATTGCAGCGTCTGTAGAATTAGCTAAAGCTCGGTACGCTTGAAGGTAGTCGTAAAAGTAAGTAAAAGAGAGAGTCTTGAACTAAATAGGAGAGGTTGTCGTCGTCGTACGAATAATATAATTAAAGCTTGAATTGTAATTATAATCCTACGACTGCGAGGGAGATATATAATAATAGAGCTCCAGAACGTAATCTTCCCTGGGTCGCTACTATAATGGGGATATAAAACACGGAGTAATATAGAGTGTAGAATGGGCTTCCATAGCATGGGATTATAGCGTACAAGTGAGACGTGAAATTAGAGAGTGAAGATTAGTTATTTTCTAAACTAAAAAGGAAAGAGGGGTAATATATAAGCGGGTTGCGGACTACGGACGTCCGGAGGTCACATGACCGCGCCACGTGACTAATAGGGGTAAAATCCCCACTATACTAGTACTAGGCCGAATTAGGGAATTTATATATAATTAGAAAAAAGTACTATTTTTCGTATTTTTTAGAGAGTTTCTAGTATTAGTATAGCTATTTCTTTAAGAGTTATATATATAGTTACGGGATACGGGATATAAGTAATAGAATATAAAATATGAAATATAGTTATATAACCTTATATCTTATAGATAACTCGACTAGTAAATTAGACCCTATTAGGCTTAGCAGATTTAGGAATTATATATTAATACTATAATACTATACTCTCTACTTCTAAATAATAACTTTACTAACTTTAATATAATAGTATTTCTATAACTATATAATAGTACTATATATTACTAGTAAACTAATAAGAAATAATAGAAATAACTAAAAAAGCTTTTAATAAAAGTAAAATAAGAATCTAAATAATATTTCTTTTTTTATATTTCTATTAATAAAGCTTTAAAAGTAATATTTTTTAATTTATTTTTATTATTTTTATTTTTATTTTTTTAATTCTAGTAATATATTATATATAAATATTATTAAAATATTTATTAAAATTACAGGAATTTCGGAATCTAAATTAATAAATGTTTTTATTTTTAAATTAAGTCTTTTTAGTTTCTTATTTTTCTAATATATATTTATATAAGTAATATTCGAGTTTTTTATATATAAAACACGACTTTGAAATATAATTATTATAATTATAGAGCTTAGAATAATTATTATAGGTTCTGAAATTATAGCTAGATTTATATTAATAATTTCCGAATAAATAATAATTTAAAGAATTTTAAGAATAATATTATTAATTAGTAAAATAGAATTTAGTATTAATTTATTATTTCTTTTTATAAGTAATAATAAATAATTAGAGCTTATTAATAAGCTAGCCGAGTTTATTAGAAGAGTTTAAAATTATATATTAGTATACTAATAAGCTTTAATAAAAGATAATAGTTTTATTATATAGAAATTCGATATTTTATAAAATAAAAATAAAGCTATATTATAGTTTATATAGATTATTAATTAGTATTTAGATAAGCTTAAATATTTTTTTAGGATCTTTTATTATTATAATTACTAAAATAATAATATTTCATTTATTTAAATTTTAATAATAGAAACTAGGGCTTTTAAAAAAGCTATAAATATTTATATAGGCCTTTTTATATATATAACTCAAAAGCTAGTTATTATAAAAGTAGTTTTATATTAGTTTCTTTAATATAATAGAAAAAGCTTTTATTAATATCTTTTCTAAAAGCTTTATATATTAGTAAATATTAACAAAAATAATAAGTTTATAATTAAAATTACTATTAGTTTTATTATATTTCTATATTTTAGAATATATTTTTATTATTTTTCTAATAAGCTTTCTAGTAATAATAATAGATATTAACTAATAGATATTCGGGTTTAGTAATAATAATAGTAATAATAAAAACAAAAGTAATAAATAGCCTTAATTTAGAAAAAATAAATAAATAGCTTAATTTCCTAATTAAGAATATCTAGTTCTTTTATATTTAATTTTATTTAGAATAAAATAAACTAATATAATAAATCTTTAAAGAAAATCTAAAATAATTAGATTATTATTAATAATATTAATTTTGTTTTATATACTTTTTATTTCTTTTTAGGTAAAATTAATAAGGAATTATATAATAATAAGGCTCTTATAATTATATTTAATATAAATATTATTATATTAAAATTAGGCTTAAAGATTTTATAAAAATATATAATTAGTTTAACTAAATATTATAATATTAAAGTTTTTAAAATTATTCTAAAATAAATTCTATAAATTATTATTATTCTTTTTATATAAGATATATTAATATATTTTAGTAATTAAATATTTCTAAAAATTACTTTTTATTATAAATATTAGATTAATACTATTTTCTTATTTCTTAATTAGTTTCTTTTTTTTATTAGTATTTATACTAAATCGAGTTTAGATTTTTTCTAATATATATATATATATATATATATATAATTTATAATAGATTTATAAAAAGAGTTTAATAATAAAAATATTTAGATATTATAGTACGGCAGGCCGTACTCTCCAAAAATCATATTGTTTTAGCGGTTTTAAGGTTTTGGTTATATAGTAAAGGCTGCGGCCTTTTATATATAACTTGCGGAAATTATATAAAAAAGCTGGTTTTTCTGTAGTTTTAGAGAATAATTCCTCCTGAGTATTTAATTAATTAAGCTTTTATATACTATATACTATTTATACTTTACTATTTACGCTTTTGATTTTGTTATTTTGCTATTAAGTTACGTTTTGTATTCTGGTATACTTTATATAGGTTTTTGTCTTATTATAATTTCCCTCCTATAATATCTAGTTTAGATATTAGATATTTAGTAAAGATATTAAAATAAATATTTTGTTTTTAAAAATTTCATTTATAATAAGAAATTTAAAAAATGAAATATTATAATTCCGGAAGTATTTAAAGCTTAAAGGGCTCGATTTAATAGAAAAATCGAAGTTATAGTTAAAAAGCTTTAAAAATATATATAGAATATATATTTCGGAAAAATAGTTTTATAAATACAGGTATTATATAAATAGAAAAAATAGTTTCTAAAAAAGTAATTTTAAGACTAAAAGAAATTAGTTTTAAAAAATAATAGAAATTAAATAAATAAATAGTTAAATAGCTAACTGCTTATTAATTAGTAAAAGTTAAATATCTTTTTTATAAGCTATTATATACTTTTATAAAATTAATAAATAGTTTTTTTCTTTAATATAAAATAGACTAGATTTGTTTTAGATTACTAAATACTCTTAAAACTAATCTAAAATCTTTTCTAATCTATATATATAAACTAATTAATATTAGTATATTAGTAATATATAATATTATTATATAATATATATAAAATATAAATATATTAAAATTAGTAAAGTTATTATTATTTAGAAATAAGAATTATAATATTATAAGATTAATATATAATTCTTAAATTTATTAAGTCTAATAAAGTCTAGTTTATTAGTTAAATTACTTATAAAACGCGAGATTATATAATTATATCTTATATTCTATATTTTATTATTTATATTTCATATTTCGAATCCCGTAATTATATATATAATTCTTAAAAAATAGCTATATTAATAATATAATATTTTAAATATAATAAATAGATTTAATAAAAGTTTAATAAAATAAAAACTATAAAAGAATTAAAGTATTTATAAAAACAGATTTATATTATTATTATAAAAAAATACTTTAAAAAATACTTTTTTAAGAAAAAGAAAAGCCAAATTTTTAATATTAATAATTTTAGTTATAATTAAAAAGATATATTATTTTATATTATTATTTAAATAAGATTAATATATCCAGAAATAAATACTTTAAAAGTATATAATAAACTTAATAATATTAAATTAGATTATAATTTCTTTAATAATAATTAGACTTAAAACTAGAGCTTTATTATTTTAGTTATATATAATTAAAATTTTATAATATTTTATAAAAATATATTTAAGGTTTATTAAGCTTATAATTTTAAAATATTTATTTTAAATAATTATAATAAAATATATATTTTTAAATATTAGTTCTTATAGCCTTATTTTTAATATAGAATTTTAAAAAATAATTCTTATATAATATATAAATTATATTAAAAAATAATAAATATATATATTTATATAATCTAATAATATTAAAATTCTAATATTAAAAGAATTTAATAAAAGCTTAATTTATATTTTAAGCTAATATTTCAAGTTTTATTTTTAATTAAAAGTAAATATAATTATTTTAAATAATAAATTTTATATATTATAAAACCGAATTTCTAGATTTAAAAAATAAAATAAAATAGTTTTATTCTAAAGATTCTAAATTAAAGAAAGAAATTTATAAATATAGGAATTTTAATATTCTAAATATTAGCTAGTTATATATATTATTATAATTATATAGCTCTAAATTTACTAATAAAATAATAGAATATAATATTACTTTCTTTTTTTAGATTAATAATTTATTAATTATATAATTTTATATAATTTTATATAATTTTATATAATTTTATATATTCTTATATATTCTTATATATTTTTATATGTTTTATTTCTAGTATTTCTTATTTATATATTTTACTAATTTCTAATATATATTACGAGACCGGGTCTCTGGGCTTGGAAAGCAAGATAGAATAGCTCTATTCCGAGAATTCTAAACTAAGGAGGGAAGCTTATAAGTATAGGAGCTTTGGTATTCTAAATACTAGCCAGCCGTATGCGTTATTGCAATCACGTAACGCTAAATTTACTAGTAAAGCGGCAGAGCGTAACAATATACTGGTTTTTTTAAATTCGAATATAAATTAGAATTATAGCTATTATTAGAATTATTAATTATACAAATTCTGACTTTTTTATTATTCTTATTTATTATAATCTTTAGTTCTAATAAAAGTATCTTTTTTTTTATAATTAAATATTATAGTTCTTTATTTAATATTTATTATTTCTATAATATATATATTTGCTTTATTTTTATAATAGCTAATATTTTACTAGAAATATAAATTATATTTAATTATTTATATAAAAGAAAAAAAAGTTTATAGAAAAATGAATTATAATAATAGTATTAATAATTAATATATTTATAGTATTATTTTTATTTAAATAATAAAGCTTTTTTTAGAATTATAGAATTTATATATATTAAAGTATTTAGCTAGTATAGAAAAGAAACTATAATAAGACAAAAATTTATATAAAATATATTAGAGTATAAAACGTAACTTAATATTAAAAGTATAAATAGTAAAGTATAAATAGTATATAGTATATAAAAGCTCAATTAATTAAATATTAAGGAGGGATTCTTGTCTAGAACTATAGAAAAACTAGCTTTTTTATATAATTCCTATAAGTTATATATAAAAGGCCCTAGCCTTTACTATATAACTAAAATATTACAACTATTAAAATAAAGTGATTTTAATAAAGTACGGCTTATTATATTATATTAGCTATTATATTATTTTAATAAATTTAATATAAATTTAAAAGAGGTTTAATTATTATACTAGCTTATTTTTAATTATAATATTAAGTTTTTAGTAAAAAGCTATAAGTTTATTAATATTATTCTAATTATATCTTTATATTTAATAAAATATATATTTAAATTTAATAATAAATATATAAATAAATTAGTATTTTATTTAAAAAAAATATAGCTTATTTTTTACTTTTTATATATTATTCGAATTCGAGTAAATATAAAAAAATTAGTTAAAAATCGAGAAATAGAATTAGATTTAAAATTTTTTTAAAAGAACTAAAATTTTTTTTAAAAAATATAAGGTTATAAAAAAAATAAGCTTATTACTTTATTACTAAATGGCTTTAGCTTGTTTTTATATTTCTATTTAGAGTTCAATAATTATATTAGTAATCTGAGTTTATAAAAATTATTTTATAATATTATAATTTTAAAATAAAAGAAAATCTAATAAGCTTTTAATTTTTTTAATAAATAATAGTTCCGAAATTATATATATTAATAATATTATAAAACCGGGTTTCTAAACTTAGAAAATAAAATAAAATAGCTTTATTTCGAGAATTCTAAATTGAAAAAAAAAGCTTATAAATATAAAAGCTTTAGTATTCTAAATATTAGCTAGCTATATATATTATTATAATTATATAATATTAAATTTACTAATAAAATAATAGAATATAATATTATATATTTATAATAATTACTAGATTTCTATTTTATTATATAATTCTAGTAATACTAAATAGAAGTTTTTAATATAGTAAATTAATATTTTTCGGAAAAAAGCCTTAAAAGTATTTATATATCTCTAAAATAATAAATATAATTTTTTTAGAAGTTTTTAATTTTAATAAATATTTAGAACTTTTTAATTTTAATAATATTAAATACTTTATTAATATAAATAATATAGTTTTATATAAATTTTTATATAATTTATTAGAGATTTAATTAGAAATATTATATTTATATTTTATAAATATTAAATAAAGTCTAGTAAAAGCCTTATAAAAGTATTTATTTCTTTTATTTCTAAAAGGAATAAAGAATAATATTTTTGTATTAATTATTATAAGCTTAATTTAATTATAATTAAGAATTAATATTGGTTTTTTTTATTAATAAAACTTTTAATTAGCTTTAAAAAGCTAAATTCCTTATAAAATTAAATCTTAAAAATATATATTATTAAATAAGAATTTATAAAAAATATAAATAAAAAACGGCTTTTAGAATTTATTATAATTATTTTAAATACTTTATAATATTTTTTAAGCTAGCTAATATACTAATTATATTTTAAATATATATTAATATTATATTTATTATTAATATAACTATTTCTTTAAAAGTTATATATATAATTATAAAACTCGAAATATAAAATATAAATAATAAAATATAAATAATAAAATATAAGATATAATTATATAATTTTATATCCTATAAATAATTTAATTAATAAACTAGACTTTATTAGATTTAATAAATTAAAGAATTATATACTAATATTATAATATTTTTATTTTTATTTCTAAATAATAATAACATTATTAACTTAATATAAATAGTATTTTATAATTATATAATAATATTATATATTACTAGTAAACTAATATTTATAAAGCCTTTAAATTATTTTATAATTATTTATTTAAATAATATTTTTATTCATTTTGAAAATAAAAATAAATACTATAATTATATTTATTAGATATTTACTAGATTATATAAAAATAATCTATTTTATAAATTTAGTAAATATAAGTTTAATATTAAAGAAATCGAATTCTTGGGCTTTTTTATTAAAATAGAAAGTATTCGAATAAATTTTAAATAAATTTATAATATTATTAAATAGCTAAAACTAGAATTATTTTATAATATTTATATATTTCTTAAATTTATTAATTACTATTATAGATTTATTTATTATTACTTTTAGATAATTATAAGTTTAATAAATTTCTTAAAAGATATAAAAAAGAACTAGAAATCCGGTTTTTTTATATAAATAAATAAAATAGCTAAAAGCTTTAAAAAAGGTTTTAAAAAAAATTTAAAAATTTTTATTCTAATTTTTATTCTAATTTATTTTAATTTTTCTAAAACGATTTATATTAAAACTAATATATTAAAATTTATAATTACTAATACTATTTTATAATAAATTAATTCTAGTAATAGTTTAAAAAAATACTAATATTTAATAATATTCTAGTTTTAGAAATTTTTTAAAGCCAAATATAACTATAATATTTATAATAGAAAGCTATTTATAATTATTAAAGCTTTTAAATATTAGTATTATTATTTTAAAGAATTTAGATTTATAATTAAGATTATTATAAATTATAATAATTTCTAATATTTTATAAAAATAAAATATTTAAAAAGCTATTAAATATATTAGATAATATATTTTATAATATATAATTTTAATAATATTTATTATAAAAATAATTCAAATCTAATAAATAGATTTAGTAAAAGATTTAATTATAAAAAAGATTCTATTAATATAATTTAATTTATAATCTTTTAAAATAAATTAAAAAAAGCTTTTATAATTATAATTTAGAAATTCTTATAAATATTTAATGAGTTTTTTCTTTAAACTAAATATTATTTAATATTAATTATATTTATAATAATTAAAAATAAATATTTATTATAAAACAAATAAATAAATAAATTCTTTAATTATAGAATTAGTTATTAAATAAAATATAAAGAAATATCTTAAAAGCTTTATTATTATAGCTAAAATAATAAAAATATCTATAATTATATTATTTAATAAAATTAAAAACTTTTTAGTTTTTTAAGTTTTAAATTAAATATTTATAAATATCTAATTTATTATATATAAATATATATAATTACTAAAAGAGCTATAATATTAGCTTCTTTTATTAAATCCTTTTTAGATATTATTTAAATAGCTTAGAAAAATTTTTAATATTAGAATATTTTAAAATAAAAACTTAATAAAAGAAATATTAAAAAAAGAAAAATCTAAAGAAATAATTCGGGCCTATTTAAATATTATTTAAGAATTATTATATTTAATAATTCTGCTTAATATCGAGAAATTATAAAGCTTTATTATAATAATTTAATAATTAAATATTATATAATATATCTAAGTATTATAGTTTAGGCTTCTGAATTTAATAGGTTTTATTACTATTTTATATAGCCTTAACTGCTTACTAAGCTCTGCCCGTAATATATATATCTCGGTTTACTTAGTATAATAATTACTATATCTCTCCTAAAATTACTAGTTACTATCTTTAATTATCCTAACTATCCTAATTCCTTAATTCAGAAGCCAGAAACGGCTTCTTATTAGCTATAGCAGACCTTATCTGTCTCTACTATAAAGCCGCTCCCGGCTATATAAGTTCTCGTAGTTTTTGCCTATTCTCGACTTTTAGTAACTATTATACTTTTATTAAATACTTCTTTTCTATACTATTTCCTTATTACTTTTTTTCTTATAGAGAATTCAAACTTAATAAGTCTTATAGTCTTAGCTATAAACTATTATCCTATAATTAAAATAGCTAAAGAATTAAAGTAGTACTAGTAATATAGAATAGTAGAAGTCAGAATTAATTATCTATAGTATTAAATATAATTCTTATTTAATAATACTATTATATCGTTTTTACTATTACTATTCTATAACTATTATATCTATTTTTAAAAGCTTTTTTCTCTCTTATAGTCTTGCTTTTAGTAGTAGATATTCTTATACTATTAATAGCTTTTGGGTTTAATTCTCTTAATAATAATCCGCTACTTATATTTGCTCTTATAATATCCTATATAAGATTATAGCTCCTATAATTCAAGTTCTAGTAAAGTATACTCTTAAAGCCCTTTAGAATATCTTTAAAAAACATACTAATACTAACCGAATACTAAAGAAGTAAGAAAAGAAAATATTTAATAGGAAAGATTATTAATATATAGAAGCAGATCTAAATAATAAATAGTTCTTATAGCTAGTAAATACTAAAGATATTAAGGCTAGTATTTACTATATTAGATAGAAATTTACTAGATATACTTATTAAGATATTTAAGCCTTTATTATATAATTGAATTTAGTTAATAAAAAGCAGATATTATAACTAATATACGGGTCTATAATATATAGCTATTCTTAAATAGAATTATAATAAGAAGAGAATAATATTATTTCTTTACTAGATCTATAAAACTTATCTAGCTAAAAGGTAAAAGAGAAAAAAGCGGAAAATAATTAACTAGTATTAGTAAAAGTTTAAAATACTCTATTATTAAATTAATAGCTATATAATAGATACAAATAATTTATTCGAGGCTATTAAAATACTTTATTCTCTTTCTATATTCTCGTTATATATACTAATCTTATAATTCCAAATATATTAATATTATATTAAAGATTAAGTTTAGTCTTAATATAATATCTAATCCTAAACTAATAGCCGGACTAGATAACCTACTTCTTCTACTAATCTACTACTAGGCTTATAACGAATCCGTCTTTTCTATCGAGAATAACTAGCTTAATATTACTATAATAATATTATTCCAAGCCTATATAAGCAGCCGCCCAATAGAGTTTATTTATATATTAAAGGAGAAAGCTAGCTAGAATTTATTTAGTAAAATAGAAAATACTAATAAAGAGAAATACTCTTAAAAAGTAATAGAAGAAAATTATAATAATAATAATAATAATAATAATAATAATAATAATAATAATAATAATAATAATAATAATAATAATAATAATAATAATAATAATAATAATAATATAATAATAATAATAATAATAATAATAATAATAATAATAATAATAATAATAATAATAATAATAATAATAATAATAATAATAATAATAATAATAATAATAATAATACTATTACTACTATTCTCGAAAAAGATATTAATAAGAATACTAGTTATAATAGTAATTATAGTACTAAAGAGAAAGATATTACTATAACTAATAATATAAATAATTACTTTCTTACTGAGATTAATAAACTCGGAGAGCTATTAGGGCAGGCCTATAATACTACTAAGCTAGATAAGTTTAGAGAAGTAATATAATAATATAAAATACTTTACTATAAGAATATCTGCTTTTAGATAATATAAAATCCGAAAAAAGATATTCTTATAATAGGGGTCTTTTTATAATACTATAAAAAAGTTAATAATAAGCTTAAATTATATATTACTTTCTTCTAGATTCTAAGCCCTAGCTAATTTCCTCTTTCTAGTATAATATTTCTATTTTAAAAGAACTCTCTTTCTATTCTTTATCTAATCTCTTATATCTTAGCTTATATAATCCGTAATAATATAGTTCTTATTAATAGCTATATATCTGCTAAGCTTTTCTTTATTACTAATCTAGAAAATATAAAAGTAAAGGTAATAAAAGTATACTAGAAGCCCAAATAGCTTAAGTAGCTAGTTTTCTATAGGCTAATCTAAACCGGAGATAGCTAGATGAAATTACTATTTCAAGTAATATTCTATTTAATATATATCTTCTATATTAGCTATTTTAAAAGAAACTCTAGCTTAGAAAATAGGCTAATTAGCTATTACTTCTACTAAAATATAGTAAATATAGTTAATAGTATATATCTTATCTAATTCTATTTTATTATTCTAAGTTAATAGCTATTTCTAAATACTATTTCTAATTTCATATATAATTAGGTTCTAAAATATAGCTCTAATACCGGAATTTTTAGTATAGCCTATTAAGACGAGTTTATTAGATTTAATATATAAGATATCTATCTCGAGAAAAATATCTCTAATAATAGGCTAATTCGAGCCTTTATATATATAAGTATTTGGTATAACTCTAGTATTTCTAAAGAGGTTTCTAATAAGGTTATAAAGCCGCTTTTTATAGTAGATCTAGATATTATTAATCTTAAGTAGTAGATATAAAAACTACTTACTAAGATTAAATAAGAATATAAGTTTATTAAGCAGGCCCTAAAAAAGGTTATAAAGAAATATAAGAATCTCTATAAATAGCTTAAAAATATAAAAAAGAGCCTAAAAAATAAAATTAAAAAAGTATATAGAAAAGATTACCTCTTCTAAATCTATAATAAAATAATAAAGAGGTAGCTAAACAGGTAATAGAATTCGATAGCTATAGAAAAGAAAAAAAATATTAATAAATCTATTATTAAATATAAACTTATAGAATAAATATAATTATAATAGATTCTTTATAATTTTTCTCGAGACTTGAATTCTTAGGGTATTATTTCTCGGAAGATCTCTACTATTAATCTTCTTATTATACTCGCTTTCTAATAAAAGCTTCTAATTTGTATTTATAAACTATATTCGGTTCTAGCCTCTCAAAATCTAATTAAGAAGAAATCTCTTACTTCTAAGCCCTTTTAACTAGTAGACAAATTCCCTATTATTTATAAAAAGACCTAATATATTATTTATATCGGAAATAAGCGGCTTTTATATAAGTAATAAATATATACTTTTAACCGGATTTCATATATATAGAACTATATTAAGGATATTTACTTATATTATATATCTATAAATATAAGAATTATTTACTATTATTCTATTTATAAGGCTTAGAAACTAGTTCTTAATAATATTAAGCGGTTTAAAAATTATATAGTAAGAGTTTATTAGGTTATTCTTTAGTACCTAAAAGTTTTCTATTCTTAATCTTTTTTATCTTATAATTTCCTTTAGATATATAGTATTAGAAGTTATTAAGATTTGAATCTAGCTAAAGTTATATTTATAGTATATAATTTGACTAGAAATTATAATTATATAAATATATAATAATTAATATTTAATTCGGATTAAATCTCTACTAATAAAAATTCTAATTTCTATATATTATTCTTAGATAGAATCTATAAGTAAAGCCCTGTCTAGTAAGACTAGCTCAGATATAAGATCTATTAAATAACTTCTAGTAATATTTCCAGAATTATATATATTAGAGTAATATATAGAGAATTGCCTCTATTAGAGTCCAACTAGGCTTCCCTATATTATTTAGAGGCTATACTCTAATCTTTTAAACCGATAGTTCGGGATATTACTATATAAAAACGAAGTATACTATATACTAGTTATAGTATAATATTATAAATTATTTATAAAATAAAATTATAATTCTTTCTATTAATTTTCTTTAACCTTTATACTTTATATCTAGTTATACTATATCTTTATATTCAGATTGCCTATTCTTTACTTATAATAAAGTCAATATTATATTTAAAGCTCGGTATTAATATTATATAAAAGCAGATTAGTTAGAAGCAAATATATTTATTACTTTAGTAGAATTAACTTTAATTCTTTTAGTCTTATTTAGAGTTCTACTTACTATTTCTTTTATTAATAGTAGCTAAATTTTTTTGAATAATAAGTAGTATATTATTTATTATAATAAATATATAATATAATATATATATCGGGAAACTTTCTATACTTATATACTTTTATAATTATAGTTTATTTCTTTTTTCAAATAGCCTTGCTTTAATTTCTTTAGCTTTTATTATATATAATTATATAAAGTAACTTAAGCTTTCTAAGAAAGATTAAGGAAGATTAATATAATTTATAAAAGAAATATACTTCTAATATATTATTAGAATTATAATAGCTTATTAGAGTAATTATAAATAAATAAAGAAGCTATTTCCCTCTTATTTTTAAGAGTAATTATCTCGGTATTTCTATTCTATATCTCTTATATAAGAGCGAGTATACTTTAGATAATATATAATTATCTAGATAGTAAAAGCCTTTCGGTAGTCTATATATTCAGATAATAAGAGCTTTCTAAAATATAAAGTAACTAGTTATTATATTAACTATTTATTTATACTAATTACTTTCTAGCTACTAGATTTATAGTACTAATAAATTATTTATACTAACTATTTTATAGTACTAGTAGTTTTTTGGTAGTAATAAAATTCTTATACTAATATTTTAATAGTACTAATAGCCCTATAGTATTAATAGTTTCTTTATACTAGTAAATTATTTATACTATTAATTTAATAGTACTAATAGTTCCTTTATACTAATAGTTTTATGATACTACCTGTACTTTAATAGTATTTTATTACATTTCGTCTAGCTATATATTTCGTCTAGCCACACTCGTTATCTAGCCACAAATTTTGTCCAGCCAAACATTTCGTCCAGCCACACCTATCGTCCAGCCACACCCGTTGTCCAGCCACACCCGTCATCCAGCCACTCCTGTCGTCCCGTAACTACCGTCACGTGTCCTGCTTCCCAGGCATGCTGGCGCTAGTTTAAGGGGTTATATAAGACCTCCGTCTATACGTACGATTAGCCTTCCCAATACATCAACCTTCGGAGCCCCTTATTTTTGACCATTCGTATTATTTCATTACTGGTACTGAGAGTTCTAATATTATTACTTCTACTTATTTAGCTTCCTACCCTCTTTACCTCTACCCACGCATCCAACGCCTATATATGGTCCGATATTCATATAATAATCAAATCCCCATTATATTACTAAGTAAAGAATTCTTTTAATAAGCTCGAACTTATAATAAAGATTTAGGCTATTACTAGTCTATCTAGATAAAAGATCTATATTATAACCCAAATTAATTTAAGGCTATATAATAAAATATATTATAAGAAAAGAGATTAGCTTTTATTTCTTATAATAGCTTTATATTAGAATTTACTATAATTTTAATCTCTTTATAACTTACTCTCAGGACTTTATATATTTCTATAACCTATAATAGTTCTAGAAAACTTGCTTCCGGAACTATAAGGCTTTCTGGAAATAGTAATCCTATAATATCTTACTATTTCGGAATTCTTACTAGTTCTAGAAGCCAGTAAGTTAAGTATTAATTACTAATACCCGACTTCTTAAAAATCTTTCTTTACTTCCTTATTTTTCTAAGCTAAATTTTTCTCTACTTTTTTAAAAAGGCACTTCTCAATATTTTCTGGTATTATATTCTTTAGAAGAGAATAGATAATTTACTAAATATAAAGTATTAGTACTTATATATTTAAGTAAATTATTACTTTACTTACTATCTCTACTATAAATAGTAGCTATAATAAATAGACCTTGGATTTATATATAATATATTAACTATATTTATAAATAATTAAAGCTATATTAATACTATTAAATTTCTCTAATTCGTAAGCTTTTATAATTAAAGTCTCTATTCTTCTATTTATTTCCTTATTCTTTCTCTTTTTTCTTTTCTTCTTATTATTTTATTTAATCTTTAAAGTATTTATTAATATTAAAAGGTAATTTATTTAGAGTAGTTTTAATATACTTCAAGTATTAAACCTAAGATATTTGAGAGTTATCTATTATTTAGATCCTTTATTCAAATAGCTATTTTTAAAGACTTTTATATAATAGCTAATAGAAATATAGGAACCGATTTTGAGTCTATAGTTATATAATAAGAGGCTTAAATCGATTTCCTCTAAATTAAAGTAGTAGAGAGCCATATTTAAATCCTTAATTCTCTAAAACCTTAGCTAAAGGAAAGGCTTAATTAAGTAATAAAGGGCCTAAATTAGCTTTCTTAAATTCAAGTAATATAGATATAGATATAGATATAAATATTATTTATTCTAATTTATTCTTTCTTGAGATATATAGACTATATACTAGTTATTACTAAATCTAATATATAGTTTATTATTTTGAGATTATATAAAGGTGAGTTTTCTTTTACCCGAAATTAGTATTATCTAGTTCTCTATCTCTATTCCTAAATCTTCCAGATTACTTTATAAAGTCTAAAACAGTATTAAATTCTTTAGCTATAATCTTGTTTTCCCTTTATATTCTACTGTCTAGTATTATTATAAGGTTATTAAAGCGGTTTCCGATTATTTTATATAGTTACTATCTGGGTTCTTATAGATTTGAGTAATTAATAAAAATATAGACTAGTATTTCTATTATTCCGTATTTATATTTATTATTATTCGAGTACTTTATATATTTACTAAAACTTTTTAGCTAGTTATAATTAATTCTAAGTTAAGTAAAAATGCCTACTTATTATTATAGGAAGTAATTATATAGCTTTTATATATATAGTTCCGGAATTACTATATTAATTCTCTATAGGTATTAGCCTTTAATTAATTTATTTTACTCTATATTCCAGTCCTATAATATGTCTGCTTTTATTATCTTTTACTAGAGTAAAGCTAGTCTAGAGAAATAGTAATTAGAAATCTGCCCTATTAAGTTTTTAGTAAGCTAGTTAGCTTCTTTATTTCCTTTAATTCTACTATAGCTCGGGATTTACCTGAGGTTTAGATATATATAGTATCTGTCTTTAGTAAAGTATATAATATTATTAATCTCTTAAATTCAAGTAATAAAAAGCCAGATTCGAATTTCTTTAGATCTAAAAATAGGCTAAGCTCTATAAGCCTCTTTATAATACTATTTTATCTTTATTATATATAATTCTAATTAGTTCTTATTCTTTTTATAAGACTAGACAGGGGTTTTATAATTCCTGGAATTATAAAACTTCTACTAGCTCTTAATTAATATTTAGCTTTATATTTCTAGAGAATAATTACTATTAACTAGATTTGAAAACTTATTATTTATAAGAATAACTCTAGTTCTATTCTTTTAATTATATTAGTTTATTATCTATAGTCTTATATATTAATTTAATTATAGAAATAGCTAGCTAAAAAGTATTTATATTACTAATTTATAAAAGATAAGGTCTATAAGGTTCTTTTATATAATTCTAAAAAGAAAAATTCTAGATTTATTATTACTAATAAATGTTATATAGTAAAAGTACTGCTTTAATAGACTATTTAGCCTGAAATAGAGGCTTAACTCTACTAACTATTTAGTAGCCCTTCTTATACTAAGTCCCGATTTCCCTAGTTTTATAGTAGCCTTTTTTAATAAATTTACTATATTTTTTATAATCTAAGCTTTAATTATTATAAGACTTTTATAATATACTAGTAATAGATTTATTTCAGTTATATAATTATATTTCCCCCCGTTAGTAAAGCGCCTTCTATAGAGAATAGAAATAAGGCTATTTAAAATTCTAATATAATAATTAGAGAAAATAGCCTGCTTTAATAAAGGCTTCGAGACTATTCTAAGAAGAAGTTATCTATTAGTAATAGTATAAATAAGTTATATACTAAGGCTATAATTATATTAGCTAGAGAAATAATAGAGCTACTATAAATAAAGATTAATAGAACTAGCCTATATAACCTTTTTCCTTAATTAATAGCCCGGTAACTCGAATTGCCTCTATATTTTAATAACTGTATTAGAATAAGACTTATTTATTATATAGTTCTAACTAATTAATATTACTAATTAACTATTAAAGTAGCTAGTATTAAAACGGTAATTAATACTTATATAGTATTTGAACTATTCTTCTTTCTATTTAATTAGAGATAAACTTAAGAGATTAATCTATTAAATAACCTTGGAAATTATATGTATTATATTCTAAGGCCTTATAGGAGCCTAAATAAGCTTCCTATTTCTGGACTTATAACCGGAGCAAAAGTCGAAATAAAGTATATAATATAAGGAGAGATTATAATAGAAGCTACTATAATAAGAAAAGAGACTTTACTAGCTAGAGAGATACTAACCTCTTTTAGAAATAATAGAAAGTATAGTAATAAGAAATATATATTTAATAAATTAGTAAGTATTAATATATTTATTATAGAAGATAAATTAATAAATAATACTAAACTTTTCAAAGATACTATCTATTATTAGAGCTTAGATAACGGACTTTTCTAGAGTAAGAAGTAAAAAATTAATAAGAGAATAAAGAGGAAGGATCTATATATTACTTATAAAAAAAATACTCGATATATTATTAGTCTTTATTAGTAAAACAGGCCTAATTAAATTAGTATAATAATATAATATATAACCTTAATTCTGCCTTTTTTCTTGCCTCAAATAATATTTCTAAATACTATACTTTCCTCTATAAGCTCTCGAAGTAGTACTAGTCTTATAGATATTATATTCTCCTTTATAAACTCTCTAAATAATACTGGTTTTTTTTAAAAGCATTTCGAGGTATTAAATTCTTCTTAGTATACTTTTCTAAGCGAAAATCTCTACTAGAAAAGTATATTAAGGAGATCTCTTTATAAATTATAGACTACCTAAAATAATTTTTCAAGAAATAATAGGCTATTAGGAGATCTTTTAAGAAAGATATAAGCTTCTATAAGTATTTCAGAAGGAGAAAATATTATTTATAAGACTATAATATCCGGGAAACTTCTATAAAAGTATTTAATATAGTTTCTATAGCTCCTATAAGAATATTACTTCTAAAATAAGTATCTTAGGACATTATAGCTTATAAGACCCTATAGATCTTAAAAGAATAATCTTAGAACTATAAATATTATAAGAAAGCTTTCTTAAGATAATTCTTCTAAAAGAATTCTTCTATAACTTCAGGAATCTTAGGAGAATACTTTTAAGGCTATGGATATTATAGGAGAATTCTTATAGAAATATTAGAAGTTTAGAAGAAATTACTTAGGAAATTTCTCTAAGGATTTTTCTTTTATAATTAAATATATAATCTATTCTTTAGTAGACGTTATATAATACTTTACTATTTATATAATCTATATTATAAGTATATTATATTTAGTATACTTAGTTAATATTATTTCCGTTTTATATTTCTAATTTTTTTAGTTAGATTATTAATAGCTAAAAATATCCTTAATAAAATAGAACTAATAATAATCCGACCTTTTTAGTCAGATTATTAAAAGCTAAAAATATCTTTAATAGAATAGAACTAATAATATTCTGACCTTTTTACTCAGATTATTACTATTAAAAATATTTCGGCCTAAGGCTAATACTTCCGTTTCGCTAGTGCTTTCCAGTATCCAGAGAGTATATATACTAATATTAGGGCACCGAATTTTGCTCTATTCGCCGGCGTTCCTCAAGTACTAGCATAATAGATACGCCAGTGCGAGAGAGCCAATTTCTGCTTCCTTTTCAAAGCTGGCGTTCCTCAAGCCCCAGTGTAATAGATACGCCAGTGTTAGGAAGCCGATTTCTGCTCCCTTTTTGACGCCGGCGTTCCTCAAGCACTGGCGAAACGGATACGCCAGCACGCCAGGGAGCCGAGTTCTGCCTTATCCCCCAACGCCGCAGGCTGTCACGAGACCGGGTCTCTGGGCTTGGAAAGCAAGGTAGAGTGGCTCTATTCCGAGGATTCTAAACTAAGGAGGGAAGCTCGTAAGTGCGGGAGCTTGGTGTTCTAAATACTAGCCCCAGCCGCATGCGTTATCGCGATCACGTGACGCTAAATTTACCAGTGAAGCGGCAGAGCGTAACACTGCGGCTTAGCGAGCAAGTCCTCGAGAAAGAGTACTCTTAGACTCTCGGGATTATAAGTAACCTCGCCGGTCTCCTAAAGAGCTAGGGCAAGTGCTATACTAGCTGAAGCTATGTACTGTACTAGTAGACGTAAAGTTAAATAAGATAAAGCAAGCGACTATATAGAAACTAAAGAGAAGTGCTTTTAACTAGTAATAGAAGTATAGGCTTTATATTACCTTATAATATTGTAAGGAGATACTAATAGATTTGCTATAAGGGTTAATAGTATAGGCCTCTAATAGATAAACCGAGTTAACTCTATCTTAGATATATATATATATCCTATTCTAAATATTCTACTTCTACGTAATATCGAAACTCAAATCCGACAACGCTTTATAAAGAAGCCTCAACTGGATTTGTTAAAAGTAGAGAGCAAAAAGAGGGATTTGAGTAGAAATGGAAATACTACACGAGTAGAGAACAGTTCTGGAGAACATACTTACAATTTGTCTAGAATTCAACGGTAAAGCGCAGGTGGCTTGTAGTAACCCGATCCTGATTCGTTTGAGAAGCCTTGGAAAGGCCACTCCTGATACTCAGCGACTAATACCGCAGACGGGCTCCGAGAAAGTTCGCGAGGCATGGTGGTGGCTCTCATCGACCACCCGGGGCTGCCCGTCGTCAATCTCAGGTATGGCGGTCAACAGCACCGCAAGGGGGCCAGGCTGTCTAAGCCGGAGCTCTGTCGTGTGCGTGCGACAGGTGGTTAGACGATCAGGTTACAGTCGTTCATTCTAGGAAACATTAATTGGTCTCTAACGCGGATACTCAGCCTCATGGCGACTTACTCGTCCCGCCCAGAAGTCTGTAAATAGATTCCTTATACAGTAGTTGGCCTCCTTGCGCTCCGTGCCCCACTCGTCTATTTACAGACTTCTGGGCGACACGAGTAGGTCGTCCTTATCAAGTTCGAAGACGGTTCTGGGGGAGAAAGCCGTGGTAGGTGCCGGGCACATGATTGGCAAAACGGAACACTCCGCTGCTCAACTTGAACCTGCAGTACGCCATGTGGAACAAACCCACGATATTGCTTTTGCTTGAACATACAGTAGCAGCGACGAGAGTGAGGATAGGGCCGAGCGTTGCGCCGTGGCGTTGAGCATGCAACAAATATTGAATTCCCTCGGGAGGTCGAGGCTGGCTCACTCTGTGGGAAAGCCCACCCGCCTTCGGGATCAAGCGGATTCTAGAACCATGCCTGACCTTGGCGGAGTGAATCCAATATGCCATCACGAAGCTGGGGCTGGCTTCTCTGGGAGTCCAAGTAAAACTTCTCTGTATTGCACAACGGCTAGGTCGGTGACGAACTGGAGCTGCTAGTGCCTGAAGGGACAAGCCTTTGACAGCACCGCGACTCTGTTATAGAAATCTTCTCGGACACAGGCACCAAAACATTACGTACTCGTGCCTCCCAGAAGTCTGTAAATAGTCCCGCTCCCGCACCCCTAGCTGGCCAATCACTTAAACCGGATCTCAGACGATCTACACAGTTTTGGTCAATGATTGGTCAGCCGGGGGTGCGAGAGCGGGACTATTTACAGACTTCTGGGCAGCACGAGTACTGTCCTTTGCAATGCTTGGGGGGGTGGGTGGGAAGACGCGCCGTCTTCTTTGATATCACACTGGAGTGTAACCAAACAAGAGTCGGTAGTAGGTCACCGCGATGATTCCTTTTGCTGTACTGTACCTATCCGCCCTTAGGGTTCTGTGCCGTTCACTCAGCTGCCACGATCTATTGGGCTCTGGGCCGTGATTTCTGCAACTATCGAACCCTTTGCCTTGCGGGTGAACGTAGGGGATTGGCCAGAATGAGCGGGGTTTGCCGTCCGCAGCCTTGCGAGAACCCAGCCCCTTACCCAGAAGTGTGTACATGGACGAGTGGGGCACGGAGCGCAAGGAGGCCAACTACAAGGAATCTATTTACAGACTTCTGCGCGGCACGAGTAACATCGAGGCTGAGCGGGTGAGGCCGGTCAATATGCAGGTAATACAGCGGGGAAATATTGGTGAGCTGAGGTGCAGAGCTACGGGAGGGCTCCACTCCGCAGCCAAACGAATAGAGATGAGCACAACGGTACCGTGCTCCCTCCACAAGGCTTGGCATCATAAAGCCACTAAAGCCACAGAGCACTAAGTTAGGCCGGATCTGGTGTCAAGATCTTTCCTCATGGGACCTTCTTAACAACCTTGAGGCTCTGCATTGCTCCCGGGCCGTCCCTTTGCCAGCTTTGGGTAGACTTCCCGTAGAGACCACCTCGTGGTGCTTAACTCCGACTCTCGCACAATCTTATAAGGACTACCGCCGCTCCTGTAAACTTATATGTGCATCGCATTCCAACTTATCTTTTGCTCCGTGATCATTTTTCACACCTAAAACATTCAACTTTGCTCCCTACCTCCCACAGTCGTGGAGCCCTCCTAACCGTAGTACATGAGTAGTTGAACGCTGCCCAGCATGCGTTTCACTCGTTCTCTGGTGCTGCATAGCGCCTGGATGCTCTATACTGCCACTACGGCGTTAGCCTCCTGCAATGCCGACAATTGCCTCCGCGGTACGCATCTATCTTGCTCTAACTTTCAATGAAAGACTAACAAGTTTGCCTCTAGCCATCCGAGCTTCAGCCTTCCCTACTCGGCTTGGTACCGCTGATTGCTCCTCGTACTTCCTGGCAACAGTGTCGTAAATAACCCCGCCGGCAGTTCCCATCTTTCAGATCGGTGCTCCCCTCAATGCCTTTGCTGACTTTGACATCATTAGTACCACCACCGTTACAGACAAGCCGACAGTTATCACTATCACCCCTACCGCCATCCCTGCCTACGCGTCCGGCTGCCAGGGCAGCGCACGATACTCCAGCGGCTGCTCGTGCATCAGCGTCACGCATTCGACGACGACGATCAGCGCCTCCCACACACCCATCAACACCGCCAATCCATACGCCATTGTGTCTCCCAACTCGTGCCATCCGGCCGTGGCGCCCACGGGAAGCCCGATCGGAGAGAGCAACAGCAGCTTTTCGGATGCAAATGGGGGTCTGTCCTACCGCCAATTCCCGGGCTCGCAATTCATCCTCTCCAAGGGCAGTGACGAATTGTCCGTGGACTTGTCCGACCTACACGCTGCCGTCATCTCAGACTCGAGCGGCGACACGCTGATCATGTACGACAACGGCACTTTTGTTGCCTTCTTGGCCAAATGCGCACTCGAGGTCGTGGGCAAGTGGCCGCTCCCCTCCGCGCCGGGCAGTAGTGCAAGGAGAGATCTCGGCGAGCTGTTGGCGCGGGATGCCTCGAGCTTAGTTTGCAATGCCGCGCAGTTCTTCTGCAACGACTGGCGCGGAGTGGGCATCGCCGCCCTCGCAACCAGCGTCAGCTGCCACCTAATCGGGGCCGCGATCGGCGAAGCCGTTGGGGGTGGCATCGGCTTTCTTGGAAACGCGCTGGGACCTGAAGTGGGCATTCCAGCGACGATAGCGGGCCTCATCCTCGGCAAGAAGTACGGAGAATACGCGTGCAACGTCGGGGTAGCCATTCTCTTGTTCGAGTTATGCCAGGCCTGTCCGTCTAATAAGTGCCCTCCTGGAAAGATCAGCTGCGTTGCAGGTGGGCCGTGCCAGGACGCACTCAGCGATCCCAACAACTGTGAGAGATGTGGCAATGTGGTAAGCGCCTCTCTCCCTTCTTCTCTCCCAAAGTCTTTATCAAGCCCCCTTCAAGCGCAATACTAACACACCCTTCTTTCTTTGCAAAGTGTCCTTCCGGAGTGTGCATCAATGCCCAATGCTCTGCTCCGGTCTGCGCAGGATCGACCTGCAACAGCCTCAACAGCTGCGGCGGGAGCTGCTTCTGCTTCGAGACTGCAGACGGCACGGGCTTCTGCGGGCCCAGCGAGTCCTGCACTCCTCTACCCGACTGTACTTCGACCAAGGACTGCCAACAGGGCTGGGTCTGCGCCACGGGCACATGCTGTGGGAGGAACGTCTGCCTGCAGGCTTGCGGTGCCCCTCTAGGGCGCCGAGAATTGTTGGGCATCCGCGGTAATGCGACTGAGCTGTACACAAATGGCTGGGTCAATCTTGGTGTTTGAAAACGATGGAAAGAGGTAGTCAAGCTGGCATTCTCACCTGCAGAAGATAAATTGGCTTCTGGTCCAGCTGGGCTGGCCTACACGCCCTGGATCTTGGATTTGTTAAGGGCCTTCAACGGTCCCTGCCTTCTTGCATTCCCTATCGCAGTATGGTTAACATTTTGGTAGTTATGTACATGGCTTCATGGATAGACAAGCTATGGCTGGCAGATATTTTGAACCTGTTCTCGTGAAGCTTGTTGAAACGGGCAAATTGAAGGCAGTTTAATTAGTTGTTATTGTTACAGTCTGTGTTGTCGTCTGGGACCCGAATTTGTACGTAAAACCGCACGTGAAATCACGTAAGCTGCGTTCGGAGCTAAGTCATAAAGCCCGAACGCACCTGATAATAAACCTTACCTCCTTTTTACTCTTTCGAATCACATTATCGCTTAGCGCCGTCACGTACAAAATCAGCCTCTCAACAAAGCTAGTTTTGCGCGTCGAGATACCGCGGGGAATTAACTAATAGTCGGTGGCCCTTCTACGGCACAGTTACTTATAGTTAATATAAGTAAGTATTCTATTTAAGTAAGTATTATAGTAGGGTTTATTAGGCTATTAGATTTTTAGTATTTTTAGTATTTTTTCTAATTAGCTAGCTGGTTATATAATCGAGGCTATATACTTGTTATATGGCACCAGTTATATAGTACCACTATATGTGACTTAGTATATAGCCAGTGCTTTTAGCCTGGCAGGCAGCCTTTAGCTCAATTTAAGCTCTTTACCACTACTGCAATATCACCTTATCGTAATAATACTTAAGTAACGTGACTTCTTAAGATATATAAAAAGGGGTCTTTTACAGAACATTATATAATTCTAGTATTATAGTATAATAATTCTCTAGAAATAATTCACTAAAATTGGGTTAGGACGAAATGTGCGGCCGGACAAGAGAGAAAAAACCCTACTACAGTAATACTATAAGAGATTAGCTATTACTATATTAAAGATATTATAGAGAGCCCGGAAATTAGTTATAAGATATTACTTAATCTAAATAGTAAGCTAGTTGAGATTATTATTATTATTTCCTGATATCTTATATTTAAATAAAGTTAATAAGAAAAGTAATTTACTACTAATAAGAATAATACCGAGACCTAGAGTATTAATAAAGATTATTTAGTAAATAATATATTAAAGATCTTTCTTAAAAGCTATCTTAATATTATATATATTTAAGATAGATAAGCTAAAGCTAGTAATATAGATATATATTAAGTAAGTATAATAGAGTTAATAATTAGAGATATCTAAAGAATAGTAGTTATTCTTTTCTAGATATTTCTGGAAATTATAGAGATTTTTAATTAGTAATAGTATCTATTATAACTAGTATAGTTCTGTTTCTACTTTTAGTCTCTAGAGCTTATAGTTATTACGAAACCGGGCTCTGGGCTTAGAAAGCAGGTAGAGTGGCTCTTAATCCGAGGATTCTAAACTAAGGAGGGAAGCTTATAAGTACAGGAGCTTTGGTATTCTAAATACTAGCCAGCCGTATGCGTCATCGCGGTCACGTGACGCTAAATTTACTAGTAAAGCGGCAGAGCGTAATAATAGTAATAGTATACTCGCTATAGTTACTTATTATTACTAAAAGGATTACCTTAAAGTTCTTATACCTTTAGGCTAGTAGTAAGTCGTTCCTAATAATTATTAATGAGCTAGATAAGAGCGGCTCTAGTATTTGTAATAAATTTCTTAAACTTCTCTTATATCTATATTCTCTTAACTAGTTATAGAGTTCTTTCTTCTTTAGTTAAGTCTACTAAGAGAGATCCAGGCCCTATATTACTAGTAGGAGGGATATTGAAATAGAAGGAGATTAAAGTATAATAAATACTAGTATAGAGGCAGGCGAAATCCTCTAATAGTAATATAAATAGGCTAGTAATAGTAGAAAGGAAAGCTTTTAATAAATCTGGACCCTGTTTAGTATATAGCTTATTAGTTATATTAGTAACTTGGTATTATAAAGCCTCTATAGCTTTACTTAGCAGATTCCTATAAGCCGTTCTGCTAAGGCAGTTATACTTCTCTTTCGGGCTTAATGGCCTTATTACAGGTACTAAGGCATCCAAAGATTCGGTATCTATATCTAGCAAGTCGGGAAAGAGTTTATGGACTATATTATTATATATTCCGTATAATGTATTGTTATAGAATATTAAAGTATTATCTATAGGTAGTGGCTCTGCATTTATTACGTATTATTGGATAAGAAAGGGTGGGAATTGTCGAGACAAGGCATTCTGGCGCCTTCCTTCAACGGGCAGATTAGTCAGCTTTGGGAGACGTCTCCCACTTAAGCGAGGCCCTGGTTCACCGAGCTCGCCATCAATCATTTCCTAGTTTACACACTACTACGTCTTTCTAGCACGACAGCTACTAGTGGGCGTCCCCTTCGGGGCAGCAATACCGGTTCAGCCTTGCAGGATCTTGCCCACAGAACGCGCGCAAATGCGAAATCAATAGCATTCAGAAGAGCTGCATATGGTGTCTTCTGTTGCAGAGTCTACGTCTTGTGATGTTTATGCCTGCGGTGCTGATCTGGTACCCACCCTCTTCGGCAGCGGAGTCGTGTGAGAACGTCGTTGCTGGAGGAGTGCAGCCTTGGTTGCATTGCTTGAGAGCTCAGTGAGTCGTTAGTGCGGGGTTCCTCCCGTTTCAAAAGCCACTTAATTTTAAAAGGCTCTTGATTTCAATAGCTATTTGATTTTAAAAGGCTCTTGATTTTAAAAGGCTCTTGATTTTAAAAGGCTCTTGATTTTAAAAGGCTCTTGATTTTAAAAGGCTCTTGATTTCAAAAGCCACCCTCTCGGAGTCCCTCCGTTACGATAGAGTCGGCACTATTCGCGGAGTACCGGGAATGGCCCTTTCGAGGCTTCCTAAAACGCACCAAGATTGGGAACAAAACGATATACAATCTCGAGTTCCAGCTGCCGCATGTCCCAGAGCACCTCTATTCCGAAGCGTCGGGCATGCGTTCTGACAAGGAGACGTCTGCAGAGGCTGCAACCCCTCACGACACCAGCGCACCTTCCAAGATGTATCCCGCCGCGGTTCGTCCTCGGATAAAGCGTGTTCCGTGGACGCCTAAAGAGGATGCGACGGTGCTCAAGATGAGGGACGAGGACGGCTGCACCTGGGAAGAGATCCATGACGTCCTCCCCCACCGGACCCCAGGGGCGATCCAGGCGCAGTACTGTGCGATCCGAGCGGGTATTGGTAAAGCCGACGTATCGGGTGGCCAGCAGCAGAAGAGACGGCGAGGCCGGCCCCGGAAGCAAACGTGAGGCTGGCTGTGAAGTTGTAGGAAGGGCATGAGGTTTTCAGAGGTGTTTATGGGAAGTGATGGTTTGTCGATGGACATTACGGATTGATGGTCCGTAGTTGGAGACTGTCATGTTGGGTGTTGGCAATGTGGTTTCATTTGAGCTTGCACGAAAAAGACATTGATATCGGAAGGAGATATGAGGTGGAACGTCTTTACCAGAAACAATTGATGTATTATAAATTTAAAAGTATAAATATTTAACCCGTAATTAATTATTAATAAATATTATAATAAATTAATAAAAGAATATATTAATAATATATATAATTATTAATCGATATTTCTTATAGCTAGTTGTCCATCACGTGATTAATTAAAAAAATAACCCGAATATAAAATAGTATTAAAGACGAAACTTTAATCGGGTGGGCAGTGAATTACGATCCGCTATCGCTCGATCCGGTAATACTACCTCGACTTCTACCTCTGCACTAACACCACATATACTACAGTCGGTCCGATCCAAAAGCGACAAAAAAAAAAAAAAACCACCACAATACTAATTGATATAAATCGTATTAATTAAAACTATACTATATACTATAGGAATTAATTCCATGTTCTCAAAATTATAATATCTTTATTATTAAGGAAGTTATAATGCACGTGATTAAGCGAGCAAATATATTGGCGTTTTGTATGGTCGTTTTTTTACTTTGGTTGTCACGTGACTGCCCCCCTAAGTTGACCGCTCTTCCATAATTATATTAATACCTCAACAACCACAAACCCAATCAAGTGCCGCTTTTGCATACTTCCAATGGCTACCTCTGTGAGGCTTCAGAAACGCAAGCGAGCTGATTCGACTCTTGATTCAATTACAGTTCTCACCATAGCTAAAGAAGCTGCAATCCAAGCATCTATTAACGAACGGTATGGGAAACCCTCTAATATAGAGGATGATTCTGATGAATCAGATATTGAACAAAGCAACGAAGTAGAGCTTGAAGATTCGACTCTCTTTTGGGCTCAGCAAAAGCTTATTATTAGTGGTAATAAGACGATTATTTTGGAGAAGCCTATATTCGCACAGCGAGAGCAAAGACTTACAGAACAGACTAGTAAGTTTCTTATTTTATATTATAATATAAGTATACTAATATTATTTCTAGCTTCCAGAGGCTCCTATATCTCCAAAATGATAAAGGAATTAGCAAAGCCATTGAGAACTCAATAAAGACATATATATGATCAGAGGGCAAAAGATACTCAAGTTACAGAGTAATCTAGTAGGCTTAAGACCCCTATAATTGTACCACCTCTTAAATAAAAGAAGCTATAATTCGGTATTGTCAGGAGGCCAATTAATATCCCTAGGGATATGCAATTAAGGGAAGAGCAAAGGCTTGAAGATAAAGACGATAAAACCAACGAGCTACTTTTGGATGCCCTTATTGGAAACGCTTGCGGAGATAACGAAGCTCTAGACGTACGAATGACTTACCAAGAAGTCCTTGACGATATGGATATTAAGCTAGCTCAAACCAAAGAGCTATATACTTCACGTATAATCGCTGACTTATACTTACTCCGGCAATATAGCTAACAGCTTCTAAAGCTAGGGCAATATCGACTTAGAAGGGTTAATGCATCACTCTTAGTAGCTTCCAGTAATTATTGCTTTAATAATGGAAAGACACTAGCTCGGCAAATTAAGGGGCTATTTAATTACTATCGACAGTAGCATGGCATTCTACAGGAAACTAGGGGTGGTAAAAGAGCTAGTGCCTCCTATCTGGACAACGAGGATACCCCTTTAGCTTGCCGTACTTAGTTGATTAATCAAGAGCTTGGAACGATATCTAAAAAGGTAATGGACGAATGGGATAATATGCAAAAGTAAGGGAAAGAAGGTAGCTAAGTAATAAGTAAGGTTTATGGATTTAGTTCGGCCAAAAGTTAGCTTGAAACCCATATAATTAGGGCCCTACCATATATATAATATATATAATACCAGAAAAAGCTATATTTAGTATTTAGGAAGGTTTACTTAAGCTTATAGGGCTTAATTATTATTATTATATTAATAATAAGGCTGGTGAGATGCCGCGATCTCCCCCTGAAGTCAGGGATCACGTGACCTTAGCGAGCAAATATATTGGCGTTTTGTATGAGGAAAAATCAAAAAAGTAAAAAGGGTCCGTGCACTTTGAACCTCGATTATTAATGAACCACAAATTATATTAAAAATCTGATTAATAGGTACTTTTCGCCTGGTTCTACTCTATAATCGCATCACTTAGTATTAATTAATTGGGGTTGTGGTTAAAAAGTTATTATGGGCGTAAAAGAGCGACCGTTTTGTCGCTTTTGGATCGGACCGACTGTATACGTCTTTAGATCAACTGATATTATACGTATTATCATCGCTGCACAGCCTCGATTTTTCCATGTCCCCTGATCTCGTATTCCGGGAAAGAGGTTCCTCGGACCACCCGTTAAGCCTAAGCACCAGCTCGCGCCTCCAAAGTCGTAGGGACTACGGCCCGGCCACCCCTCAAACCCCCGGCGAGGTATTCGAGGCCGCCGAGCTTAGCCGGCCGCTGTGCGACTGTAATATATAAGAGAAGAGAAGCATTCGTGGAATAACCGAGCCTATCAGCTCACAGCTCCCACGATAGTGGCTGGCTGCACCTCTCCGACTTCAGCTCCTTATCAACGCTCACAGCAGATTTCCAAAATTGAGCGATTCGGTCACGATGTCGATAGAGAATCCACTAGCGGCTATTCCGACAGATCAGTTGGTGCACCAACTCGTGCAAGAGCTTGCCAGACGTGTAGAGAAACTGGAGAAGAAGAACGAGGCTAAGAAAGAACAGAACCCTGCAGAAAGAGAGTCTCAAGCTGGCTGCTCTACAGATAATGGCATCAAAATCACGAGCGATCAGCCAAACACCGTAAGGTATTCGTCCCAAGGAAGTCGAGCTGAGGATGAGGATGACCGCTCTTGTTGCCCGACTTGCACGCGTGTGCTAGGAAGCTCCTGTCGTTGTGTTGAGGTTCCTTACGGATACCTGCTCGACGATGAGGCGCCTTCCGAAGGCATGGAGAGCATAGAACGTAGGGCAAATGCACTAAATCTCACCGACGAGCGACTATTTCGCCTATTAAAGAAATCAGGCACCGCAGGCGTACCGGCGGATGGCCGCCTCAACTTCAAAAACTTTTGGTCATCGGGTGGCTCTTACAATCTGGAAGTGGCTATTGAAGCTGTTCGTGAGCTTGATAGGCATCAAGGCTATCTCAGTGTCAGAGATTTTGACCCTGACGGCCATTTCATTACCTACAGGATTGGAAATCCCATTTTTGGATGCGTAGGAACGACCCTAGAAGATGAAACCTCTGGAAACATTTGTGCCCCTCCCATCAGATTCGACTCCCAAATCGGTGTTTTAGCACCTTATAATAGACTTATGTAAGTAATATTATGATCAAGGAAGATATGATGAAATTCCTAACACAACAATAGCGTTCTTGCAGGGCTCAGTACAATAATGACAAAGTCAACAGACAACAACCCTTTCTTCGAATCTAGCTATTTCGACAGGTTAGATGTCCAGGAGCACCTCCGTCCCGAAAAATCTGAATATGGGTCTACAAAACACCTCGATAATCCCCGCACCATAAACACACATTTTTTTCATTTCACTTGGTACGAAGTGAGCACTAGACAACAGTTTTCCAGCTCGTGGAAGATGGGGAGCCTTCATAAGAAAGTGTCGCTTTCACTTTGCGAGGTTGCAAACACGGTATACATTTCTTGTGCGCTTGATTTTGAACTCTAGCTCACTTATAGTACATGGATAGTTCCAAGCGATTTCTTACGATCGTAGCAAATTCTGGACAATCTTGGTTCTGCTCCCACCTGATGGATTCAAATCCCAGATTGATGAGTGGGAGTTTAAAGCCATAGCCTCCAAAAACTTTCCTCTCCTAGTATTAATGGCGAGGCTTTGTATCCTTGCTCTAAGATCGGCATGGGTTGGATGGTACACCTTAGTTCAATACATTGATGGGCTTCTTGGCACGGGTAGCGAGATATTTGATCTGGAAGCTCATGATAACTTGATTTTTGAAGATGATCTCTACACCCGATCAAAGAGGTATTTCTGGGTTATCAATTGCCTTAACGAATCGGAAAAGGTAATTACCCGCAATACACAGGTTTGGGTTGGATACCGAGACAATGTCCTATTTCCGTTTGGCCAAACGCTGCTGAAAGAAGGCGATGCAGAAATGAGCAAAGAACTTGATGGTGCTATTCAAGAGTGTAATGAGAGACAAGTTGATCTTGAAAACATCAAAAAAGAGTTTAACGAGCAACGAACAAAAGCTATTGCACTTCGGGATGGAGTAAGTCTTCTTTCCACTACCCCCTTCCATTCTCTTCCATTCGTGGCACCAAAGACCTCTAACACCTTTCAGTTATTTTCCGCAAGCGCAGTCATGGAATCTCGAGCCTCGACACGACTGGGAGAGAATGTAAAGCTCCTGACCTATGTCAGCATCTTCTACTTACCCTTGGCATTTTGCACAGTATGAGCCCCCACTGGCCCGCTCCCTTCCTCGCTCCTCTTTCCCCCTTCTCCTCTTCCCACTTTCCCCTCCACTGACATGCTCGCCAGTCCATCTGGAGCACAACCGATACCTTCGGCTACCACAATCTCGCCTACACAATGGTTGCTGTAGGCCTCCTCACCTACCTGATCGTCTTCAACCTGAACCTCCTCGTCTCCTTCTCTAAATCTTCATACTCATCCTTCAAAAAGTGTATTTTGTCCTCAATGCAAGCCGATTCCCGCAAGTCATGGAAAAAGAAAGGAGTGCTGTTTCATGAGTATAGACCTAGGGAGAGTGCCGAACGGTCGAAGCCAAGTGAGTGGTGGATTTTGGTCTATTTATTGCAGAGGTGTTTGGATGTTGTGTTGTTTAGGAAGAGGGAGAAGAGGGAGGATGCTAACGCTGAGAATGAGGTGGCATAAGGGACGAGAAATTGTTTGCTAGATTGTTGAGGTCACGAAGAAAACGCCATCTGCAGCGCCAGGTAGCAGCGCAGATGCTGCTTAAGCATTGATTAGTCTTACGGGGTGGAGCATCTCCGTCGATTCCATCATTTTAGGGACACTTCAGTTTTTCTTTCTGCATTGAATATATCATAATTCCCATTTCGACGTTGGCGGCCATATATAGGCAGATCAACAAACGAGGTTTGATGACGGGATGTAACAGAGCCGCAGATTACTGAGGCCCACAGCTAGCTAGTCGACAAAACCGAGAAGCGAGATTTGATTTTCTGATTTTCGATTTCTGATTTTCTGATTTCTGACAACCGTACGTACCTGCCCCTCTATTTTTAGGGTATGCCTTCCTATTACTCTAGTAATTTAGTACTTATATTACTAAAAGCGCTTCGTAATAGTAATATATGGCCTAAACTTATAATATATTAATACTATTAATACCTTATTTAATTATATTAAAATACTATAATATTCTATAAATCTTTTATTATATTATAATACTATTATTAAATAGGCTTATATAAACATTTCCTATAAAATAATTATAATAAGATTAAAAGATTTATAGAAAATCGATATTAATACCTATATAATTAAATACTAACTATAAGAATAAAATATCTAAATATATACTTAAATAGCAGATATATCTTTTTTTTTTATATAGATTATAATTATAACGGCAGGAACAAAGCAATGGAATAATATGCAAAGATCTATAATTCCAATATTCTACAGAATCTAAAGCTAAGGAGAGAAGGAGTGAGGTGTGGCAGTGGATAAGTAGGTATGGCCAAGACTACTAAAACGCCGAGCTTTGGAAGCGAGCTTGGTTTGAACTATAGCTTGGAACCTTAGCTGAAACCAACCCCTTGGCTGAAACCACGTCCGTATTAACTATGTAATACTAGCCGTCATATCACCCCCCCCTTCCAAAAAGCTCGACCCGAGCGCCAGTATAGTAAAAACAAAGGGAAAGCTAAAGCGAGTGTAATAAAAATGACAGAACAAAGGAAAAGGACCCTATTTCCAATCGCCAGCCGCAAAATCAGTCCTCTATACCCGGTTAAAAGCCGGATCCAAGGTTGGCCCTTTTCCAGAATCGCCAGAATCGCTACCAGAATTAGAGTAATGGTTAATTGCGGCAGTTGTAACCCATTTGCAAGAACCAGTAGAAGCAGTGCTTGCAGGAGCCAAGCTATAGTTCTTGATAAAGTAACCCTGGGAGCCATATCTGATATATCTGCCGGTTTGACGATATAGCTGGCGGAGCTCCTTTGAGGTGGAACGAGCTGGTATAGCCGGTAAGATTGGCTCAGAGGACTTTAGAGTACTAATTGCCGGTGTAATGACGTTAATTGTTAGTTCGCTGATGTCTATAGGGTCGCTGGTAATTCTGGGAGTAGTAATGTATAGTGGAGCAGCTGTTTTTGATGAGAGTTGCTGAACCGTATATAGGAAATTAGCGTAAACCCGGGGTAGGATAAGCTGTTGGGCCAAACGAGAGCGAATTGCGGAGTTGAGGCTATTGCGAAAGCTGTGGCAGAACTATTGATAGAGAGCTTGGCTTTAATTGAAGGGAGCCAGGTATCGAATCTGTATGTGCTTCTAGCGAACTTCTCAGGGTCAGGGAGCTTTGGACAGGGCCGGGAAGCTTGGGTTTTCGCAAGAGCTACTCGCAGAGTGGCGATTTCAGAGTGTAGGCTATCGAACTCGTATTGGACTTGCGTTTGGAAGGTGTCTATTCTCAAGGGAATATCGGTAAAGTTGGTAAAGAGGTAAAAAAAATCCAATAAGGAGTGAGCTAGGGGCTTTAATAAATAATAAGGTGGATTGAGCTGGCCAAAATCGAGCTTTTTAATGCCTTGCGGGTAAAAGACTATAGGCAGCGCCATGTAATAATAATAATAATAATAAGGGGGCTCCGTATAAAAGCGGGCTAGTAGACAGAAGTCCCAATAAGTGAGTATATAGCTCTAATAAATAATAACTACCGTCCGAAAGATAGAAGCTTTAGATTATATAATAGCAGGAATAAAGTAATAGAATAATATATAAAGATCTATAATTCCAATATCCTATAGAATCTAAAGCTAAGGAGAGAAGGAGTGAGGTGTGGCAGTAGATAAGTAGATATGGCCAAGACTACTAAAATGCCGAGCTTTAAAAGCGAGCTTGGTTTAAACTATAGCTTGAAATCTTAGCTAAAACTAACCCTTTAGCTAAACCATATCTATATTAACTATATAATACTAGTTATTATAATAATTCTATATTATTTAGAAAATATAAATAAGAAAATACTTAAGGATCTTAAGAATTATAGCTATATAGTTTTAATTACTAGAGTTATTTATATATATAAGAAGCTTAGTCTTATTTACTATATAATTATAATAAATAAGCAAGTAGTAAATAAATAACTATTTATAATACTATAGAATAAATTAAATAATAAGCGGGTTATAGATTATAAAAAGTAGTATTTATATATATATTTCCGTTAATAAGATTTACTAGTAATCTAGTTAGCCTTTTTATATTTTATAGTTTTATTTTAGCTTAGAAAGTTAAAGCCTTATTTACTAATATATTTTATTATTTATAGAAAGAGCTTATATATAATATTATAACTTCTTAATCTCGAGGTAATTATATTATAAATATAACAGATATAGTTTAAGAAGAAAAAATATATTATATCTGAACTAGACTAAATTTAATTAATTAATAGATATAGTAAGCTATTACTATTTGGAATTAAGATATATACTTATATTAA
The DNA here is from genome assembly GCF_002865645.1 of Hyaloscypha bicolor E. Classification (NCBI taxonomy): domain Eukaryota; kingdom Fungi; phylum Ascomycota; class Leotiomycetes; order Helotiales; family Hyaloscyphaceae; genus Hyaloscypha; species Hyaloscypha bicolor. The sequence continues at coordinate 3,305,599 of NW_020194685.1, read as the reverse complement.
TATTTATTTATATAATATTATCTAAATATATATTAGAATCTTTAATCGGATTATCTATTTAGTTATATAGTAGTATCTTTAGATTTGTATTTAAATAGGCTATTGCCCTTACTTTTTTAGGGATAATTAAGGCTCTAAATTTCTTCTTATTACTAAAATATATTTTATATTCTTATAAATAGCTAATCTATTAGTTATATATATAGAGAACTATTTTATTTCTAGAAAAAATACTAAGAATTAGTAGATTGAATTCTGGTAGTAAGAGCTTTAGAAAAGCTAGCTATACTAGTAATATATAAGTAATTCCGTTTCCTTATATCTATCTTTTATTTTTTTTATTATTAGAAAAAAGTATTAGGTACTAATAATTATATTGCTTTTTATTAAGGCTATTAGGTCTAGTATTATAATACCGGATTATATAACTAATTCTGATTAGTATATATAGAATTATTTTTAGAAACTGGCCTATACCGGAAATTATAATTACTAATATTTATAAAACCGGATTACTTTACTAGTACTTTATATATAATAGATCTAAAATAAGATATATAGGTTTATAGATTTATAAAATATCTATAGAATTAGAAAAGATAAATCTAGGCCTAATATAGTAGCCGGTAAGCTATTTAGACTTTATATAAGGCCTCTAGATAGAATATAATACTAGGGTTGTTCTATAAATATAAAGCTTTATAATATAATCCTTAATAATTATTTAGTTTAAAATAAGTAATCTAACTTTATATAGTTCTATATAAATAGTTTATTTATATATTAATATAGATATTAATAAGTTTCTACTAAAAGAAATACTAGAATAGTATTATTAGAAGCTTATATTTTATAGTATAAATATAGCTAATATTTATATAGAAAATACTAATAGAAATAGTAATTAATTATATATTTAAGCTTATTACTAGTTCTAATATATAGTTCGGATATATATAGCCTTAGGATAGCTGCCGATATTAGAAGAATTCGAGAAGCTAACTAGTAAATATAATACTATTATTATATAGAATAGAATTCTTAAATAAGTTATTCTAGTAAATATAAAATATATAAATAATATATAAGCCGGAAAAATACCTATATAGTTTCTAATAGTTTAGAACTTTATTTAGAAATGGCCCTTTATTAGTAATATTTCTAATAATATAAGGTAGTTAAATAAGCCAATTATAGAATAACTAGATATATTAAGATAAATATTATTTATTATTAAATATATTATTTTTAAAATCCTCTTCTTATTTTTAAAAACAGTACTAATAGAATTATTAAGTTCTTCTATTATATAAATATTTTATATTTTTAAATTCTTATTTTTTAAAATAGTATTATTATTTCTTAAAACCTATTCTAATAATATATATTTTATAATTAAATACTAGTATAGTAATATCTAATATTATAAGTTCTATTAATTTACTAATCCCGAATATAATATAGAAGCTACTACTTTATTTACCTAAAGTAATAATATTAGTAGACTTAAATTTTATAACTCTGGAATTCCGTCTATATCTATTTTCTTTTTTATATCTGAAATATTTTAGATTTTTAGCTCTTTTTAATATTCTTATTCTATATTTTTTCTTCTAGAAATATCTACTATACCTGTTTCTCTAATTACTATTATTATATAGCTACTAGATACTATTTCTATTTTATTCCAGGCTTTTCTTATTCTAATAGCCCTATAACTATTTCTTTCTATATTTCCTTTTATTATAAGCTATATTACTTGACCTAATTACTTTTCTAGTAATATTTATATTACTATATAAGCTTAATAGGCTATAAATATAAGAGTTACTCAGGCTACTATTTAGACTATAGCTTTTTATACCGGTAATAAGCTATCTAAAGCCCTTTAAGATTTTATAAATCAAAATATAGCCGGATCTAGTCTTATAGAATTATAGACTATAGTTTTATAGCTAGTTCTTTATAAGTAGATATTTAATAATATAAAGAATTAGAAAGCTAAATAAAGAACTATCTAACTTTCTAAAGAAGTTAATAGTAAGTTTTTTTCTATTTCTTTTATTAGATTTTTTAATAAATAGCTTTTAATTTGAAATAAATAATTAAGTTTTTTCTATCTTTTCTAATATAGTTTCTTAATAATTATTTCTTTATTTCTCTTTCTATATTAGTAGACCTATCTACTATTATTAATTTATTAATAATATAAATAAACTAGTATTCTATACTAGTTCTAATAATAAAAGAGTCCAGGAACTTACGGTTTTACCAGATTCTATTTAAACTGTTTTTAACCTTTCTTATTATAATATATATCTGGATTCTAAGAATATTTGAATAATTTTCTTTATTTTATACTAGAATAAAACTCTATATAAAGATTTTTATCTTAAAGTTATTTATAAAGAGCTAGAAAATACTTAAAAAGATATAATAACTTAAAGAGATTAAATAATAGACTAAGGAGGCCTAGAAAGCCTAGGAAAGTATTACTTATTAGTATAAATATAAGACTTTGAAAATAAGAAGAAATCTTATAAACCGGTAAATAAATAAAGATATATATTATAATATAGCAGGTTATACTCTTTAAAAATCATATTGTTTTAGCGGTTTTAAGATTTAGGTTATATAATAAAGGCTATAGTCTTTTATATATAACTTATAGAAATCATATAAGAAAGCTAGTTTTTCTATAGACTTAGAGAATAATCCTTTATAAGTATTTAATTAATTGAGCTTTTATATACTATATACTATTTATACTTTATTATTTATACTTTTAATTTATTATTTTATTATTAAGTTATATTTTATACTCTAGTATACTTTATATAGGTTTTTGTCTTATTATAGTTTCTCTTCTATATATTTTATAGTAAGTAATATAGAAAGGATAGAAAATTTATAGTTAAGATAATACTTTTATAAAGTTCTAAAAGATATCTATAAGGCGGATTATTAGTTTAGTAAGTTAGGAAAGAAAAGGGCTATTATAATACCTTAAGCCTAAGGCCGAAATATTAAGGATATATAAGTATTAATCTTAGTATTTTATATTAATTTCCGATATATCTAGTAATTTAGATATAGGTTAGTTATAAGATATAGTTACTAGTATAGTATATAGGGGTAATAGAAATAGAAGCTAACTATAGAAGGAAAAGAAGTAAAAGAAATAAAATAAGAAATATTATACTAAGATAGTATAAGTCAGATTTTAGTTAGAATTAGACTTTAGTATTTAGAAATAAAATTATATTATTAATTTATATATTATTTTTAGTTATAGTAAAAGCCAGAATTAAAATAGCTTTAATTTTAGTAATAAAACTTATTCCTAAATCCGAAAAAGATATTTAAAAGAGGAAATATCCTTAAATTCAAATAGAATAGTAAACTAGAATCGGAAATAAGAATTAAAAAGAAATCGGAAATAAGAAATTATATAGATAAACTAGAGAAGCTTCTAGAAAAAGGAATAGATACTAAATAAAGAAAGAAAAGAGAATTCAGAAAAGTCAAAAAAATTAGTAAAATTATATTTATTATTTTTATTATTACTTTTAATAGTATTAATAAATATATCTAGTTTAGTAAAATTAAGGAAAAATATTATAGGTATTAAGCTAAAGAAATAGGAAAGAGAATATAAATAATAGAAATAAGACTAGAAAAGCTATTATTTTATTACTACTAATACTAAAACTCGAATCTTAACTATATTTATTATTATTAACCGGTTTCTTTCTAATTCCGGTTCCTAAACCAAAAAATATATTTAAACGGGAAATTAGTTCTTTAGAAACTTTATTAGTAAAAGTTTCAGATATAGAAACTCTATAATTAATTATAGGAGAAATTATTAAGATTAATATAGCTAAGAATAAATATATACTAGTACCGGATTTAAACCTGCTATTTATAGGAGCTCTTGAAATATTATAGTTTTAGGAAAGTAATATTTCTATATTCTTAAAATAGTATATAGATATATATAAGAACTATTATATTTCCGATAATACTAAAAGAGAAAGAATTATTTATTATATCTTTCCTATTTATAAGAATTAGATTAAGGCTATACCGGAATATTATACTAATAATCCAGGAAATTACTAGGAAATTAAGTTTTTTAAGGCCTTATTAAAGGAATTCTAAGAATATAACTAGGAAATACTCAAAATTAGCTATAATTTTCTTAATTAAATTATTATATAAGCCCAGAATAAAGGAATCTCATTTAAGTCTTATATTAATATATTTAATAAAGTATTAAAGGAATTATAAAAGAGAAAAGAGATAAATGAAATTACTTAGTATTAAGAATTTATAAAGGAATTATCTATTTTAGTAAGAAATTATATTCTTAAGAATATAAACTTTAAATTTATAGATATTTCTATTTATAAATATAGTAAAATATATAAGAAGGTAGTAATATTCTATTAGTATAAAGAAAAGAAATATTATTTTAATATTACTAATAACTCAGATATATCCAGACTTAGATAAGAATATTTAGATATAATAATCTATAATATAGTTCTCAAACCAGAAAACAATTATTTCTTACTAATTCCTTCTATTATATTTCCTAAAGCTATTATAGGTATAAATAAGAGGAGAATCTAGCCTATAGCTAATTATATAAAACCTATTAAAAGTAATAAACTTAAAAAAAAAAATTTAACTAGCTAGTAAAAAGTCTAGAAAAACTATCTATTATTACTATAACTTAAAAGAACCTATAGAAATAACTTAATATAGCTACTATTATAATTCGAGAGAATATCTATAGCCTGCTTATATAACCTAGCCAACTATAGTAAATATAATAGTATTAATAGCCTAGTAAATATAATTCGAGTTTTTGGAAAGGATATACTAGAAGTTATAATAGAAGTTATAGAAAATAATATAATAGCTATAGTAATTAAACTAGAATAGGTAAAGGGTCTAAATAATTATATTCTAGAGGAAATTAGTTTTAAGTATAGTTAGAAAATACTATTTAAATTAATATAGCCTATAGTATAGACCTAGAACTAAAAGAATAAATTTGCTATAGGTATTATAATAGAAATAAAAATAATAATATTAATCCAGAATATATCTATATCTTTTGGTTCTATTATTTATTAATAGAAGAACTTATAAACTATAAATATATTTACTAATTTAATAAAAGATAGTATAAAGGGCTATTTAAACCTAGATAAGAAAGTATTTCCTTTTTCCTTATTAGTAAATACTAGTAGTTTAACCAAATTATTTCCCAAATCTAAAAAGAAAAATTCGACTATAACTTAAATACTTAATCCAAAAATATCTAGAAATTAATAGGAGATATCTAGTTTACTAGATAAGAAAAAGAAAAGAGAACTAGCTAACCGGAATTTATATATAAAAGTAAATAAGTTATATCTAGGGAATCTAAATAGCTACTTTACTTTAGAGAAAATTATATTAGAATTACTAATATTTCAGGTTCTGGAATTAATAGATAGTACTAAGATTTGGCTATAAATAGTATTTCTATTAATATTATAATAGGTTTTTTATTAAAGAGAAAGGAAAAAGAAATAGAAATAGCTAAAAAGATTTTCTAAAAACAAGCCAGAATAGAAAAGAAGCTATCCTATATAAGAAGCCAGAAGAATACTATTTTAAGAAATAATAAATAAAAGAATAGCCTAACTAAAAATATAGATATTAATATTTCCGGAGATAAATAGGATAAATTAGAGACCTAATATACTCTTAACTATAATAAATATAGAATTCCTGAAGTTAATAATATTCTAATAAAACTACCGAAAAAAGTAACTATTTTATTTCCAAAAACTTAAAAAGAAATAAGAATATTTATTAATACTTTAAAAATACTAGATCTAGCTATTATATTTCAGAACTAATAAATTAAGAATAATACTTTCTATTTTACTATCTTATAAATAGGAAATACTATTATATTAAATATAATTAGATATATTAGAAAATCTATAGAACTAGTAGTTGCGGTTTATATAATAAATAGAATATTTAAGGAATTAGAAATACTAGTTTAAATATCTAATACTAATAGAATTATTCGATTTAAAAGTAATAGTATTAATATTCGAATATTACTGGCTTATAAATATATAATATAAGCTTTATATTTCTGATTTATATTTCAAGAACCTTAAAGGAATATTAAATATAAAGAAATAATTAATACTAGAACTAAAGTTAATATTCTTTTCGAAAAGATTTCTAGAAATATTAGTAAAATAGTATATAATACTATAGATTATTAAATATCTATTATTACTAGAATAGAATTTGGATTTATAGGAATAATAAAGCTTAGAACTAAGGTTATAAATAAAGTAAAATATAAAGATATATTCTTTCTAGTTAAAAGAACTCTAAAAATCCTATTTAGTTAACTATTTTTAGTAAAGATAAAAATAAATATTATATATAGGAGTAATAATTTATAGAATAAAAGGTTTACTAACCCTAAAAATAACTAGAATACCTATATTATTATAATTATTCTATTTTTAAAAAATACCAGAAAGTAGAAGAAAGTAATAGTTTAAAAATACTAAGCTTTTAGAGTCGAGGAATTAAATAATACAGAATAGGAAACTGAAAGTAAAGAGGAAAAATAAAGCCTGATATTATAACCGGTAGTAATATTAGAAGAAATAGAAAGATACTAGAATTTCCTATAGATTCTTTTATTTTGGGTTTAGAAGTTTAGGAAATTAATAATATTTTTAAAGAAACTAAAATAAAAAAGGCTCTAATTAGAATATTATTAAAAATAGTTCCGGAATTAATAGAAAAAGAAATAAAAAGAATATTAAATAAAGATATTTCTAAAGAAGAAATAGAATAATATCTTTTAATAATAAAGAAATATATTCCTGAAACTAAGAAATATTAAACTTAAGACTAGAAAGAATTCTGGAATATATAGGAACTTAAGGAAAATATATTAAAATACCGGATAAAAAAGTATTTTTTATATCTAACTAGGAAAAAGCTAAATAAAAAGATTATAAATTCCGGAGATTAGATAAAAAGAATACTAGAGAAAATAGCTATAGCTTTTAAAGAAAAGAATAGTAACTATAGTCTATTTCTAATTATAAGAGTATATAAAATAAAAAATAAGAAGGTTTAACTAGTAGATACTAATAATAGAATTAGAAAAGGCCCTAATAAATATCCGGACTAGTTTAAGAGATCTAAAGCTAAAAAATACCTATAGAAATATACTAGGAAATATAAGAACTACCTTTTATTAAGAATATTAGCTATTCTAAAAGATTTATAATTTATTCTAGAATATCTTAAATAATTAGATATTAGTAACTAGCTCTAGAAAGAAAAACTAGTTATATTCCAAGAATTAATAATTAATTAAGAAAGTATAATTATATTTAATTAGAAAGAAATAGGAAAAGTCTATAAGAATATTAGCCTATTTATTCTAATTAAGACTATTAAATATAAAGCCTAATAAAAGAAGAATTTCCTATATCCCAAAGCTCTAGTACTAGTAGTAGTAAAAATACTATTAGAATATCTAGATTATAGAATTCTTAAGAAATATAATAGATCTTACCGAAATCTATAGTTCTTGGTTATAAAGAAAGTTATTAGAACTTATAGACTAATTAATATTACTATAAAGATAAATTTAGTAATTTTATAAAATACTAACCTATTCCTGTTTACTAATAAGATCTTAGAGGAATTTACTAAATATATTTATACTTTTCTAATTAATTTCTTTTCCGGATATAATTAACTTATACTAGATATTTATAATAGAGATTTAACTATATTTATAATACTTCTGGGGCTATTAAGAATAACTATACTATTTTAGGGAACTACTAATTCCGTTATATAGTTTATATAGGTTATTATAACTATTCTAGAAAATCTATTTCCTAAAATTACTATATTATTTATTAATAATATTAGAGTTAAAAAACCTTATATAGACTATAATAGGTAGCTTATTTTACCTGAAATTCGGTATTTTATATTTAAATACCTTTAAAACCTAGATATAACCTTAGATAGAATTAAATAAACCAGAGCTAATATTAAAGAAAAATCGCAGTTCTATTATAATAATATAGTTATTATTGGTTTTATCTATAGAATACTTAAAAGAAGCCCTTTAAATTCAAGAATTACCAAAATCTTAAAATGGGAATATTATAATAATATAATTAAAAGTAAGGTATTTATTAGAATTATTATTTACTACTATATTTGAATTAAAGGTTTTATAATTATTACTGAATTCATTTATTATTTAATAAGAAAGGATATAATATAGAACTAGAATAATAAATAAAAGTAAACTATATAAATCCTTTAGGAAAAGCTTATTACTATTCTAATACTCTATAAGTTATATTATAATCTATTAGAAAATTAGGAAATAATTATATTAGTAGTAAATACTAGCCTAAATAGATAGAATAGAACTCTTAGTTAATATAATAATAAAGGGAAAAAGAAAGTTATATAATATAAGTCTGGAATCTGAAATAATACCAAATAAAGATATAATACTACTAAAAGAAAATACTAAAGGCTAGTAAAATATCTATAGAAAGTACGATTCTGGCTATACGAAATTTACTTTATTCTTAAACTAGATATTAATATACTTATTATATAACTAAATAAAACAACTATAGATTTTCCTAAAACTCTAGTTATTTACTAGTTAGTATAGATTTAGTTATTTGACTTTAAAGTTAAGTATATTAAGGGAACCAAGTATACTATTACTAACGGATTATTAAGATATCTATAATAAGAAAATAATACCGAAGATAATAAGAATATTAATAAATAGTTAGTAATAGAGCTTAATACTATTAGAATAGTATCTATTAAATAGAAAATTCGGATAAAGAAAGTAATTCCGGTTCAGTTATATAATATTATTTTAAGGAATCCGATTTCTAAAACCTTTACTAAATATTTAAATAATAGTATCCAGTTACTAGAGATTAATAATTAAAGCCTTACTATATCTGGAAGCAAATCGGTAATATTAAAAAATAATAAAATCCGGAAGTTATATAATAAAGGCTATAGTCTTTTATATATAACTTCCGGTAAAATAGTAAATAATAATACTAATTTCTATACTTTATTTAATAATTCGACTATTTTACTAGACCTTTTAGATAATAGCTATTCCGAATAATACTAGAATATTATATAATATCTTATAATATTTTTTAGACTAAAAGAAATATCTAGAACCGAGTTTCGAAAGTTAAGTAAAAAAGCTTTAAATTATAATATAAGAGATTAATTACTATAGAAAGTTATATTCAAAATATACTTATCTTAATTTATTATTAATAATTAAGGATAAAGGGAAATTATTATTAAAAAGCTATATAATAAGATTAGATATACTAGAAGAGAAAGTATCTTTTACTTAGTAGCTAGCTATTATTACTAGGAAGGTTATTATAACTATATATAGAAGTATATTAATACCTATAAGGTCTATTAATATAAGAATAAAAGAAGATAAAAAGAAGCTCTATATCTAATAAAAGCTATATTTCTTTTCTATTACCTTAGGATTAATATAGTTAAACTACTAGATTATAAAGGATATAATTTATTAGTTATTACTAGAGATAACTTCTTAGAATAAATTAAAGCTAAATCTTTAAAAAACCTAATTAGTAAAAAGGTTATTAAGTTTATTTAAAAAGAAATCAGTTATAGGTATGATTTATTTAGGTAGTTTAAGATAGATAGTAGATCGGAATTCAAAGAAATAGTAATTCAGGAACTTAATAAGCTGAGAATTAATAGAATTATTATTTTGGCTTATAATTTCAAGGGAAATAGTATAATTAAAAGAGGATATTAACTAATTATTTAAGTATTTATTATACTTATAATAGATAAAAAGAAGCCTTAGATAGATTTACTACTATATATTCTATTTACTAACCGAATTACTATATATAAACTAACTGGATTTACTTTTTTTTATATAGTCTATAGTAGGAAAGTAGTATTACCTATAGAAATATACTTTTCTAATCTAGAGAATACTTAAATAGGATAAAGTCTATAATAGAAAAGTACTTCTAGAAATATAGATAAAGCAAATATAGATAAGAGATAAAAATATTAAAGAAGTTAGAATAAAGAAGAATAGATAATACTGAAAGAAAAAGAAATAATTTAATACTATTTACTAGATTTATTTAAAGCCTATTTCCGAAAAGAATCTAGTTCTTATATATAATATTAAATTAATAGATTAAGACAAGTTAAGGAATATAAAGCTATTATATTACTAGTTTGGCCCGTATAAAGTAAGATATATAAATTAACTAAAAGGATACTATATACTAGAAGAACTTAATAGTACTATATTTGAAAGATATATACCGGGAATTAATTTAAATAGTTTATTAAAAGAGATAGATTCTAGTATTTCCCTAAAAATAAAGTTAATAATAAGTATATATCTATAAATAAATGTTTCAAAATAGATATAGAACTAGAAAGAGAAGTAATTATAAAATACTATAAGTAAAATAGTACTCAGAAAATTAAGAAAGCTACCGGTATTATTATATATATTTCAGAATTACCGGAATTAGAAAAAGTAAAATATATTTTCTTTATAGAAGATTAAGAAGAAATATCTAATAATAAGAGCTTTTCTTAATCTGGAATAAAGCTTATTACCTTTAATTCTTTATATATCTTTTGTTTTTTTCTTTTAACTAATATTTATAACTTTTGGAGAATATTATTATTAGACTATTATTCTAGAAATTAGATAAGCTTTACTATTACTTATTTCTTACTATTATCTAATTATTACTACTAGATAGTATTCTTAATATATGAAATTTTATTACTAGATCTTGGAAATCGAATATAAAGGATCTCTTTTAGTATAAAAATAAATAGGGGATTAAGAGGTTATTTTACGGATTCTTAATTCCGAACTATAGTAATAAATAGTAATTATATTTGGAATTGGGAAAAAAAGAGAAAAAGAAAAAGGGTTTTTTATATATATTTTACTAAACTAGAAATCTTTTAAAGGCTTTATTTGTCTTTTTAACTAGCTATTCTTATAGCTTATACTAGTCTAAAGCTCGATTATAATATCTATAGATTTCGATTTTAACTTGAACTACTATTATAAGTTTCCTTATAATATTCAAATAAACTTCCTAATTAGGAGTTATATATAGATGAAATAGCTAAACTAGAAGCCTTATAAAAGAAAAAAGAAACTTTATTAAATCTAATAGTTATTTCCGAAAGTATTTAATAATATATAATTCTAGGAATTTATTAGATATTAGATAAACTGGATCTGCTTATTTAAAGCCTATCTTATATTAGAAAACCTATTTCTTTTTTAATATAACTATAGCTATTCTTAAAACTTATACTAAGGCTTAATTAGTATATTATATATTTCTATTTCTATATAAAGAGAACTTCTTCTATATAGAACCCATTTCCTAATTAAGATACTATTTTATTACTAGAAACTGATTACTTTTTTAAAAAGCTAGTATAATTTACTAATTCTTATTATTAATTTATTTCTTATTATTAAATATTATCTAAATAATTCCTATATTCTTAATACTAATTCGGAATACCTAATCTTTCTATATTCTATATTAACTTTAATATTAATTATTCCAAACTCAATAATAATACTATAAACCCTATTTATATTATCTTATAGTTCTCTTTTCTATATATTCTAATACCTTTAGTATTACCTTTATTAATATAGATATTATTTTAAAATCCCAAATAACTAAATAGTTTTATATTATTTAAAATCGATTTTAATAAATATTAAATAAATATAATTAGCTTTTAGAAAAGATATAAATTAGTTTCGGAAAAAATAATATCTTATTCTGAGTTATTTCTTAATTCTATTATTCTAATTCCTTTTCTATTAATATTTATTTTATATTTTCTCTAATATTTTTAGTATATTTATATATCTTATCTTTTATATATTTCCTATATTATTTTCCTTTTTTTATACTATTTTTTAAATTAATAGAAATATTTCCAAATAAATAAAAGATTGAAATATACCTATATTATAAAATTTTTATTATTTCCTTTTATATTTTAATACTTTAGATATTACTATTATATTTATATTTCTATTATATTACCTTTTTATTTCTCTATTATTACTATTTAGTTTAATCTGCCTTAATTATTTCTTTAATTATATTCCCTTGGATATATATATTTATATTCTTTTCTATAATAGAAGCCTAATTCTATATTTTATCTTCTATAATTATTTCTAATTTATAATTATATTACCTTAAATATATCTAATTATTATATTTATTTTCTCTATTATATATACTACTATTTTAGCTTTGTTTTCTTATTAGAAAAAAAGAAAAACTTGAATATATATAATATATTTATATAATCCAAAACTGTTTTAATTTATTTTTTGTTTTGAAATATATTTAAAAGAAATTCTTATAATCTTAAAAACCCTTAATTCTATAACTTATAACTATTATACTAATAATACTTTTATTACCTATTAAGAATAATAAAATGGCTAAAGAATAGATTCCTCAAGTTAATAAAATATAATAGCTAGTTCTTATAAGCTATAGTATTATTAAAAGCCTATAGATTAATAGTATTAAAATTCAGAGTATTAAAAGAGCTTGAGTAGTTATAAAAGGCCTACTAATACCAGAAAAGATAGCTATAATTACCGAATTCAATACAAATATCCTAGATAAGCTAAGTAGTATATATAATAAGCTCTTAAAATAGAAAACCTTTATTAGAAACGGAACTAGACTAGAATTAACTAAAAAGGAGCTAAAGAACTACTAAACCAATAATAGGGAATTCGAGAATATTATTAAAGGCATTTCTAAAAGCAGATAAAAAAAGCTTAATAAGATTAAGACTATAGTAAACGGTTTTAATACTAAGGATTAGAATAGAATTATACTATATAGTAAAGCTTTTGGCTAATATATTAATAATATTTATAATAATCTTAGTAAAAATATTTATAAAAAGTTATATTTTCTTTTTAAAATAAAAGCTTTAATATATAAAGCTATTTAGTTAATTAATAAAGCTATTTTGGAATATATTAAAAATAAGAAATATTAGAATACTAATATATTTAATAAATCAGATATTACTAAAATACTCAAGTATACTAAAGCTATTTCGGAATATAGAGAATTGGAGTTTAAGCTATTATTAGCTAATAATCTTAAAGCTAGATAGTATATCTTTAATATTTCCGGAATCCTAATTAAGGGAGTTTATAGTAATAAGCCTTTTCCTACTTCTTAAGATAAGCCTAAAGAATAGGCCCCTATTATAATTTCAGCTTTAATTTAATTGGATCTAGCTGAGAAAAATAGAGCTAATTTAATAAAGCTTAGTAAGGAAACTACTAGAAAGAAAACTATTAGTAAGGCTAACGGAACTAATATAACTAGATAAGAAGAACCTGGTAAGAATAGAAAATAAGCTAAGCCTAAGACTCCTAATAAATAGTAGAGATCTAAGTATTAGACTAAATGTAAGATTAGTAAACTAGAAGAAAATAAGGAGGAATCCTCTATTTTAAAGAGAAAGATACTGTCTAAAAAGGCTCTTATAACTATATCCAGAACCAAGAAGCAGAAAACTAAGGGTATTAAGTCCGGAGAACTTAATAAAAGTATCTAGTATACCTATAAGATACTAGCTAAATAGAAGTTAATATTTATTTAATAGAATAAGTATATTTTTAAGGAGGTATATAGTAGTATTATAAAACCTATCTATAAATAAGAATACTATAGGATTAATAATGGATTCTTTAAAGCTCTTTATATAATATATATTTAGTAATTTACTAATACTCTTTCTATTAATATATAAGAGATTAAGGATACTCTAAAGCTAGTTACTAAGATCTATAAAGTTACTAAAGGCAAGAAGTATATTTCCGTTATTTAAATAAATAAGGAAATATAAGATTTCTTTTTTAAGAACCAGGAAATTAAAAAGTATAAATATAAGTATTATATTTCTAATTAATTTTACTTTAATCTATAGCTTTAATTTAATACTATAGTTTCTATTCCTGAATCTAGTACTACTAATCTGGGTACTAATAGCTATATTTATAAAAAGAATTACCTAAAATAGATTAAGAAGTTTAATATTTGAGAGCTTTTAATAGAAGAAATAGAGATATTATAGTTCTATTTCCGAAAAGATAATATATTAATATATAGAAATCTTAATAATAGCTATTTTATCTTAGCCTCTTAACTTTTAATAGTAGATCTATTAATATAGCTCGGATTTTACAAAATATTAAGTAAGTATCCTGTCTATCTAGTTATTTACCTTTAGCTAATCTGATATTTTACTTCTGGAAATATTAATTATAATTAATATAAAGGCAATACTAAAGATCTAACTATTACTAAAGCTTTAAATAGTGAATTCTACTTTAGTAAAAAGTATTAAAATATTAGCTATATTTTCCTTATAGACTATAAGAAGGCTATTACCTTTAGTAAGAAGTTTTTTAAAAATATTAATTACTTTTCTATTTCTAATAAATTTAAGCCGGAAGTAGCTAAGGAATTAGGCAAGTATTTACTAAAGGTAGTAGGAAAAAAGACTCTAAATATAGTCTATTTAATTAGATAAATAAATACCTTTAGCTAGGTAATCTATAAGTCTGGAATTATAGGAAAGTATTAATTCTCGGATAATATATAAGTTAAAAGACAGTTTAATAACAATTTGCTATTTAATAGGCCTTTTATTATAGTTCCTATAAATCTAGTTACTATTAAGAATAGAATATATGAAAATGAAGTCTCCTATAAGATTATTAAAGCCTCTTATCTAGAGCTTTCCCCTCCTATTAAAGGTTAATTCAAGAATACTATAAATAATATAAAATTCGAAAGAGCTATCCGTTTGAAATATATTGGTATGATTTATAATATAATTTACTATAATAAGCCTCTTTAATATCCTATAGTAAAGGCGGAAATTAAATAATAGTTAAAGGCGGATACTAATTAATATAGAGAACTATATCGGATTTAGTATAAGAATATAGCTAAATAGATTTGAATTACTTTTAAATAAGTTCGGAAATATAAAATAAGACTATTTGAGGATAATAAGTCTTATTTTAGGTATATAGAAAAGAAATTGAATTAACTAATAGAAGAGGATCTTAAATATTTTATTATTTCAGATTCTGAATAGGATTTTTCTATTATTTTTAGTACTTAGAGAATAAGTATAAATAAATAGGGGATTGGATATAGTATAGCAAGCCATACTCTTCAAAAATTATATTATTTTGGTAATTTTGAGGTTTAGGTTATATAGTAAAGGCTATAGCCTTTTATATATAACTTATAGAAATCATATAAGAAAACTGGTTTTTCTATAAACTTAGAGAATAATCCTTTATAAATATTTAATTAATTAAGCTTTTATATACTATATACTATTTATACTTTACTATTTATACTTTTGATTTATTATTTTATTATTAAGTTACGTTTTATACTCTAATATACTTTATATAGGTTTTTGTTTTATTATAGTTTCTCTCCTATAATATATAATTCTCTCTTTTAATTCTGGCTTCTATTCTTTATTTCTTCTATAGACTCTTTTTTGTTTTTAGATTTAATTAACTTATATATACTAGAATTCTTCTCTATTTATTAACTTTTGAAAGCTATAAAATAATATAAAAAGTATTACAGAAAGTACTATTAAAGCTAATAGCCGGTGCCCCTCTCATGCGCTTCGCTTGTGGTCGGGATAAGCAAGTGTCTTGTTTAACCAAGTGTCCTATCGAGATTTTAGCCGATTCTTGATTTTTGGTACGTATTATATATAAAATCAAGTATATTTGTAATGGAATTTAAGGATACTAGTTATAAAAAATATAAAGCTATCTAGAACTATACAAAATTGGTATTTGCTTGTATACTATTAATTGAGCCCGTATTACTTTCTATATCTGAAGAGTCTGGAATAATAAGGGAGGGTAGACTTGAGTTTATATATTCTCCTATCCTCTTCTTTTAATACTTCCGTTTAGTAGTATTAATTACTATATTCTCATCCCCGTTAATATTAATAAAGGTATTTGGTGCCTCTAGCCGATCGGGGGCTAGATTACTGAGGGATGCCGTAAGCTAGCGAATTACGAGCTATAAATTAGGGTAAAAGTCCTTCTTATAGCGAGCTCGTTCGATAATTGTAGGGTATTTATTAGGTTTGCGAATTGGTACTATATCCTCTATTGGAATTAGCTTATTCTTTAGTTAATACTCTATGATTCTAGCTAGTCTAGCTTTCTTATTCTTGCGAGCTTGAATCCCGGTATCCTTGAGCTGATTTTTAGCTCGATTTACGGTAGTAGCGAGCTTCTTTTTAGCCTTGCAAAGAGCTTCTCTATTATCTTTCTCCTTCTTTTCTTTAATCTCTATATAAAGCTCTGCTATACTAGCAGATGGCCCTCTCTTATATGAGCTTTTACGGGACTTTGCCTTGCGATTATACTTCTTATAAAGCTTTGTTTAGAGAGCCTAGTACTCTATTATCTGGAGATGACTTTTTTGTAGTTAGATATTAACCTTTTTAACTATAGCTATCTAAGTTTCCTTTGAATTTTCTGAAAAAGTAGTAGGATTATAATCTGCAAGTGCCCTAAGGGTTGCGGCTATATTTTATACTTTATTGGGGCGAGTAGATAATAAAGGGGGAAGATCTAAGCTCTTCTCTTCCTTAACCTCCTTAATTAATCTCTTCTTCTTTTTATATAATCGTATCTTTTTAATTCCAGCTTTATAACTAACGGGCTATATACCAGAGCTCTTAAAGGCATTCTTAATTATATACTTTTGTATTATTTGCGTATGAATTAGGGTAAGATTACGGAAAAAGAAGGTAATTATATATTTAAAATTAAGGGAACGGAGGGCTGTATAAATTGCTATTTTATAATAGTACTTCCAGGGGCGGAATATACTAATATTAAGTGGTTAAAGGACGTATATTAAGTAAGAGGGAAACTAGAATAGCTTGATATTATATTTCCCGGCCTTTAATTAAAATAGTTTATAGACGTACGATTCGTAACTGTCTAGGAGAAGGATTTTCCAAGGTTTATCTGGCCTAGCTCTTGAATACTTGATTAAATAATCGAGGTATTTTATAGCTATATTATTATTTATATACCCGGTAGGCGTATACTTAATATACTCTATTCCGATCAGGTTTTCTAATACCTAATTATCTATAATCTTCTTCCCAGAAGTAATTATAAATGGCGGAAAAGGTTTACGACTATCCGTATAAATAGTCTCGATTATTATAACTGATTTGCGATTCTCAGGGCTGGCCGTATATAGTTCTTTTATCTCTATGGGTATAATTACATACTTACTAGTAGGGTAACTAATACGTACTCCTGACTCGTTTATATTCAGAACGTTCTTCTCCTTTATAATATAAAGCTTCTCTAGGATATTATAATATTTCTGAAACCATATTCTAATATTCTTTTCTATATAGGACTCGAGTCGTATATATGTAATTGGCTTTGTTTTAATCATATGAAGTATCTTGTGGTTCCGTATCCAGAGGCTAAACTAAGTGGCCGAAGGGGGTGGTTTTGGGGGAGATTTAGTCTAATTACGTTAGATATATTATTAGATTTAAAAGAAGCACTTATAGCCTTTAAGTGGGCAATTGCGGCTTGAACTATCTGATATATAGTACCCAAACCAGCCTCCTATTGCTCGTAGTAATATTGCCGAATTGCCTTCTCCTGTGCCTTATTTAGGATCTTATTATTACTACTATACGTATTATAGAGTCCTTGGAAGTTCCTCTTCTTATTATGCTTGCGGAGTACTGATTTTTGCAAAGAAGCTTCCTTAATATAATATATTCTCGTAGTAGTAATTACTGAATTATTATTGTTCTCAAGGCACTATTCGCAGGCCTTATTAAAGATATGGTAGTAATTAGCTTCCGTAGTATGTGGATAATAGAAATACTCCCAGGATATCTCTCTAATCCTAGTAGAATTAAATAAAGATATATCTATTTTTGGAATCTTTATATATGAATTAAATAATAAATTAGTTAATAAGTTGGGCCAAATGCGTAATTACAAGACGTGTTTTTTGGTAAGGATTATATGTAAATTTTAGGGCGTGTATTTTCTCGATAGGATACTTGGTTAAACGAGATACTTGCTTATCCCGACCACAAGCGAAGCGCGTGGGAGGGGCACCGGCTATTAATTCTAATAATAATAATAATAATATTAAAGCTATTAATAATAATAATAGTAATAGGCTATTAGATTCTTTTTTAACTTTACTATTTTCTTTTCTAGTAAAAGAAACTATAATTAATCTTATAGATTATATAAGTATTATTCTATAATAATAGATATATTAAAGATATAAATATATATATTTTTTTTTATTAAATATAAAAAATTAATAAATATAATATCTTTAGCTTTATAAATAAAACCCAAAATACCCGGGCTATTACTAGTATTTTGCCTATTATACTAAACAGAAATCTAACTATTATTATTAAATTTCCTAAACTAATTAACCTTATTTTTCCTAAATAAACCCATTATATAAAATCTAATAAATTATATATAAATATTTATCGAAATTAAGGTAATTGAAAAAAAATAGGTCTAATATCTAATATACTTTTTCTTATATCTTATAATTAGCTTAGTACTATTTTGGGTCTTATTTTTTTATAAATATATATATATTTGAAATTTATAATTAATATTTTAAAGTAATATTCTTTAATTAATTCTTATATAATTTAAAAATCAGGCTATTAAATTTAATACTTTTATAATATTTAAATCTATTTAAGTTTATAAAGTCTTATAATTATTAGGGCTTTTATAATTCTTTACCTTTTAAGTTTAATACCTAAATTATATTATATATTTTACTTTTAGTATAAAAGAGGCTTCTAAAAGTCTAGGGTTATAAAAAGATCTTTATATTAAGGATATATTAAAGATATATTATATTATAATAATAAAATTATAGATATTTATATATAAATATATAATATATTAAACTAGCTATACTAAAAACTATATTATATTTATATATAAAGTTACTAATTACTTTATATTAATATTAGACTTATATAGTTATATAACTCTATATAATTAACTAGTTATAAAAAAGCCCTAAAGCCCGAAACTTATAAAGAGTCTTAAGGGCTTTAGGGCTTCTAAACTATTACTAGTATCCGGTATTTTTTAGAAAAAGAATATAATATATTCTATAATAAATAACCTATTATAGATTATTTAATCTTTAAATTAAATAGGAAATCTAAAGGCCAGACTTATAATTCAAGTTTTATTAAGGTTATTAAAGTCTTTATTAGCTAGTATTATAGATTTAATATTATTATAGGAATTCTATAGATTCTATTCTAATCTATCTAGAAAGTATATATAATATATTTCTTTATTTATTCCGATATTTATATATAATTTCTAAGAGCCGAATTATTATTTAAAGAAAGAATAAAAAGACTGGATTAATATCTTTGAAAACTAAGGCCTTAATAAGTCTATCTAGAAAAGCTTACTAATTCTTCTAAAAATAACCCAAATTTTAATAAACTAGAAAAATTTTGAATTTATTATATATTATAACTTATATAACTAGAAATAAAAACTTGAGTTTATTATATATTACGATTTATATAACCAGAAATAGGAACTTGAGTTTATTATATAGAATTATTTATATATAGAAACTTCTACTATAAACTTCTTATTTAAATTAATTAGTTAAATCTATTTTTAATATTAAGTTTTTATTAGAATAACTTTCTATTTCTAAAAGCTTTAGATAAAATAGCTAATAAGTTTCTTAGCTATTAGCTAAGACTTATTAGCTAGAAAATCTATAAATAGTAAATAAGATTATAAAATAGAACTTCCCTAACTATAATATTAAAATATTTTATTATAATATAAAATAATTAAATATTAAAGCCCTATTAAATATAATATACCTCGAGCTATAAGTAATATCTTATAAGATATAAGAAGTCTTAGTATTTAACTAGTACTATAGTCTAGCCTAAAGGTACCTGCTATTCTTTATATCTAATTTAATAAAAATAAAAAATACCTATATTTTAATTTAAGAAATAATTAGAACTTTTATATAAACTTAGAATAGCAGTTTACTTTATAGAAAAAGAATAAACCAGAATTACTTATATTATAGTAGATAGCCATATATCTATCCGACTTGCTTAAATCGCAATTCCCCTACCACAACTCACTATAGTATTTATCCTATTAATTAGGCAGTATCGAAGCTATTCCCATTCTAATTAAAGCATATAATAACTAAGAGCTCAATTAATAGTTCTACTAATTTAGTATTTTGTATACTATTCATTTGCGGCCTTTATAGTATTCATACGCTTTTGTATTCCCTTAGCTAGCTTATTTAAGAGCTTTGATATCAATGTCTCCCATACTTCCTATATATACTATATTATAAAGTCCATTACAGCCTGGCTATTACCTATATCCTTAAGCTCAGGATATACTCTATTAATTTCCGCTTTTAGTATCTTCTATAGATTTTCTATTAGGTTCAAGTCCGGAGAATATAGTAACCAGGCTATAACTTCTATTCCCATCTCTATAAAGAACTCCGTAACCTTATATACCTTATAGATAGGGGTATTATCTTATATAAAGATACTATTATATTTAAGTATTATAGGAAGGTATTCGGCAAGGACCTCAAGATATACTTTAGCTATAATGCCCCCCCTCTTTGTTTTCTGGTCCCCCTCTATTACTACTAAGTTACTCTTATACCCAAAACCGAATACTACCTAGAATATCTATATTTTCCCCTTTAGAGGCTTGGTTTGAATTACCCAGATTTCTAGGCCTTTACCTATAAGCATTAATATATAATTAGTAAGAGTATATTAGATATAAAGGAGGGGGTGATTTACCCCGCCGGCAATATACCCACTCGATAGCACTCCCCTTCCCACGCTCAACTAAGTACTTATTAGACTACCGTAACCTTCTCTAATATTCCACCGGCTTCCTATTATACTTTATAGCCTATTCCATATATAGGAGAGTATACTCTGCCGTAAGAAATGGCCTCTGCTTTATATGTCACTTCTGAATACCCGATTTCTTGAGGTACCGGTAGATTGTCTTCTTGGAGGAGTATAATATGCAGGAAACAAAAAGCTACTGGGCAGTAATCTTCGGATTAATTATAATTATATATTATATAAGCCGGTGGTCCCCAATAGTAAGGACAGAGGGTATACTTTTGTAAGAAGGAGTAATATAGGAGATCTAATAAGACGCGTTTTTGTAGATCTTCCGGTATATCGAGTCCGCAAGCTTTTCTAGGCGCCTAATCGCTGCAAATTTAATACTATAATCGCGAGCACTTACTACTCGAGATCTTGTATTAGGAGAGACCTCCCCTAAGGGTGGGCATAGTATTCCTGGAGCACGTATTAGTAGGTAGGTTGGATGGTTGAATACGTAAAAGCGCAATTATTTAAGCGAATCGGACAGATATATAGCTACTAACTATATATTAATTTTTAAAAGAAATTATAATAAATACTATAACTTCTAGAATACTTTCAAGAAAGCTTCCTTAAACTAAAATAGGCTAGTTTATAATCCCGAAAGATCTATAAAAGTCTTATATATCCGAGAGTATAAATATTTAAGGTAAATATTATTTGAATTCTAATCTATAATAAAAGAAAAATAAAATATATAAAATAAAATATATAAAATAAAATATATAAAATAAAATATATAAAATAAAAAAATAAAATATATAAAATAAAATATATAAAATAAAATATATAAAATAAAAATAAAATAAAATATCCAGATATTTAATAAATAGAAAGCCTAATTATAGATTATAAGAACTAATACTAACTAAATATATATATAGTAATATTAAAAGAGAGGTAAGATAAGAGGAACTAAAAAATAAATTAGTATATATTTTATAAAAGTAAATAAGAAGATATCTAAATAGCCTAAAGGCAAGAAATATATATTAAAGGAGTTAAGATTAGAAAGAGAAAGGCTATTTCCTATAAGAATAAGTTAGTATATATTTCAAGATAAAAAATAGGGGTATTTAATAATAGCCTAAAGGCTTTTATAAGTATTAAAGAAGGAAAGAAGATATTAAAGTTCGGAGGAATCTAAATAGAAGTTAGCTTCTTTTTTTAGAAGTTTAAAAGAGGGTATTCCTAAAGGGCCCGAAGGTATAAGAGGTATTAGAAAAGAGGAGAAAGTATTAAAGTTTAAAGGGATCTAAATAGAAGTTAGCCTCTTTTTTAGAAGTTCGAGAGAAGGTATTTCTAAAGGGCCCGAAAATATAAGAGATATTAGAAAAGGGAAAAAGGAGATATTAGAAAAGAGGAAAAAAGATCTAAAATTTAGCTTTCTAAGAAGTAAATAGATTAAAGACTTATAATATAGAAGTTCTAGATAGAAGTAATTCGGAAATAGTAGTTAGATGCTAGCTTTAGTATTATTAGTAGAAGTATTAAAGGAGAAGGAGTTTGGAAAAGGAGAGAAAGGTTATAAGGTAATTAGATACTAGCTCTTAGTATTAATAGTAGAAGTATTAAAGGAAGAGGGGTTTAGAAGAGGAATTTGAAAGAGGGGTTTAGAGAAGGAGTTCGGAAGAGGGGTTTAGAGAAGGAATTCGGAAAAGGAGTTTAGAGAAGGAGAGAAAAGTTATAAAATAGTTAGATACTAGCTCTTAATATTAATAGAGGTATTAATAAAGGTATTAATAAAGGTATTAGTATAGAATAGTTATATTATTATATAATTCCATATTTACTTTTAGTATTTATTAAGGATATATATCTTTTAAAAGAAAGTATTATTTAGAATTTTTAAGCCTTTCTAATTTAATAATTATATATTCGAAAAATAAGAAATAAATATAATTATATATACTAGAATAAGGGAATTCTTTTTATCTAAAAATTATAATTATAATATTACTAGGTATAGAGATATAGAAGTATATATAATAAGTTATATATAGAGATTTAAGGAAATTTAAATTATTTTGAATTATTTATAATTAGTAAAATAAATTATGTTACGAAACCGGGCTCTGGGCTTGGAAAGCAAAGTAGAGTGGCTCTTAATCCGAGGATTCTAAACTAAGGAAGGAAGCTCGTATATACAGGAGCTTTGGTGTTCTAAATACTAGCCAGCCGTATACGTCATCGCATGATCACGTGACGCTAAATTTACCAGTGAAGCGGCAGAGCGTAATATTACCCCCCCCTTCAGGAAAGCTTGTCCCGAGCGCTCGAAAATCGTATAATCTCCTCGTATACCCTACTTCCGGCGTCTCCTATCCATGCGATCCAATAGTTCCTAATATGCCAGTTCCTCCAAATCTGAATCTGAATCAGAATCGGGGCCATAGGGTCTAATTGAGTAATCAGAATTATAGCTACTATCAGAATCAGAATTATTAACCATACAGATTCTGACTTTTCTACCGTTCTCGCCTACTATAACCTTAGGTCCTGGCGGAGGCACCTTCTTTCCTGTTTCCTTATATAGTTAAATATTATAGTCCTTTACCCAGTATTCGTTACTTCTATAGCATATATACTTGCCCTGCTTTCGGAGTAGCTAGTATTCTGCCGGGCTTGTAGATCGTACTCGATTATTCGTAAAAGAAGAGGAGGGTCGTAGAGGAAAGTATTATAGAGAGGAGGGTTACGGAGGCTTGGTAATCGCACTAATAGTATTAATAGTTAATATATCTATAGTATCATATAAATAGTAAGGCTTCTTCTCAGAGTTGCAAACTGGATATTCGTATGTATTAGAGCGTCCGGCCAGTTATTATATAGTCTTAATAAACTTGGTATAGGTACGAGAGAGGTTCAGCTATTAAGCTAGTCTGTTCTTAATTATAGTATTGAGTCCTTAACGGAAAGCTGTAATCTTATTAATGTCGTTTCAGTCTTATTCACGTGCCTCATATAGGATTTACTTAAATTTAGCTATAAAAGCATAAAGCGAATTAGTGCCTTGCTTGAGAGAGTATAGCTTGTCTTCTGCCTCCTATACCTTATTCGGATTCGAATAGATACGAGAGAGTTAGTTGAGAATCGAGAGGTAGGACCAGGTTTAATTATCTTTAGCCTGGGAAAGCTGGGGAAGAACTATTACTTGGATATAAGATTCTAGATTAAGGTAGACGTAGTAGAACTGAGTAGTAGTATTACTAATAGCCTTACTATTAACTCGTAGCTTGGCCTTAATTAACGGGAGCCAGGAATCGAACTTGTAAACCTGGCTATTGAATTTTTCGGGATATAGAAGGAAGGGTTTCGGTTTCGTAGAGGAGGGGCGAGTTCGTAAGAGAAGGAGTTCGTTGCTTTACTAAGAGAGCTAATTGCTTTACTATTAAAGTAGCTCAGCTTGGCATTAAACCTCTGTTTAAAGCTCGGTAATTGCAGTGGCGATCTGGATCTATAAAGGTTGCTCTATAGTAAAAACTTGAAGTAAGAGAAAGCCTAATAAGCTCTTAATTTCTCTAAAGGGTATATAGTTCCGTAACCGTATATATTAATAGTACTATCGTCAAATTTGCTATAAAATCGCACTTGTATATAAGATATAAGAGTGGTTTACTTCTTCTATAAGAACAAGAATGAGTTTAGAATAATGTTATGAAACCGGGCTCTGAACTTGAAAAGCAAAATAGAGTAGCTCTTAATCCGAGGATTCTAAACTAAGAAAGGAAGCTCGTATATACAGGAGCTTTAGTATTCTAAATACTAGCTAGTTATATGCGTTATTACGTAATTACATAACGCTAAATTTACTAGTAAAGCAGTAGAGTATAATAAATTAGCTAATTATATAAGTCGAATATAGTTTAATTATTATTAGTATATTTTGGCTTTTATAAGTTAGTAAAAGAAAGAATATTTATATTTTTATCTTTATAATTATAATACCTAAAATTATAATTTTTTTAATATTTAAATATATTTAGTCTAGAGCTATTAAATACTAATATTTCTATTTTCAGGTATTATTTATTATAAATTTATTCGGGTTTAAATAATTATATTAAATATTATAGTATAGTAGGCTATACTTTCTAAAAATTATATTATTTTAATAGTTTTAAGATTTTGGTTATATAGTAAAGGCTATAGCCTTTTATATATAACTTATAGAAATTATATAAAAAAGCTAGTTTTTCTATAGTTCTAGAGAATAATTCCTCTTTAGTATTTAATTAATTAAGCTTTTATATACTATATACTATTTATACTTTTAATTTAATTATAGTTTCTCTTTTATATATTTTATAATAAATAATATAGGAAAGATCGAAATTTAATAATTAAGGTAATATTCTTATAAAGTTCTAAGAAGTATTTATAAGGCGAATTATTAGCTTAGTAAGTTTGGGAAGAAAAGGGCTATTATAATATTTTAAGTCTAAAGCTAAAATATTAAAGATATATAAATATTAATTTCAGTATCTTATATTAATTTCCGATATATCTAGTAACTTGAATATAGGTTAGCTATAAGACATAATTACTAGTATAGTATATAGAAGTAATAGAAATAGAGGCTAACTATAGAAAGAAAAGAAATAAAGGAAATAAAATAAAAAATATTATACTAAAATAGTATAAATTAGACCTTAGTTAGAAACAGACTTTAATATTCGAAAATAAAATTATATTATTAATTTATATATTATTTTTAGTTATAATAAAGACCGGAATAGAGATAGTATTAGTTTTAGTAAAAAAGCTTATTTCTAAATCCGGAAAAGATATCTAAAAGAGGAAATACTTTTAATTTTAAGTAGAATAGTAAATAGGAACTAGAAATAAAAATCGAAAAGAAATCGGAAATAAGAAATTATATAGATAATCTAAAGAAGCTTTTAAAGAAAGAAAAAAATACTAAATAGAAATAAAAAAGAAAATTCAGAAAAGTCAGAAAAATTAATAAAATTATTTTTATTATTATTATTATTACTTTTAATAATATTATTAAATATATCTAGTTTAATAAAATTAAAAAAAGATATTATAAATATTAAGCTAATAAAATAGAAGAAAGAATATAAGTAATAGAAATAAAACTAGAAAAGCTACTATTTTATTATTACTAATACTAAAACTCGAACTTAAATTATATTTATTATTATTAACTAGTTTCTTTCAAATTCCGGTTTTTAAATTAAAAGATATATTTAAACGGGAAATTAGTTCTTTAGGAACCTTATTAGTAGAAGTCTCAGATATAGAAACTCAATAATTAATTATAGAAGAAGTTATTAAGATTAATATAGCTAAAAATAAATATATACTAGTATTAGATTTAAATCTACTATTTATAAAAGCTTCTGAAATACTATAGTTTTAGGGAAATAATATCTTTATATTCTTGAAATAGTATATAGATATATATAAGAACTATTATATTTCCGATAATACTAAAAGAGAGAGAATTATTTATTATATTTCTTTTATTTATAAGAATTAGAGCTTGAAATATTTATTATAAATTTCGAAATTATAGCCGGATTTGTATTAATAGTTTTCAAATAAATAATAGCTTAAAGAATTTTAAAAATAATATTATTAATTAGTAAAATAGGTTTTAGTATTAATTTTTTTAATCTTTTTATAAATAGTAATAAATAATTAGAGCTTATTAATAAGATAGCCAAGTTTATTAAAAGAGTTTGAAATTATATATTAGTATATTAATAAGCCTTAATAAAAAATAATAATTTTATTATATAAGAATTCGGTATTTTATAAAATAGAAATAAGGCTATATTATAGTTTATATAAGTTATTAATTAGTATTTAGATAAGTTCAAATATTCTTTTTTTAGGGTTTTTAATTATTTTAATTATTAAGGTAATAGTATTTCATTTATCTAAATTTTAATAATAGAAACCAGAGCTTTTAAAAAAGTTATAGATATTTATATAAGCTTTTTTATATATATATTAAAAGAGCTAGTTATTATAAAAGTAGTTTTATATTAATTCCTTTAATATAATAGAAAAAGCTTTTACTAATATCTTTTTTAAAAGCTTTATATATTAGTAAATATTAAGAAAAATAATAAGTTTATTATTAAAACTATTATTAGTTCTATTATATTTCTATATTTCAAAGTATATTTTTACTATTTCCCTAATAAGCTTTCTAGTAATAGTAATAGATACTAACTAATAGAAGTTCGGGTTTAATAATAATAATAGTAATAATAAAAGTAAAAGTAGTAAATAGTCTTAATTTAGAAAAAATAAATAAATACCTTAATTTCTCGACTAAAAATATCTAATTTCCTTATATCTAGTTTTATCTAAAATAAGACAAATTAATATAATAGATCCCTAGAAAGATCTAATCTAATTAGATTATTATTAATAATATTAGCTTTATTTTATATATTTTTTATTTTCTTTTATATAAGGTTAATAAGGAATTATATAATAGTAAGACTCTTATAATTCTATATAATATAAAGACTATTATACCGAAATTAGACTTAAAGATTTTATAATAATATATAATTAATTTAACTAAATACTATAGTATTAAAATTCTTAAAATTATCCTAAAATAAATTCTATAAATTATTATTATTTTTTCTATATAAAATATATTAATATATCTTAGTAATTAAATATTTCTAAAGATTATTCTTTATTATAATTACCGAATTAATACTATTTTTCTATTTCTTAATTAGTTTCTTTCTCTTATTAGTATTTATACTAAATCGAGTTCAGGTTCTCTCTAGTATATATATATATAGTTTATAGTAAAAGAAATTCAAAAGTAAAATAATTCGTAATAGGTTTATAAAAAGAGTTTAATAGTAAAGGTATTTAAGTATTCAGATATCTAGATATTTAATAGAAATACCAGATATCTAATAGAGATATTAGATATTTAGATATCTAATAAGAGTATTAAAATAAATATTTCGCTTTTAAAAATTTCGTTTATAATAAGAAATTTAGGAAATAAAATATTATAATTCCAAAAGAATCTAAAGCTTAAAGAACTCGATTTAATAGTAAAATTAAAGTTATAATTAAAAAGCTTTAAGGGTATATATAGGATATATATTCCGGAAAAAGAGTTCTATAAATACGGGTATTATATAAATAGAAAAGATAATTTCTAAAAAAATAGTTTTAGAATTAAAAGAAATTAATTTTAAAAAATAATAAATAATTAAATAACTAATTACTTATTAATTAGTAAAAGCTAGATATTTTCTTTATAAATTATTAAATACTTTTATAAAATTAATAAATAGTTTTCTTTTTTAATATAAAATAGACTAGATTTATTTTAGGCTATTAAATATTTTTAGAACTAATCTAAAATCTTTTCTAATTTATATATATAAACTAATTAGTATTAGTTTATTAATAATATATAATATTATTATATAGTTATAAAATACTATTTATATAAGATTAATAAAATTAATATTATTTAGAAATAAAAATCGCAATATTATAATATTAATATATAATTCCTAAATTTATTAAACCTAATAGAAACTAGCTACTAATTAAATTACTTATATAATATAAGGTTATATAATAATTATTTATTATTTATATTTATTATTTCTAATTACTTTTATATTATATAACTATATTATATAACTATTAATAATTATAGCTATACTAATATTTAGAAATAAGAATTATAATATTATAATATTAATATATAATTTCTAAATTTATTAAGCTTAATAAGATCTAGTTTACTAATTGAATTATTTATAAAATATAAAATTATATAATTATATTTCGTATTTTATATTTTATTAATTTATTATTTATATTTTATTATTTATATTTTATTAGTTATATTTTATATTTCGAGTTTTATAACTATATATATAATTCCTAAAAAAATAATTATATTAATATTAAAACCTTTCTAAAAATATAAAAAATAGTATTTTTTTTAATTATATATTAATTTTCTAATTTGGCCTAATATTAGATTTCTTAAATATTTTATATATTTATATTGCTTTTAAGATTTTAGTTATATATTAAAGCTATAGTCTTTTATATATTATTTTTCTTTTTATAATAGTTCTTTATTTTATATATATATTTTTTTTCTATTTTTTCTATTTTTATATTTATTTTTTATATTTAATTATATTATATTTATATTAATTAAATATTTAAAAGTATTTAATAGCTTAAATTTTATTATAGAATTAATAAAATTCGATTCTTTTTTCATTTATTTAATTTTTATAATCTTTTATTATTTATATATTTAATAAAAATATATTATATTAATTATTAAATATTTCTCTTAAATAATATCTAATTAAATAAAGTATTTATATAATAATTTCGAATTTATATAAATTACTAATAATAGTTCTATTTCTAATATTTTATTAATAATAGATTTAATTAAAGTACTTATATTAAAGCTATAAACTATATTATAAAATTCTAAAACTAAAATACTTCTAATAACTCTTTTATATTTAATAAAGAACTAATAAATAATATTAGTATATCTAGTTTTATTTACTAAAATTAGAATATATTTAATTTAGAAAAAGAAATTTTTATTATTTATAAATAAAGTATTTATAAAAATAATTAAATATAAGCTATTATATATTATATATAAATATATATATATAGCTTTTTTATTATTTTTAGAATACTATTATTTATATATATTTATATTGAAATATATTATATTTTCCTTTTATAGCTTATTTAGGCTATAATATAATAGTAATATTCTAATATTTCGACTTTTATATTAATATTTTATTATAAGCTCTTAATTAAATCCTTAACTTATATATATATTATTTTTTAAAATAGCTTTTATTTCTAAAACTAATTTCTATTTATTTAATAATAGTATTCTATTTTTAGATATTTAACTTTAATAAATTATTTAGCTTTTTTATAAGCTTTTATTATAAGATTCTATTCTCGCTTTTACTTTTCCCGCTTCTACTTTTCTTATTTCTATTTCTATTTCTATTTCTATTTCTATTTCTATTTCTATTTCTATTTCTATTTCTATTTTTATTCTTGTAATAAGCCCCTTTATTTCTATTAATAAAAATTAAAAAAACGAAAAATAATCTTTTATTTTTGCTTTTATAATAAGTTTCTTTATTTCTATTTTTATAAAAACTTCTCTTTTTCTAATAAGCTTATTTCTTATAATAAGCTTTATTTATTTATTTATTTTTTATAATTTATATTAAAGAATAAATAGCTTATTTAAATAGTATTAGTTAGAAATAAAAATATTTCTTTTCTTTTTTTAAAAGAATATATTATATATTATATATAAATATATATATAGCTTTTTTACTATTTTTAAAATACTATTATTTATATATATATTACTTTTATAGTTTATTTAAATTATAATATAAACTTATAAGATATTATATAAATATAATTCTATAATATTTATTATTATAATAATAATATTAAAAATAATTCTTTAGCTAATATATTAAATAATAAATAATTAAATTTAATATTATATATTTCTTATTATTATTATAAATTCAAATAACTAGTTTTAATTTCTTTAATTCTTTCTTTATATCTTTATTATTAATTTTATTAATAAATCGGAAATTAAATTTTTTTTTTAATATTTAAAATCTAAAAATAAATTTTTTTTTTTTTTAAAAAAAAACTAATAATTTTAATTTAATAGAAATTTTTATATAAGTTATTATTTTATAAAAATATTATAATATCCGGGTTTTTATAAGAATATTCTCTTTTATATTTTAGTATTAGTATAGTTATTCTTTTAGGAATTATATATATAATTACAGGATTTAAAATATAGGATATAGTTATATAATTTTATATTCTATAAATAATTTAACTAGTAAACTAGATTCTATTAGGCTTAGTAGATTTAGAAATTTTATATTAATATTATAATATTATAATTCTTATTTCTAAATAGTAATAATTTTATTAATTTAATATAAATAATATTTTATATTTATATAATAATATTATATATTACTAGTAAACTAATACTAATTAATTTATATATATAAATTAGAGAAGATTTTAGATTAGTTCCAAAGTATTTAATAGCCTAAAATAAATCTAGTTTATTCTATATTAAAAAAAAGAAACTATTTATTAACTTTATAAAAGTATTTAATAGTTTATAAAAAAGATATCTAGCTTTTATTAATTAATAAGTAGTTAGCTATTTAATTATCTATTTATTTAACTTCTATTATTCTTTAAAACTAATTTCTTTTAGTCTCAAAATTACTTTCTTAGAAACTATTTTTTATATATATTCTTAAAGCTCTTTAATTATTATTTTGATTTTATTATTAAATTAAGTCTTTTAAGCTTTGAATTCTTTTAGAATTATAATATTTTATTTCCAAAATTTCTTATTATAAATAAAATATTTAAAAGTAAAATATTTATTTTAATATTTTTAATAAATATTTAAATATCTAAATATTTTTATTATTGAATTCTTTTTATAAATCTATTATAAACTATATATATATACTAGAAAAAACCTAAATTCGGTTTAATATAAATATAAAAAAAAAAGCTAATTAAGAAATAGAAAAATAATATTAATCTAATAATTATAATAAAGAATAATCTTTAGAAATATCTAATTATTAAAATATATTAATATATCTAATATAGAAAGAATAATAATAATTTATAGAATATATTCTAGAATAATTTTAAGAACTTTAATATTATAATATTTAATTAAATTATTTATATACTTTTATAAAATCTTTAAATCTAATTTTAATATAATAATATTTATATTAAATAAAACTATAAGAGCTTTACTATTATATAATTCCATATTAATCTTATTTGAAATATATATAAAATAAAGCTAATATTATTAATAATAGTCTAATTAAATTAGACCTTTTTTAGGGATCTATTATATTAGGTTATTTTATTCTAGATATAATTAAATATAAGAAAATTAGATATTTTTAGTCGAGAAATTAAATTATCTATTTATTACTTTTATTTTTATTACTATTATTATTATTAAATCCGAACTTTTATTAATTAGTATCTATTATTATTATTAGAAAGTTTATTAGAAAAATAATAGAAATATATTTCGAAATATAAAAATATAATAAAACTAATAATAGTTTTAATTATAAATTTATTATTTTTCTTAATATTTATTAATATATAAAGCTTCTAGAAAAGATACTAATAAGAGCTTTTTCTATTATATTAAAAAAACTAGTATAAAACTACTTTTATAAAAATTAGCTTTCGAGCTATATATATAAAAAAGCTTATATAAATATTTATAGCTTTTTAAAGGCTTTAGTTTCTATTATTAAATTTTTTAAATAAATAAAATACTATTATTTTAATAATTATAATAATAAAAGACCTTAAAAAACAATATTTAAATTTATTTAAATACTAATTAATAACTTATATAAATTATAATATAGTTTTATTTCTATTTTATAAAATACTTAATTCCTATATAATAAAATTATTATTTCTTATTAAGAATTATTAGTATACTAATATATAATTTTTAATTCTTTTAATAAATTTGGCTAGCTTATTAATAAGCTTTAATTATTTATTATTACCTATAAAAAAGAATAATAAATTAATACTAAAACCTATTTTACTAATTAATAATACTATTTCCAAAATTCTTTAAGCTATTATTTATTTAGAAATTATTAATACAAATCTAGCTATAATTTCAGAACCCGTAATAACTACTTTAAGCCTTATAATTATAATAATTATATTTCGAAGTCGTGTTTTATATATAAGAAACCCGAATACTATTTATAGAAATTAAAAGAGCTCGATTTAAAAATAGAAATATTTACTAATTTATATTTCGAAATTATTATAACTTTAATAAATGCTTTAATAGTATCTATATATAGTATATTACTAGAATTAAAGAAAAAAATAATAGTAAAAATAATAAAAACAAATTAGAAAATAATATTTTTAAAGCTTTATTAATAAAAATAAATAAAGAAAAGAAATATTACTTAGATTCTTATTTTTCTTTTCCTTATATACTAGATAATAAATAAAAATTATATTTTAAAGCCTATTAAATAAATAGAAAACATTTAAATATTTATAATTAATAATATATTAAAATATAATATTTATTACTTTTATAAAATTATAATTAATATTAAAGCTTCTAAATTCTTAATTATTAATTCTAACTAATTTCAAGCTTTATAGTAAACTAATAATAATATTAAATTTAATAAAATTATTAAAAGTTAAATTAATATCTAGTTTAATATTGGATTTATATTCTTTATTAGATTTATAATAATAAAAATACTAATTAGGTAAATATAATTTTATATTATATCTATAAAGATTCTATTTGTATTTAGTTTAGCTAATATAAATAAACTAGGAATTTATTTTAATAATTTTACTAATAATTTTATTATTTTTACTAAATATTATATATTTATAATATAATATTTTAGATATCTTTTCTTACTTTAGAATATTATATTATAAAGTTTTAGTTCCGAATTCTTTATTTATAGAAATTAAATTATAATATCTATATTACTATATTAATTATTTATTTATTAGTAAACTCTAAAATATATTAGAATAAGCAAGCTATAATATTAATATAAAAGCCTTTAAATATCTTATAAAATATTATAAATAATACTAGAAATTTAAATAATTATTAGAATAATTTGAGTTTAATCT
This sequence comes from Hyaloscypha bicolor E, assembly GCF_002865645.1. Classification (NCBI taxonomy): domain Eukaryota; kingdom Fungi; phylum Ascomycota; class Leotiomycetes; order Helotiales; family Hyaloscyphaceae; genus Hyaloscypha; species Hyaloscypha bicolor. The sequence continues at coordinate 3,271,546 of NW_020194685.1, read as the reverse complement.
AAAAGATAATATTAGCTTTAACTATTTTATTATTATTAATATTTTCTATATTTTCGGTAAGCCTATACTTTATATTATTAATAAAATTATTTAATATTAAGCTAGCTAATAGCTTTAAAATATTAATATTTTATATATTTGAAATATCTTAAAGTAATATTAGATTAATACTTATTTAGGCCCTTTTAATTAGATTATAATAAATATTAGAAAGCAGTTTACTAATAAGAAGTTTATTTAATTTATAAATATTATAAGAATTAAGGTTAAAATTATTCTTATAAAAACTTATAATTTTATTAGAATTATAAAATACTATTATAGCCTAATTTAATATATTTATTTTATTATTATAGCCAAAATTAATAGAATTAATCAGAATATTATATTTCAAATAGCTTTTAAGGCTATTAATAATTCTATAAAACCTAATAGTATTATTCTAACTCTTTTAGTTTATAATACTTTATTTTAAATAACTAAATATAATACCTTATTACTAATTATATTATAGTAATTAGTAGTATTTAAGAAAGTAATAATAGAGATTTAGAAGCTTTAAACTAGATATTAAATTATAAATATTCTAAATACCCGAGATAGTTCTAGTATTATTAATATTTATAAACTATTTGTGACGGCAGGAACAAAGCAATGGAACGATGCTCAAAGATCAATGATTTCCAATGTCCTACAGAATCTAAAGCTAAGGAGAGAAGGAGTGAGGTGTGGCAGTGGATAAGTAGGTATGGCCAAGACCACTGAAACGCCGAGCTTTGGAAGCGAGCTTGGTTTGAACCATAGCTTGGAACCTTAGCTGAAACCAACCCCTTTGGCTGAAACCAACCATGTGACACCAGCCGTCACACTATTCCTGAATTCAAATATTTTTATTTAATATAAAAATAATACTAATTAATCTAATAATAAAAATAGATTATATAAGCTAATAACTATTAATAGAAAGAATTATATACTAGCTTTATTATATAATAATATTACTTTTTATTTAACTTTTATGAAATTATTACTAATAATTCTAAATCTAAATCTATTTCTAAATTTTATAATAAAGCTAAAAATAATACAAATATAATTTTTTCTATTATTCCTACTATTTTACTAAAGTATAATAAGGAACGCCCTTATAAGAATCCGGATATTATAGTATTTTTATAGAATAATAACTTATATAAGAATTTCTATTAAATTAAAATTATTAGCTTTTTAGAAAAGAATATATTTAAGGTTATTTTTAGATCTTAAATATTAAAAAAAAATTTAATTTAATTTCCGGTTTATTAATAAGATTAAGAATAAAAATATAAAAAAAGAGTTTAAGAAATCGAAACTAGTTATCTAGGCCTATAATAATAGTAAAAAATATATAATATTAATATAATTACCTATTATTTAATATATTAGCTAAAGAATTATTTTTAATATTACTATTATAATAATAAATATTATAGAATTATATTTATATAATATTTTATAAACTTATATCTAATTAATAACTTTATTTAATTATAATTTTTATATTAACTTATTTTATAAGCTTATTAAAAAATTAAATATAAAAAATAATTCTATTTTAAAAGTTATAAAACTATTATATAATATACTAAAAGCTAGTAATTACTAGTTTAAAACTTATTATTTTTATTATATTAATAAGCTTTCTATAAAATAGTTAACTTATAATTCTTGTCTTTTCTATAATAAGTAATTCTTCGGAATTATTAGCCTTTAAATTAATAATATATTATTTATTAATACTAATAATTTTATAAATATAAAATAACTAAAGTTCTAAAAGGCTAAGTTCTTATTTAAGGAATATAAATACTTTACTTTTAATTATAATCTCAAGTTTAATAGAGGTATTATTTATATAGATATTACTAGAATTACTTTTATATAAAAATATTAGTATAAAAACCTCTAAATTATTTCTATAAAAAATATTATTACTATAAGTAATAGAAGTACTATTTATTAAAATCTCTTTATTAAGGTCTAATATATTATCTAATATACTAGAGAAATATATATTATATTAGTCTATTAACTAGAAGCTTTATATAATTTATTAATTATTATTTAAGCTATTAAATTCTCGGAAACTAATATAAAGATATTTAATAAGTATATTTAATAGTAAATTGAGAATATTACTAGAAAACTAAAATTTATAAAGCTAGTAAAGAAGTTCTTATATTTAATTATTTTTATAGATACTTTATTTGCAAATAATAGAGATCTCTTTTCCTAAATCGGATATATTTTATTTCTAGTAAACGGAACTAGATATACTAATATTATTTACTAGTTTTTTACTAAATATAAGAAAGTTACTAGAAGTATTCTAGCTTTAGAACTTTATAATATAGCTTATAGCTTTAATATAGGTACTTTAATTAAATCTATAATTAATAAAATACTAGAAATAGAACTATTATTAGTAATCTATACGGATTTAAAGTTATTATATAAGTACTTTATTAAATTAGATACTATTTGAAAGAAATATCTAATAATTAATATAATATATTTTTACTAGATATATAAATAATAAGAGATTATAGAAATTAAATAGATTAAGGAAGAATTGAATTCTATAAATTTAAAAATAAAATCGAAGCTATTAAATATTCTTAAATATCTAATTAATATAAATATAATATAATTAGATATAAAGAAATAAATTAAATATAAATAGGGCAAGAAATAAATATATAAAATAGAAAAATATTATAAGAAAGAAAGTTATATATAAAAGGCTATAGCCTTTAGTATATAACTAAAACCTTAAAAGTAATATAAATATATAAAGTATTTGGGAAAATCTGGTATTAGGCCGGATTAGAAAATTAGTATATAATTAGAAGAAAATATTATTTTTCGCGTTTTTAGAAAGGTTCTAGTATTAGTATAGCTATAGTTATATAATATAATTATATAATATAGAAATAACTAGAGATAATAAGATATAAATAATAAGTAATAATTATATAATCTTATATTATATAAATAACTTAACTAATAGCTAGTTTCTATTAGGTTTAATAGATTTAGGAATTATATATTAATACTATAATATTATAATTCTTATTTCTAAATAATAATTACTTTACTAATTTATATAAAAAATATTTTATAATTATATAATAGTATTATATATTTCTAGTAAACTAATAATAATTAATATAAGTTATTAATTAGTATTTAAATAAGCTTAAATATTTTTTTTCGGATATTTAATTATTATAATTATTAAAATAATAGTATTTTATTTATTTAAATTTTAATATAAGGTTTTATATATATATATATTAAAAGAGCTAGTTATTATAAAAATAGTCTTATACTAGTTTCTTTAATATAATAGAAAAGGCTTTTATTAGTATTTTTTCTAAAAACTTTATATATTAATAAATATTAAAAAAAGAATTATAATTAAAACTATTATTAGTTTTATTATATTTCTATATTTCGAAATATATCTTTATTATTTCTCTAATAAACTTTCTAATAATAATAAAAATAAAAATAAAAGTAATAAATAGTTCTAATTTAGAAGAAATAAATAAATAGCTTAATTTCTTAATTAAAAATATTTAGTTTTTTTATATTTAGTTTTATTTAAAAAAAATAAACTAATATAATAAATTCCTAAAGAAAATCTAATTTAATTAGATTATTATTATTAATATTAGATTCGAAAACTTTATAATAATATATAGCTAATTTAATTAAATACTATAATATTAAAATTCTTAAAATTATTCTAAAATAAATTTTATAAATTATTTTCTTTTTTTTATATAAAATATATTAATATATTTTAATAATTAAATATTTCTAAAAGTTATTTTTTATTATAATTACTAAATTAATATTATTCTTATATTTTTTAATTCGTTTCTTTTTTTTATTAATATTTATATTAAACCGAATTTAGTTTTTTTCTAATATATATATATATAATTTATAATAAAAAGAATTTAAAAATAAAGTAGTTTATAATAGGTTTAGAGAAAGAATTCAGTAATAAAAATATTAGAATATTAAAATAAATATTTTATTTTTAAAAATTTCGTTTATAATATAAAATTTAAAAAGTGAAATATTATAATTCTAGAAGAATCTAAAGCTCGAAAAGCTTAATTTAATAAAAAAATCGAAATTATAATTAAAGAGCTTTAAAAAAAAATATATAGAATATATATTCTAAGAAGAAGGTTTTATAAATTCGGGTATTATATAAATAGAAAAAATAATTTCTAAAAAAGTAATTTTAAGGCCAAAAGAAATTAGTTTTAAAAAATAATAGAAATTAATTAAATAATTAATTAAATAATTAATTATTTATTAATTAATAAAAGCTAAATATTCTTTTTATAAATTATTAAATACTTTTATAAGATTAATATATAGTTTCTTTTTTTAATATAAAATAAACTAATTTTATTTTAAGTTATTAAATACTTTTAAAATTAATCTAAAATCTTCTCTAATCTATATATATATAAACTAATTAGGATTAGTTTACTAGTAATATATAATATTATTATATAATATATATATAAAATACTAATATATTAAAATTAGTAAAATAATTAATATTTAGAAATAAGAATTATAATATTAATATATAATTTCTAAATTTACTAAATCTATTAAAGTCTAGTTTACTAATTAAGTTATTTATAAAATATAAGATTATATAATTATATATATAACTTTTAAAGAAATAGCTATATTAATATTAATAATATTTCTTTATTTTAACTTTATTAAAATAGCTATAATATAAATTTTCTAATTATATAACTAATTATATAATCTTATATTATAAATATAACTCGACTAGTAAATTAATTTTTATTAAGCTTAATAGATTTTAGTATTATATATTAATATTATAATATTATAATTCTTAATTCTAAATTAATTACTTTACTAACTTTAATATAAATAATATTTTATAATTATATAATAATATTATATATTACTAGTAAATTAATAAATTTATTTAAAATATAATTTCTTTTTTTATATATATTTAAAATTATAAATTTTTCGAATTATTATTATAATTTTAGTTAAAGAAAATTAATAATATTTTATTTTAAGAAATTATTATATTATTAAAATAAAATTAGCTTATTAATCTTAATAATATCTTTATTAAAAAGTAATTAAATAATATAATATAAAGTAATTATTTTATTTTTATTATTTCTTTTAATTAATAACTTAAATATTATATTTATAATATATATTTTTATTTTATTTAATAATATATTAAACTTCTTTAATATAAAGTTTTAATATATTTTATAAAATTATATTATATAATTTAATTAGTTTAAAAGTATATTATTTATAATAATATATTTTATAATTATAAAATTATAAATAATAAAAATAAAAGTATTTATAATTTATTAGTTATATTTATTAATTAATATATTACTATTTTTATTTTTATTTTTATTTTAATAATTTGCGGTTTTTTTCTTATATTATTAGTTTAATAAATTCCTGTTTTTTCTTATATTAAATATTATAATATTTATTTGAATTTTCTTATAAAGCTTTATAATAAATATTATATTTTTCTTTTATTAATTATATAAATAAAGTATTTAATATATACTTTCCCTAAATATTTAGATAAATTAAAGCTTTATAATTTATTAAAAATATAGTTTTTAGTTTATTATAATTTTATAAGAAAATAATATAATAAAAATAAAAGCAAGAATAAAAACTTAATTATTTAAGTTTTTTTTTATATTATTTATTTACTTTTTTCTTTTAGCTAATTAATAATTTAATTACTTTAATTAATTTAACTAATTAATAACTTTTAATTATTTTTTATTATATAAAAATAATAAGGAAAAGAATCTTTTATTAATTATATAAGCGAATTTATTATTATATTAAAAAAACTATTATTTTTCTTTTTAAACTTTATAATAAAATTATTTATTATAATTTATTATATAATTAAAATATATAGTTAATTATATAAAAGCTTATTTTATTTTATTATATAAGAAATATTTTATTTTTTAGTAATTACTATTTTTAAAAATATTTAAATTTCTTTTATAAGATTTATTTTCAAAATATTTCTAATATATTTTATTTAAATATTAAAATATTATTCTTTTTAAATTCTTTTTAAATTCTTTTTAAATTCTTTTTAAATTACTTATTTATATATAAAAGAATATTATATTTAAACTTTAAATTCTTATAAAAATAGAATTAATAAATACCTAAAATTTATATATATATATAATATAAATTATTAAGTTCTTTTAATAAATATTTTAATTTATATATTTTTTTAATTACTTTTTTTAAATATTAAATATTATATAATATTTTATTTTTATTTATTTTTATTTATTTTTATTTATTTTTATTTATTTTTATTTATTTTTATTTATTTTTATTTATTTTTATTTATTTTTATTTATTATTTATTTTTATTTATTTTTATTTATTTTTATTTATTTTTATTTATTTTTATTTATTTTTATTTATTTTTATTTATTTTTATTTATTTTTATTTCTTTTTATTTCTTTTTATTTCTTTTTATTTCTTTTTATTTCTTTTATTTTCTTTTTTTTTCTTTTTTTTAAATAATAAATATAATATAGCTTTTTATAATTTTATTATTATTTAATATAATTAAAATAATATTTCTTTAATTTTTTAATTATTTATAAAATATTTTATATCTTATATTTAATAAAAATAATTATTATTATTTTATTAAAAAAATAACTTTTTATTTCTTTATAATACTTTAATTATTTTAAAAAAGTTATTAATAAAAATTATAAATATATAACTTTTTCTTAAATATTTATAATAAATTTTAAAGAAGCTTTTTTTTATAATATAATATATTAAAGCTTCTTTCTTTAAGTTTTATTTAATATATAAACTTTTATTAATTTAATTATTTTTTTATTTATAACTTTTTCTAGCCTTTTAAAGCCTTATTTTTATTTATTTTATTTTAATTATTCTTTAATTATAAAGAAAAATAATTGCTTTTTATTATATTAAATTTTAATTTTAATAATAATATTTATAATATTTATAATAGTTTATTTAAGAAAATTTACTATTTATATAGTTTTAGCTTAGTAAATATAATGCAAATAAATTTTTGAAAAAGAGCTTTATTAATATTAATAGTATATTTACTTATAATATAGTTAAATTAGACTAATTTATATTTTTAATAAGGCACTTCCGGTTATTTAATTACTTTAATTAATTTGGCCGATTAATTATACTTATTTTTTGGCTAATTAATTGCTTTAATTAATTTGGCCGATTAATTACTCTTCTATTTCGGCTAATTAATTGCTCTTGGCTCTTCTTTACTATAACTCAATAAAGCACTTTTGGCTATTTAATGGCCCTTCTTATTTTATTAATTAATACTATTTTTTTACTGCAACTTAGTAAAGAAATGGGTATAGTCATTACCCAGATGTCAAACCTTTATTGAGCCAGGTCCTTATGTAGAGACCTTGGCTAAGGAGAGTTAGGGCTGACTAAGCGTGCATGCTTGTGGTGTGTTTTTCGTATGAGTCTTGGAGAATTCTCCTCTCCAGCAATCATTCACTCAAATTGTATCAATTTTGAAACGAGACCGTAAGCTCCCTAGCTACGTCTATCCAGCTATGGCCTCTTCACTTGACCCAAGGCTAGCCAGTCTCGGGTCTTTCCTACAAGGATATCCAACAATCCAGTATGCGACACCGAATTCCCCTAACTACTCGACCCTTAGAGTTACTTACAGCCTTGATAACCACGCAGTGCCTCTCGCAATTGTCCGTCCCAAGAATGCCGAGGAAGTTGCCGCAACCGTGAGATTTGCCAGAGCAAATGGGATCAAGCCCGTCGTAAGATCAGGAGGAAATAGTCTCTTTGGGAAATCCATGATTCAAGACGCTCTTATTATCGACATGCGCGATATTGCGTATATCAACATAAACGACTCGAAGACATCGGCTACTGTTGGAGGAGGTATCCTTTTCAGTGACCTTGCGGAGGTTTTGACCAAAGAGGGCCTTGCAACTGCACTTGGTACAATTCCCTTTATTGGCTACGTTGGTTGGTCGACCTATGGCGGGTATGGGCCATTCTCTGCTCAGTACGGCCTGGGTTGTGATAATATCATGGGAGCGAAAGTGGTCAATTGGAAGGGCGAGGTGGTCGAGGCGGACACAGATATGCTGAGAGGTATTCGAGGTGCAGGCGGTGCTTTTGGGCCTATTGTTGAGTTAACTATTAAACTCTACCCTCTGATGAATGTAAGCAGAATCCATGTTGAGCAATGATGCAGGAGAAACTCACATCCAGGCAGATTCTTGCTGGCATGATAATTTACGATTCGACAGACATCGTTGTCACTGCCCAAAACTTTGGCTTCGGTTACCAGAAACTTTCAACTGAAGGACTTCCGCCCGCGTTGAGTGCACAGCAACTCGTCATGAATTCGCCCCATGGGAAAGTCTTCGCCTGCGCTTTCATCTGGGGATCTGATGATTTTGAGACAGGCCAGGTTTATCTCGCGAAGATCGCAGCTTTGGGAAACGTAGTGATGAACACCGTCGGGCCGAACACCGTCGCTGGCTACTTGCAACACCTGAAAACCGTCGTACCTCCGAGTGCTTATGGATCTATGGAAACGATTTCTATCCGCGAATTGAACCCCGAGGCTATCGCAGTTATAGCACGAAACGTTGAGAAAATGCCCTCAATTAATGGAGCTAAATTTACCATGCACGAGCTTCGCGGGCCTTCAGCTGCTCCTAATTCCGAGTCCATATTTGGGGCAAGAGAGCCGCATATGGTGCTGGAGATTATCGAGACAGTCGTCGAACAGGCGGATCTGAAGAGGACGGAAGACTGGGCGGACACATTCATCGGCGAGCTAAGAAAAATGGATCCCGGGAACATTCTTCGTAGCACTTACATCTCCGTGACGCGACCTGGGTCTAACTCTTTCGAAAATATTTTTGGGTCCAACTATGGAACCCTTTTAGAGATGAAGCGAAAACACGATCCGCAAGGCATCTTTGACTTGGCGCAGCCGGAAGTAAATAGTCTCAAGTAACTGAATTCATGGCGTGAATATAAGCACTAAGTTTGCTCCCAAAATAGATCGCGTGCTTCCCAGAACGCGACTTTCATCCTGTAAAGATGCTGACCGAAGGTGCAAGTGCAGGAGGTTTCACGAAGTCACAGCTGTACGAAGGTTTTTAGCTGTGGCGCCTAGTTTTGAATATAGAGAATGCCAAGGCTATAGCAAACTGGTGGAGTTTCACCAGTCGCTCTCTGTTGCGTCTCAATGCCCCAGGAGTCTAATCAACATCTAGCTTAATATCCCTCGCAATGATGTTCAACGGCCACGCCATAGTCCACAACCATGCCGACCGTTTTGGCGACTCCACATCATGGTCCACTACTATTGGCCGGTCTATTCAACAAGACTCCATGCTACTGCATCTGAACCTCCTACCTAGGTAAGTTACTTAAGGTACTTAAAGTACTCGAGTAAGTTACTGAGGTTACTTGTAAAATTAAGCTTGGGTGAGCTAGGGGTAATTTATAGGAATAGGAGCAATATATTAATGCAAAAGCGATATATTGAGAGTTGACAATGCGTAGAATGACTAGATACAGCAGAGTAAAGTCTGAAAATAGAGAGAAAAGTGTTCAAAGTATAAGTCTTATTTCTATTACTTATTAGCAATATGGGTAATTCCAAGCCCTACTTTCTTTAATATATTATAAATTAGTTAATAAAGCAAATAACTAAAATAATTATATATTAGTAAATATTAGTAAGCTCCGCAGTAATGCATTATAAATGAAAGTAGAGAGTACTAAATTAGTAGTTGAACCTGGTACTAAAAGGGCTAGTAAGCTAGCCAATCTAGTATACTATTAATTCAATATAATTAGTACTTGAGTAAGAGCAGCAAGCTTAGTAATTATATAGAAGTAAAAGAGAGAGGAAATTGATTTTTTAATATCTAGGTTTACGATATCAATTATATAAACTTTTCTACTAAATGCAACGCTCTGCGATTTAGCTCTGTCCCCGGCAGTATACGCCCGTTAAAACGCAAAGATTATTAGTATACCTAGAATATTCATACTAAAATATCTTATATTATTCCGGGCTCAACTTTTTATTTTAATAATAATTCCCCTTCCTTTTAAGCAAAACACTTTCCGCCTTCAAGTCACCCTAAATCTCTCTTGGAACACCTGTTATGGCCTGGACAAGCTATAGAAGTGAAATGTGATATACTTTGGTATAAATATATATAAATAATAGTACTCTAAGGGCGGTAAAGAAGCTATATATACGCCTGTATATAGCACGTGATATGCCCTCCCTTAAAAAGAAGAAAATGTCCCTGTTTGAGCCTAGCCTATACCCTTAACTAGCTCCTCAACTCTCTTCTCCTCCTGTTTATTAAAATTCTAATACTATAAATTCGCCGGACTAGGGCCGCTACTACTAGAGCTACTAAGATTACTCTACTCTGGTTTAACCTGGTAAGCTCTAGTCTTATAAGGCTTGCAAGAGTAGTTTCCTGGAGCTGGGAAGTCCTTAGAAGCCGAATTGAGAAATAGAATAGTACCGGTAAGGGGGTTAGGAAGATTAGAAAGAAGATTTTGATTTTATCTTGGCTAAGGGGCTTAATAGGCCATATTTAGCCAGAGGCTCCATTTTCCGTTAATAGTAGTTAAGAACTAGCCAAGAGTAGTTATCTCTATTAGTTTATTAATATAGCTATATAAAGGAGTATTAAGGGAATTATATATTAAGAGAAGAGTATTAAACTCAGACTCAAAACCAGAAGAATAAGTAAAGTAAAGTATCTCTTATATATATACGGATATTCTTACTAGAGCGAATATTATAAAAAGTAAATTAAGAGGAGACCAGGATATATAAGGTAATACTAGAACGTTTCTTAAATCGTAAAATAAGAGAAGTATAAAGCTCAGAAACTAGAGCGGATAAGAGAAGATAATATTCTAGGGGTATAAGTTCTATTGAATACTAAAAGAAAGCGGTATTATAAAGGCAAAAAGAGAAAGCCGTATAAATATCGTTATATTGAGTCTCTACCAAATATAAGAGTATATTCGTAAATGCGAATACGTCCGTATAAATTACCGTCTTTCCTATTATATTCGTATTCTCTAGATTAAAATAACTAATATCTGTAGTATATAAGCAAGAGAAAAGAGGGTTCGATATTGGAAATGGACGAGCAGGAGGGGTATCAGGATCCGGGGTCTCTCGCAAGTTCATTTATTAAAGGAGCTATATAATCTATTATAATTCGGTATCGTTAAAGCCATCCTTTTGGTTAAATTGCTAAGGGGTCTGCGTTGAAAGAGAAACAGAGGGTCATTGTTCTTTGTCTTCTTCTTCTTCGTCTTTGTCTGCGGAGGCAGAGGCTTGTCTGGCAAGGGCTTTGCCTCTTTTGGATACTGGGAGGTTCTTTGGGGCCATTCTGGAGGATGGCGTGTGTGGGTGAGGACTCAATTAAGAGCTCGCAATAAGGTATTAATATGGAGGTCGAGATCTTAGGGATAAGGTATTAATATGGAGGTCGACCTTAGGGCATTGCTACCATGTCACGGCCTGAACAAGCTGTGGAAGTGGAATGTGGTATGCTTTGGTATAAATATGTATGAATGATGGTGCCCTAAGGGCGGTGAAGAAGCTATATGTACGCCTGAGCGCAGCACGTGACAATACCTCTCCAATTGCCAATTTCATCTGAACTACGTTTGCGCACCCTCAAAGTAAACTTGCGAAACTCAACGAACCAAATGGCAACCCAATAGAAACTAGAAATCAAAAGGAAAGCAAAGCTGATCCCTACAAAAATGAGGAACTTGGTGCCTTGCGCCGAGTAGACACCCACGCTATTGCCAATACTGCTCGCTACTAGGTTCAGAGTAGCGATTACAGCTGTTGACAGTGCTGTCCCAACGGCATGGAAGATCCAGCCCAATATGGAAAAACTTAAGTTCAAGTAGACGGCAATCGAGCTCCCCGGGAGGAGGAAACCAACACCAGAGCCGATTGCTGTCATAGCACTTCCGATAAGACCAGTGTGCGAAAAAATTAATCTGATTAATTGATTAATTCATGAATATTCACGAATAGCGTGAATAGAATTTGATTAACGTGATACTTATGTAATTTGATTAGATTAGAATAATTAATCATGAATATTCATGAATACCTTGATTAATATACACGTGACCGCATTAGGTAATGAACTAGCCTAATCAAGTAAGGTTCTTGCTCTAGCACTGCCTTAGCGAGCTTTTCTCTCTAGGAGCAAGGTAGCACTAGAGCCAGATCCTTATCTAATTAGGTTAGCCTATCACGTGTGGTGGTCACGTGTACATTGATCAAGGTATTCATGAATATTCATGATTAGCTTAATTAGTTCGTGAATAGAATATGATTAATGAGAAAATTTCATGAATAGATTAGATTAATAGCCATTAATCTAATCTAATCTATTCATTTCTCACACTGGATAAGACTGAGGATGAAGAAGGCGAGAATAGCCTTGGTCAAAATTGTAACGGCACTGGTGATGGTACCGCCTGTGCCAGACACGGAGGCCAAGATAGGAACACTGATATTTGTTGTTCCGAGTGTGATAGAATTTGGAATACTGAAATTAGAGAGGCCTGGAGGATGCCGCTTAGTCTAGAACTCAATGAAAAATCAGTTAGAACTTTAGACTTGGACATACCAGAGGCAGCATTCGGATATGTCGTGCAGCGGGTACTGTTGGCTGCAGAATTCGGGTCGCTACCATTATCAAAGCTGCCCATACAGATCCCATTGACGTAGAGACTGTAGTATTGCTGAATACCTAATTCTTTGGTAATGTTTGCTGCCAATCCCTTTTCCAAGTTCGTAAGGCCGCTATCAAGGTCTGTTGTGAGATTCGAAACAATGCCATCGAAAACGTTGCCCAAATCTCCGAGGATGCCTTGTGCAGGCCCTAGAAGTGAGCTTAGAAAGCCACCAGCTCCAGCCGTCGAAGTCGCCCCGGTGCTAACGCGGATTGAGCCGCACTTGCACTTGGAGCTAAGCCAAATGGGTCGAGTATAGAGTTTCGTTTTTGTGTTTTTGTAGCAGGAGTAAATTTGACAATGTTCTGACCAACATTCGATGTATTTAACTTATTCAAGTCAGCGTGCAGCTCGAATTAAGAGGACGGAAGAGTTTACAGTGACCATGTCGCCATCTTCAAAGATGTTGGGATGTGAGCCCGAGAGAACAGCCAGAAGGGTGAGGGCAAAAGCAACTGTTGATAAGGTAAACGGAATGACAGCCCCAAGTCGAATTCCGTTCCTTTTTCTGGGAACATCCATATTCAATGCGGTCGTTGATGAGGAGTGGATGCTGACCATGTTATTGAAGATCTCGATGTCAGTTGGTTCAATGCCCTTCGAGGAGAAAGAAGCAAGTTATATTTGTATATATGTTCAAGTTGATGTCTCTTGCCAAGAGAGTATGATTGATAGAGGTCCTTTTATTTTAGCGATGCGAGCTTCAAGTTGGTCCCAAAATCTGAGGGTTCGACGGGAATCATTCTATGGTCGGTGCTGTAAGTGGTGAAACGATTCTGGGTTGCGAGCGAATAAGGAGAAGAAGAACATTCCGATCCGGTTTGACGTGTTCGGGCAGGGGTGAAACCTGTCAGAAAAGAACCATTTCGGATACGCTAGGAGAACATTGAGTTCGGGCCGCTCAGGATCAGAGGAGCACAAGAGAGGACTGGACTCCATCAATCATGTTGCACGTCCAGGCACCACACCCCGCTACAACGAAAGATCTGTTTCTCTTACGGTTGTATCTCCAATGTGCCAGGGTTATATGATTTGGGTGAAGATGAAGTGTGTCTTGAATCTCGCTTAGAATGCCTATTACGGGCAAGGACCCCCTATGTCGAGTCAGGACAACCTCTGAAACCGATTATTCGTCCCCTACACTACACGGTCGCGAACTACCATTCGCATGGATTCTGCCATCAGCAAGATTTGAACAGGATGGTATTTCCTATTGCATGCACGATCTGAGACCCTCATCCACCTTGGTGTAAACCTCAAGCTTATGGTTCGCACACTTCAAAATGAGGACAGCCCTCGACTCCAGGACTCTGAAATGCATGGTCGGTATTAATGTTTAAGCTGCCAATAAAGTTCTCATGTTTCAAGGGAAAACTTTCCCATACATGAAGAACATGATTGCCTCCACACCCGCATAACGCGCAGGGACCGATAGAAAACCTAATCTACAGAACGACGTACATTAACATCAACTAACATACTGTTCACCCCCTCTTGGGAGACCTCCACTATCTTCAAAAACCATTCATCAGAGCTCCGCCACTAATGTGATGTCTAATGCCGTAGATATTCTTCTTGATATAGCACTAGTGCAACCTGGAATAAGTCTCTCTGACAGGTTATGTGCCAAGGACTTATAAGCCGCAGTAGGCCATTTTGGAGGACTTCATCAGTGGGAAGTGGCGAATAATGATATGAACAGTTCCCTCAAGGTACCGTTTCTTCTTCCTCTCTAATCCTATTTTTGACTCGATACAGGACACCTCACAACAACTAACAGCAACGCCAATACTTCGACTACGGCGGCTCCATAATCTACTGCCTCACAGCATAACCCATCAAGTCTCTCTCCTCCTAATCTTTACCCGGGTTTTCTCAACACTTCGAAAAATAACCTACACAATCTACGGAGGTCGCGGCCATAAGTGTTGCAATCGGCAGGGATGTATGCCAAGCCTCGGGACGCCACATGCCACTGGCCTAGCAACGAACCTCCGGGGCTCGACAGACTGTAGGAATAGTAGGTTTAGCGATGTTCATAGGGCCTGTGCGCTATATTTTAGCCCAGGAAAGCCTGTAAGGCCCTGTAGTTACAGCGCTTCCTGGTTGCAACGACCCTGCTACGTCAGCGAGGAGTGACGCCGACGCTGGTAGTTGCAAGACTTATGGCTGCGATCTCCGTACTTCTTCATGCTTTCAATGCTCATCTACTACCTCACCATTGTCGTCATAAAAATACAAATCTGCGCTCCCATCCCGTCATTCCGGGACCGCAACATCGCAGGTACATGTTTCAGTGAACACGCGTGATTCATCGGAACACGGTCATGTCTGCAAGCACTGATCTCGCGGTGCTGGTTATCTCCAGATCAGCGATCTGGGGACTGCACATACCGGTCAAGAAGAAGATTACGGCCAGGAGCTTTCTGGCCGCCGGCAGAGTGGAGGTTCTGTTGGGCTGGTTTGGCGAGATTGGTTATGGTCGTGAAGGGTGGGAATGATGCGGATTTGACGTTTAGTATTCTGAGGTTCGATTTATTGGGGTAAGACTACTTTCTAATCCTTCGCTACAAGGGGAGTTTGGGTATGTGCTGATAAAGTGTAGGTCCGCAGACACGTCGATAGGACTAATCTGTGCCTCGCTTACGGCATGCAATGTCTTCTTCGCTCGACCTGGCAGCAGTTTCTTCTCGCCCAAGGCGCCGAAGAGTAAGAATTCTGGTGGGAGCACTGGCCTCGAACGAAGAAATGTGCGGTTGAAAAAGCGTTCTCAGAATGGGACAAATGTGCGGAAAATGAGGAGGAGTTTGCCTAGTTGATTATATGATGGGGAATGCGATGAGGATGTCCTTGTGCCCAATGAGCAGCGTGTGGGAGCTGTGGGTAGCAGTTGAAAGGAGCTTGGATGCGGAGAGGAAAGCTTTGGTGTCAGAATTGAAGAGCAAGGGGAAATCGGGACGGCAAGGTGAATAGACATTAGCATAAGAAATATCTTCAGTCGTGCAAACACCTGGCTATAAGGTTAAACCTCTTTCTTGCAAAGGTCAGAGAAGTGGGCGTTATGAGTAAAACATGGTGGAATAACCCCTCAGCGTAAAATTCGTGGCTCATGACCCGCTAAAGTCATCGCTTTACAGCGCACGAAAGCCTATAAATCCAGGGCTTAGCCCGCTATAAATTGATGCCGAAATTGCAACGAACCTGTGAGCTTGGTTATTGGGCACTAGTGGAGTGGTATGAGCGGATGATTTGAGGTAGGGTTTACTTCGTATGGAGGGGAGTGACTATGAATGGGGAGAGAAATGAAGTTAGAAAGGGAGTAAAGATTATCTTTGCTCGCTTAGCTGTATGCAATTGTTGTACTGTACATAAACCACGTGTCGCAAAATATCGAAGGCAATTGGAGATGCAAGCATGACGTGACGGTCAATTGTAAAGGAGCTAAACCTCTGAAGCCATAGTCTTTCCCGAGAAGCAAGCCGTGCAAGTATGTAATCAGGTACAGTGAGAAAGGAAGGTATGCATCATATCCACCAACGCCATCCAGGTCATTTGAGACCATCGCGTCTAGGGTATCAAATTCGTCGACATGAGAAGCCACTCTGGCTTTGTGATATTCGCCAAACGCCGTGATGTAATCGTCGCATCATAGTTGATACATCAAAAGAAGAAAGAAATCATGATATTCGTGGCTCGAGAGAGCAAGGATGACACCAAAACGGCGCCGGTGATGAATGCGAGAGCGAACCTGACCAAAACATTTCTCATGTATGTCAATTCGTGGTCAAGAACAAGTCGAAGGCCTCTGCCGAGAAATGTATGCTTTGTCGCGACATTTCGAGAAGTGATCAATTCTCAATATCCGACCACATATCCGAATCGTAACAAACATCCTCAGCTGGCATACCACTTCGTCGGTCGAACTCTATCCATTTCTTCTCGGGATTGGTGAGCGAGTCGGAGGTCCACTTCCAAACTGTCCTGCCAGGCTTGTACATAGACTTGGGGGGTTCGCCGCCCTTGGGGTGAATCAGAGTCTTGGCAGACTTGAATTTGGGTTCCATGTCAGCCCGAACGACTCGTTGAGCAATTCCGTGTCCCTTGAGAGGCCTAAGACCCGAGGGGGTTGACACGAACAATGGAACTGCCGATCCAATCAGGCCTTCGTCTCGCACGAGTTGGTGAAGTACTCTCTCCTCATTCGTGAAGCCCTCGTCGGTGATGTCTCCTTCCGGTGCGCCGGTGATCAGCAACTCATCAACCAGTTTACCGAGTTGCCAACGAATCAGAGCGCTAAACTGGTAGCCGCCGTAAGGGAGGTGGTCGCAGAAGTTGACGAGGTCGATTCGCATCGTATCGAGACCAGGAAGCAACTTTTGACGGAAGACCGAGGCTGGGGTAGGCATCAAAAGAGCTTTAAGGAAATCTGCAAGTTGCTCCCAGCAATAGGCCTGGATGCCCTTGTCTTTGATCATCCCAGGAGGTCGTGCAATGATGGGGATCATCAGCTTATCGATTGAAGAATGGTAATCAACGTTGCCGGTAAGATCACGTCTGCCAGCAGCTTCATCATAATATCGACCAACGACTCGCAGAGTGACTTGCTTCACTGTGGTACGCAAGTGATGTGGAAGCTTGGCGAGGTTCTCCAGAGAAGCAGCTTGAGTGAAGATGAACGAATTGTTGGTAAAAAGAAGTTGCAATCCTTCGACCCGAAATGCCTTGCACGTCGCGAGGAAGTGAATATTGATTTGCTTTGTTCGCGACCACTCTTCCTTCGTAACGTTGTCTCTGCGAATCTTGTAGAAAGGATCGATGATGGGGTCTGGGCTTGTCAAAGAATGGCCAAGAATTCGAAGCTGGATCTCGGTGGGGAGTTGGGGGAGAGGTCGGTTTGGGAGTTGCATCGAACGGCGGGCGGATCGTCGGCGAGGTTGGAGGGCGAAATTGACCGACGGCTCGCAGGGGATCTTGTGCGCTGCCAGAAGTGCCTTCAATCGCTTGATCTCATCGAGGTTGTTCCTGTTTTCCTTCTCGAGGGCATCATAGCGACGAGAGGCCAGGGAAGCGGTGGGATCGGGGCCTTCCATCATGCAGACCTGGTCGCAGACTCTGATTAGCTGGTTACCTCTATTTGTTCTCGAATTGATACTTACATGGCGAAAGGCCGGAGGCATGCCGAGGTGATTGTGGTTGCTCATCTTAACTTGATAACGTCGATTACGACAGACCGTTGCCGATTGAACGTGCCCGAGGGAGCCTGTTGTTCTCACCGATGCGGAGGAGGCTGTCTGGAGATAGAGCTATCGCGGGTGTCTCTCTTTGGCGGAGCGATCGCTCCTGCGGAGTGAATTGGGCCTATCAAGGAGAGATCGTAGAAAATAGAAGGGGAGAGAGAACGAAAGCTGTAAGGACAGAGTCTGTCAGTGTATTGAAGGATGTTAGTTTGGGATATCAACAGGTCGAACGCAGAGGGAGGCGCTCTTCGCTCTCGAATTGTGTTGATGAAGAGGAGGGAAAGAATGCGGGCGCCAGGACGCGAAGTCGCGAGAAATAAATTTAGAGCGCGAAGTACCCCGCACCACGTGACCTGGCCAAAACGTCATTGTTTACTTCGCCCCTTTTTAACACCTGACTAGTAATCAAGCTCGACGATGTCGAGGGTTCTCCTGGCGAGATTCAACTGATCTCCATCAGTGATTGAATTTGTGCCCCTCGTCCTCCGTTACCTAAGCTGGCTCTGACCACACTGGTGACACGTGGGGCTTTTCCAGTGACGTCAAGATCTCACCCCGCCATCACTTACTTAGATCAATGACGATGCTTCTATTCTTCCTTTCGCTCCACTTGAAAACGCCTTCAAATCCATAAAATGTAAGTTTGTACCTCTTCAATAAAACTATGAAACGTTGTATTTCCTTCAGACCTCTTCCTGGCCATCCCCGCAAGCCACCTGCAAGAACCCTACGTCTATTGACAACAACTGTTTCCAGAGGAACTCAAACCGAAAGCACTCCCCAAACCAAGCTCTTCGGAAATTACACAATGTCTTTCTCAAACACAAACACGGGAGATAAACCAGCGGACCCCTACAAGGAAAAGAACCTCGACGATGCCTCCATCAAAGACAAAGTCGAGGATCTCAGCGAGTTCGTCACTGCCTGCAAGTTTGGCATGATGACCACCCGTGATGGTTCCACTGGAGATTTGGCCTCGCGATGCATGGCCTTAGCAGCCAAGGTCCGCCCCTTTCTCCTACTTCAGGTATTCTTCACATCTAACTTTTCAACTAGGAAAACGGCGGCATCGACCTCATCTTCCACACCAACACCGAGTCCGGCAAGACCTCGGACATCGACTCAGACCCACACATAAACATCTCTTTCCTCAACTCCGCCGGCGAATGGGCCTCCGTGTCCGGTACCTCGGAGATCGTCACCGACCGCACTGTCGTCAAGAAGTACTACTCTCCAGCATTGAAAGCATGGCTGGGTGACCTGGGTGATGGAAAGCATGACGGTGGACCGGAGGACCCAAGGATTGGCGTCATTAGGGTCACGGCTAAGACGGCGACTTATGCGGTTACGAGGAAGAATGCTGTTAGTAGGGGAATTGAGATGGCGCAGGGTGTGGTTACGGGGAAGGCGCCCGCGGTCAATAAATTGAGGGAGATTAGTGGGCAGGAGATTCAAACTTGGAGAAGCTCTAATGAGATGGTGCAGTAGATTCTCTGCTACGAAGGCTCGTGAATATATAAACTATGGGTAGCATCGTTCTCCATGCCAAAATAATTCAGGAGATTCACGGGAAGTCCAACGTGATTTAATTGACTCAAGCGTAGCCCATGTTTATTGCTGTCTTTATTCTGTGAATCTGATTTATGTGGATTTGGTTGGATTGAGTTGGTGTATTCCAAGATGTTTGTCGGGTGAAAGGATATGAGGTATTCAGGGAATAGATTTTGGCGGTCTAAGAGGGAAAATGTGTAGTTCAGTAGTTTTGACGAGGTAATTTGTTCGTGATTCACATATTCGAAGCTCAGTACTATTCAGGACACGACAGAAGTCGTAGAATAAAGTAAGGTGACGTGGACCGTGATATTAACTCAAACCTTCCAAATATCGCGTTCTCGATCACGCCCAGCCAAACTAGGTTTGTCTCTCTCTGCGGTTAGATCACCTCATCAATCTATATTTCCTAAGATAGCTCTTCCACGAATCTTGGTTGGATATGAGTGCATACCCAACCGCCGTGATCAAATTATTTAAATTCCGATGGGTAGCCTGCCGCCGCTCTCTGTCCTCGTCCAGCTTCCGAGTTAGCTGGTGAGTTTCTCTGCCTGCTGTTTTTTATCCTCCTCTGGCTTTCGAGCTAGCTTGCCGAGTGTGTTAGAGAGCCTGTTACTGCTGCTTCCAGATCGCCGTGGCGATGGTATGGGGCGCACTCCGACAACATGGGTGGGTTTGAATATTTGGTGCGAGTCATGTTCGCCTGTCGGTGGAAGAGAAGAGAAGATTTTCTTTGCGGTTGACAAGGTTGCTAGTTTGTGATTCGATCTAAGAATGGGAGGAGAAAGGGGGGTTTGGGTGTTAAATAGATTTGGAAATGTCATCTTACTTGTTTGTGATTGACCTAAGCTTTGAATCTAGAATCATCATTATACAAAGGACGATGCAGGCAATAAAACCAGGGGCGCCAGTGGATGTTCCACTAACTCGAGCCTTTCAAGGTTACCTTATACGTTGTCTGCTCTTAACTCATCGCTCGTGGGCTGTCAATATTCATTCTCAGCCAGAACCACGCAACCCCCTCCCTCAAATCTCATCACTTCCTGTCCAATATTCCATATCCCCTAAGATACTCCTTCCAATCTCCACGGTAATAATGTTTAAGCCCGTGCTCCGTCGCCTTGATCATTCTATCTTTGTCTAGATCTGCAGCCAATTGATGGTCCTTATCATCCTCCAATGTCCTTTTTAGTTTGTCAAATGCTTTTCGTTGTTGAGAAAGGTCGTCAGATAGACGGTTTATTGCAGATTCAAGGTCCCCGTGTCGATGCTCCTGGTGGCGCTCTGAGAAGCTGGCAGCGGTAGAGGGTGGAAAGGGGGTCGAGGGGCTATCGATAACGGAGAAGACGGAACTTTGCTTCGGGGTCTTTTGAGTGGACATGATTCTCCCTTTCTCAAGTTTTAATCATGTTTTGAGAGATAATTCAAGTTGGAGGTCGTTCGTAGTGTTGATTTATCCTTGAAGCTGAAGGGGCTGGGAAGGGATCGGGGTTTAAGTAGAGTTGAGAATGTTGATATGGAAAGGTGTGATTGTATTGTCTTGGAGAGGCTGTGATTTAAGGCCGTGAATCGAGTCTACTGAGGCATCGAAACTCTATACTTGTCACATCTAGGGAATATATGATTATCTCTTTGATAACGAGGTAAAGTCTAACGTGTTTTGATTTTCTAGAAGCTAGCAAGAGTTTATTCCAAGATTCATCAATACCTCGACCTTCTCTCCAACTCCCTAATCCTATTCTCCTTCTCTCTATCCATACGAACCAGCCTATCCACCTCCCTCTCCAACTTCTCAATATTCTCCCGTCTCCTATCACTTGCATCAATGACCAACTTCAGCGTTTTATTCAGTTCCCTGATCCGGGCATCTGTCTCCTTGTCTGTGGCGCGGAATTCTTTTTGAAGCGCTGCAATGGCCTGCTCGTTAATTACAAGCTCGCGTGCGTATTCCTTACCTTGCTCGGAAGACTTGGAGTTGATTTCACTACGGAGATTTTCGAGCGTGGTACGGAGGAGATGGAGTGAGACGTAGGAATTCATTTTGGATATTTTAATTCAAGGTTTGATGTGAGATCGCTGGTGTTGGTGGTTGTACTAGAGTTGGAAGATGTTCGAGATGGAAATGAAGGCCGACCAGGAGAAATGCGAGGCTTAAATAGACACGCAGTTGCTGGTGTGTGAATCATTTTAAGATCCATGCGAGCAGTGACTAAGTGTCCTTTCGCTGCTGTAGGAAAATGAGGGGGCCGTCATTGTACGAAGATTGGGGCATAAAGTGACGGGATTACAGGGCATTTGTACTGTACCGCAAGTTCACTTTCAGGCCACTTTCTACCCCTAAAACCCACTAAAACCCACTATATATCCAGGACACTCTCCTATAAGCACGCTATAAATTATAAACCAGGGGTACTACACCTTTAGAAGGCATATCCCCTGTACATAAGGGCAAAGTCGCTAAAGGGACCTAGCTCCTCTCATAGAGTCCGAGCGCTACGGTTGCTCTGCCAGCAGTCTATACCCCCTGAAGATCTTCCACGACCTTGTAAATCTCTCACAGCCCTGATTTGGGGCTTTAGGCCTAGAGTTACAAGGCCATCCGTTCCGCTGCAGCCAGGGACGACTTTCGCGAAAAGTCAAGAACATCACAAAACCTCACATTGCTAATCCATTTCACTTGGCTAAATAGGTATAGGAATTAAAGAAGACTTTATTTAAATATCTCAAAAGGGTGCTTTAGGAATCCCGAAGAGGAATTAAGTTTCATTATTTTTCGTGGTAAATTATTTCAAATTAAACTGATAAGAAAATTCGCTTTACGAAAGTCGTCCCTGGCAGCAGCGGAACGGATAATCGTTCGGCGCTTCCCACCCAGTTTCTCGCTTAGCACGCTTAATGGGTGAGGGTCAGCAATACGCAAAGCACAGCAATGCGCAAATCCAAATTTTAGTGGGGACACACCAAAATCGTCCGCCTCGCCCTTCAAAACCTAACACAATTAATAATTACTTAAGTTGTGGCAATTAATAATAAGATATGGGCCTTTCCGTAAGTCAAATTTGAAAGGCAAAAAATAAAGGCGTTATCGTTGCGTAGTCTGTATAAGTTCCCCATACAAATTTTGGTCTGATTTTGGTGTGTTTTGCGTATTGCTGCCCTCACCCATTAAGCGTGCTAAGCGAGAAACTGGGTGGGAAGCGCCGAACGATTAGCGGGCGTAGTACCTTAAACCACACCCTGGAGTCCGCTAAGACCCCTACGCGCGCATAAATGCCCTGCAATCCCGTCACATCATACCGCAATCTTCGTATTCTAAGCCATATGCGATATGGAATATCTTTTATGTGCATTGGCATATGTGAATAGAAGCACCTTCAACTATGAGAATCTATCATCAATTCAGAGGAATATCTATCGGGAATTGTGAAGCCCGTTTTAACTCCCACTTGTCCAGCGAGTTTCCACAAGCTACCGACTGTCAAGCTCAAATGCGCAAGGTAGGCAGCCTCCTTCCCAAGCTAGCACGCCGCCCCGTCCTTATTGTACTTTGGAGGATACCGAGCTCTTCCTATTTTCAGCCCACGTCTTCTCCCCCTTCAATTTATTCAGCTCCGCGCACTCCTCCAGCCACCTAACTTTAGCTTCCAGGCTGCCTATCTGTTATTTATTGACTTCTGTATCATACTTCAAATTCATGCCCTCCCTAGGGGGAAAATGTAAAACGACCCCCCCCCCGAGTTCACGATTAGGGGTAAGAATACCCAATATCTAGCTTTCTCTTTAAATTTAATTTACTTTATAAGGGATTAATAAATCTTATTTTTTAAAATTTTATGTACTAATTAAGAACTAATTAAATATATGCTTTTTATAAAAATATAAATTAAAGAAGTTAAAAAGTTAATATTTTATAACTTAAAGGCAAGCTTAAAAAAGCCTGGGAATTTAGTAAACAATTTCCTAAAACCAGATATAAGAGCCTTATAAGTACTTAATTTATAAGTTATTATAAGGCTTAAAAATCAGAACTTAATTAATTAGTATATAAATCCTTTTAGATTAGAATTATATTTTAAGATATTTTTTATTATAAGTTAAAAAGCGCCTATTTATATTATAAATCTTATAATATATTAACTTAAAGTTTTTAAAGAGTTAAAGTAACTAATTATAAGTTATTAGTATTAAGAGAATACCATTTTACTTTTCCCCGAAATAAGGGTTAAATATAATAAAGCAAGTAAAAGGGATTTAAAAGCAAGAATAAAGAAAGGATTTATATAAACTCTAGAAGAGGAGTTATAAATCTATAGCAGGTCAAATCCCTCTTACAAGAAGATAATAAAAACAAGCGTTTTTTTTGGCCGTTTTACGAGCTATATCTTATTCTTTGGGCCACTTTTTATAACTCTACTTTTAAGCCTTAGGAATATAAACCCTTAAGGATCTTAGTCGTTCTAGCTTATACGAGTAATTTAATTCACCTTTTATGATAATTAGACTTAAATTAACAAAGATATAAGGGAGTTAAACTTGATAGAAGAGGTGCGAAGGGAAAAAGCCGAAAACTGTGCGTACAGGCAAAAATCTGAAGTTTTTACAAGTTGCTTTAGTGCTCCACAAACGACATGGAAATGGAATATATCTTCATTAAAATGGTGTTTCCAACTCTGAACTGGTATATCGTATACAAATTTCCCTCTCCATGAACCAACTGCACAATAAACACCAGAGCCATTACACACTCGCAGTAGTCGCCACGGCAAACGGCACACTACTCTTCGTAGCATAAAGATTAAATTGCTTCGCACCGCCACACATTGCGGTCCCCGTGCTCGTCGCCCCCACACTCCCAGAACAAATATCCGTACAAGCGTGCCTTCCATACAAACTCGTCACAGCGCTCGTGCCAAATGCAAAACTGCTCCCAGCATAGCATTCGCGGTGATACTCTACGTAGTAGAAGGGGTAAATGGTAGGTGTTGGTTTGGAAGCGAGAGAGGAGACGAGAGATCCGCAGACTTGCGGCGTGATGGAGTTGTTTGCTAGGAGCAGGGGCAGTGCGTGTCCGGTTGACAGGTCTGAAAAGCAGCCCATGTATGCGTAGCCTGTTGCCGTTGAGGTGCTGGAAGAGGAGGTTACGGTGACGAGGGTAGATGAGGAGGTGGTTGTTGTGGCGCTTATGGTGGAGGGGCCAGTGGAGGAGGACGTTGTGCTGCTGTGTGAAACAGAGGAACTTGATGAAATGCTCGAGGAGATAACTGAACTACTCGTACTTGATGTGGTAGAGCATGACGTTGTGCATGCTGACGCTGTTCCCACCAGCATGACCTCCTGCCATCCACCGTTGGACCAGAAAGTTAGTATCGAGGTCGAGGATCCGGTAGTGGTTGGCGTGAAAGTGAGAGTGATCGTAGTGCTGCCAGCTGCTACAATCGTGGCGCCATTTGTTGGGAAGCCCGTCGCCGTAAATGCACCTCCAACCACAACGGGTTTTCCAGATGTAGTGACATTTGTGTATGGGGCATTGTAGGCACTCCGGTAAGCAAACCCGGTAAAGGTCAATGTTCCAGCACCATCATTATTCACAACCAGAGTGGCTGTTGACGAGCTACCTATCGTCAGTCCACCAAAGTCGATCTGAACGGCGCTAAGATCGATATATCCTCCGGAAGCCGAAACCGTTCCAGTCAGCGAGAGACTAGCAAGTGGGATGTTTCCACTGGGAGCATTGAGAGCGAGAGAGCCAGCGATAGCACCGGGCTTGACATCGATGTTATGGTTTTGTCGTGTCAGTTCGATCGCAGCCGAGGTCAGATTGAGTGTAACGACCATGGTGAAAGATCCGCCCGCGGCCACGGTAGCTGGCACCCCTGAACATTGGAAGACGTCTAGGTTGGTGGAACATCCGTTCAGTGTTAGGGATTTTGCACCAGCTGTGCATTTGACGTTGATATTTTTCGTAACACCAGCGACCACAGTTCCAAAGCCAACTGGGCTGGGTGTACACGTGATTGCAGGTGTTGTGGATGGCCCTATTCCCAAGATTTGGTTCGTCTCGGTGGTGTACACTCTTGCATTGCCGAATGAGGGGCGCTGGTACTTCTGCAGACGTCCAGTGGAACCCATGGAGATTGGCGACAAGACATTCCCATTTGGGATCGCATTATAAGCCACTAAGCCGTTGTTGACGTCTGCCAGCCATACCTATAGCAATGTTAGATTCTGTTCTCATTCCCGCTGTTGAACTTACAATTCCAGTCCCAGCTTGTCCATTCAGACTGGTGACTGTGGGTGCTCCAACACCGGCGAACTGAATGGCAGATTTCCCTGCAAGCGTAAATTGAGGCTTGCCTCCACCTCCATTAAATTTGTAGGCAGTGAGAAGCGCTCCGGTACCGCCCTGTGAAGTAGGGCAATAACTGATAGTATTGTAAGCGTAAGAAAATCGTGGAGGAAAGCCTGCACAAACTAGACATATCCGCCTTCTGCTGGGTAGCTTGCAACACCACTTAAAAGTTTGTTCGAGCTCGTGATCGTTTGTAAAACTAGTCTCAGTCAGCATATTCACATAGAAGAGTTGGCTACATAGCAGGTACCAGCATCTGATCCGCCGCTCCCCATGGCAAATCCTCCAAGATTGTCGGCGTCCATGAAATAGATCTTGCCACTCTTGCCCCCTGCCACGACCACTCGATTAACCCCTCCGCCGGAGAAAATGGGATCTAGGAGAGCAGCTCCAGATGACCCGAAATCAATGTCCCCTCCATCAAGAGAAGCATATTCGAAGGGCTCGAAGTAGTCCCGTTGGGAGAAAACACCTGCGGCGGACAACCCCATGTCGACAGTTGCTTGCTGGAGAGTACTAATCGGGACCTTTCCACTAGCTGGAGTTCCCTTGCCGTTGTCACCAGCTCCACCCGCTCCATTGCTACATGTTGTTAATAAAACGAGAATTTTATTTTGCCGGATAACGTACCCAGTGACAAAGAAAACTCTGTTGTTGGCAGTATCGGCTGCAATTCCAAATCCCGACTGCCAGATTCCAGCCTTACCACCACCTTGTTTCGTATAGTCCAATTGTTGGGGTTGAGGCGCGCCGGGATTAGCTTCCATTGCCATAATGCTAGTTACTCCGACTCCCTTTGTCTTGCTCATAGCAACAAGCATGCCTGTGTAATTAAAGTTATCGCAGTGCCCACCGAAGCCTCCAATAACCGTGTTCCCAATCATTGCTAGACCAGGCCGGTTAAGTACCGTACCGCCGACGAAATAACGGGTATGGTCGTTGTCTGCAAAGTGCCCATCGATGATGACTGCGGGGAAAACATCGTTGAGACTAGGAAGTTGGATAGCATAGAACTTATATTGCCCTGTAACAAGTCAGCGTCGAAGCAGTCTAGAAGTAAACAAAAACTCGATGTACCGTTGAGAGTTCCAGATCCAGTAGCACCTATTCGTGATTCAGTAATGTTCAATCAATTCTCCGCCAGAAGTTGGAAATTGACCTCCTTTGTATCCCTTCGAAAAAAGGTACATGATATCTGTACCCTGCCGAGGAAATTAGTACTGTACAATTTCGACAGAAGTTTAGTATGAGTATCAGCCCTACCGGGTCAATAATTGGTGTGCCTGTTATACCAATGGTAAACGGGATATCTCCACAGCTGGAGTCGGCTGCCTGGAAAGGAGGATCAAGGATTCTCTGGTTAATCACGGTGCCAGTCAATCCATCCAAAATTCTGATGATATTTTGATTGGAGACCACGATGACTTGCTCGCTCGAAGCACCTGGCGGTGTCCAAACGAGAGGCTTGGCATAAAATGCTTCGTTTGTATTGAATGCTATTTTCCAGTTGAGAACGAATGTGCTCGCAATGGCGGGGGATATGTTGTGATTCGGCAAATAACCAGATTGCGCTGCGTCCTGCAGCAGTATCAGCTTATGGATTGCTTATTTTGGAATCTGATACGTACGGTGTCCTGCAGGAAGTCTGTAGGAGCAACGCCACGAACAGCTGGTAGGGCCACTAGCCCGAGGAACGGTAACCACCTCATTGCGAGGAAACGAGTGAAGCAATTGACAGGAGAAAGAACGGCATAGAGAGGTAGCTCAGAGGAAGACAGAAGCTCTATATTTACGGAGTACGGGTGTTGTGTAACACAATTTCAATATTTTACGGCAACGGCCCGGCCATTTCAGCTTCCTCGAAGGCGTCGAATCAAGCTTTTGATGATACACACAAAGACAAGCCTTACCGTGCCTCGGACGGTATGGCGGCGGCTTCCAGCAATATCACCATACTTTGGGGAGGCCTAGTCCAATAGATTTTGAGGGATGTGAAGACCCTTGCTCTGCAAGCTCACTGAGACATGCATGGTACCTGACGAACTCCCCTGATCTTCAGCAATCTTCTTCTTCTCCCGCGCTGGAAACTTCAAATTAAACTGCAAGGAACAAAACCTGTTGAGTTCATATCTCAACTTTGCAATTGCACGGAATCAAAATAAACGGAACCTCTTCGTCTCGATTCTTGGCACTTGGCGGTCTTGGCAGAAACCAGACGAGAATAGTTGTGTGGCTCTCCATGGGCGATTTTCGTGAGGCTTTGTGAGGAATCTCGTGGGGTGACAGGAACTGCTCAAAGTTGACTAGTCGCCTGTGCGCCATCCCTATCGCTCGACGTCAGTGACATTTCCCGTATTATTGAACAACGCACCAAGCAATATTGGGCCCGGCTGACAATGACAGGGACCTAAATACAAAAAGTGATTTGAGCGGGCCTGTCCAATCTGACAGCGAGAAATACCAACCTTCGGGTTGCAAGCTCCCCAAAGAAGCTCCGCCAAGCTTGGTTCCTGGGGCTGAGATCTCATGAGGTGGTCAAGACCATCCCGTTAGTTGGAGTCGTTCGCATGTGAGTAGCTGTAACCCCGCTCAGGATGCTCGAAGATCAGTATGAAGGAGGCAATTTTGGCAGAGAGAACAAGAGGGGACCAAAAAAAACCGTTCGAGAAGAAGTAAAAATAGAGTTGGCTGGAGTAATTTCTGCAGCTTGAGCTAGTGAAGCTAGCAACCAATCAGGCTTAGCTTACGGAGGACCTCCCAGAACCTGGGAGAGGGGGAAGTAAAACGACACGCCTTCAGGTGTCGAATAGGGGTATCGAATAGGGGCCAGAGTATTAACGACTTATAATTGGCTACTTAAGCCCTTTCACGACCTTAAGTTAGATTTTTCAATATAAGTATAAGCTATTGTAATGGGGGTTTGATTGTTATATGGATTTCGGACCATATATAGGCGTTCAGATGCGTGGGAGAGGGTAAAAGGTGGTAATAAACTAAGCACTCAAAAGTAACACTCTCAATAGTAATAAAGAAGTAAAGTAAAGGTGAAAAATAAGGGGCTCCAAGATGTGATGTATTGGGAAGTCTAATTATACGTATGAATGGAAGTCTTATATAACCCCCTAAACTAGCGCCAGCATGCCTGGAGAGTACAACACGTGATAGTAGTCACGGGATAAGAAAGAAAAACCCCCACTATACTATTATAGTATACTCTAAGGCTTATAATACAACTATATACTTTTTTAACTTATAATAAAAAGATTTCTTAAAATTATAATTTAAATAAGTTTATATATTACTTAATTAAGTTCTAGTTTTTAAGCTTTATAAGACCTTATAAATCAAAGCTTATAAGGCTCTAATATTTAGTTTTAAGGACTTAATTTCTAAGTCAAGTTTCTTAAAGCTATTATTAGATTATAAAATATTAACTTTTTAGTTTCTTTAATTTAAAAATCTATTATTAATAAAATAAGCTCTAATAAGCTTAATAACTAATAACTTTAATTTCTTTATTAATAATTATAAAACTAATATATTATATTTCTAGTAATACAGTTCTTATATTACTTTTATAATAAAATTACCAAAAATATAATATACTAGCCCTATAATTATTACTAAAGAATTAAACTTACTTTTTTTTAATTAATTATTAATTAAATATATAATAATAGTTTATTAGAGCTTACTTTAATTATTAATTAAAGCTTATAAAAAAATTATATTTGAGTAGCCTTTAATTAGTTTTATAATAAAATAAAATAAAGTATTAAATTTTATTAATTCTTTATAAAGCAAATCAAATTTAAAGAAAAGGCTGGATTTTTAAATATTCCTGTTCGAGCGCCTTTACTTTTGGTTAGTAATCTTACATTAGCCCCCCAATCAACACCCCCAATCGACACCTGGAGGGAACCTAGAGCCGAAAGCTCAACCATGTTCCCCATTCTCGGCACCTCCCCAGAGAACTCCCACAATCCCCACGCACTTGGCACGCTTGCGAAATCTTCGTGGTTCGAGCGTGGCAACCTTGCCCCTCCTTGTGGTTGCATCCACGTTTGTTCTCAATACGAGTAGGATGGGGAATTGCAACTTGGCGGCAACACAGATGGTGCAACCCAGAGAAGCGCTGCAGACCGTCGGAGCGACTGGAGCAGCGATGATGATGGCAGCATAATTTCAATTCAACTCCTTGATTGGAGATGATTTTGCATTTGTATTGCTTCTATCACAAAACATGGACTTGCTGACCCGACCCTCAAATCCAGGATTTCCAACACTCCGCCTGCTTCCCCGCCCCACCCTAGAGAACTCAACAAGACGCGAGAATAAACTGTTCACTATCGAAGCACCGATACAAATTGAGTGCCTCGTTGTATAGGAATCGGCGAGGAACCACTTCTTGAAGTTGATTGAATTACAATTCAAAGTGGAACATCTGCCCAAGCACGCAAAGAGCCTGGCGTCGAGTAGCCTCCTGTCTGGTAACGATGGCCCTAATAGCGCCTAGACAGGGAAAACGGCTTCTGAAACCCTTTCAAGTGAAAGCAAGAAGTCAAGTTCATTGGTAGTGATCGAAAGGCAGAATCAAGTCGGATCATCTGAGGGAAATCGATGAAGCAGAAAACGCCTGTTTCCCAATTTGAAGTTATTCCTCCCTGTGTCTATCATAATACAAAGAATCTACAAGCTCCAATATCCCAATGCCTCAATATCGTAAAATCATTACACGACCCAATGCATGCACGGTCAAATAAAATCCCTCGGCACAGTCGTCGGCCTCCCATTTTGCTCCCCGCCATACACCACATCCCTTGACCGATTCTCCATCTCATAATAATTCATTCCCCCCCTCGGCGGCACATACGTCCTCGGTGGCGTTCGTTCCGGGCTATAACTCCTATTCTGCCACAGCCCTTCGCGCTCACCACTCGAACTCGAATTCGAATTCGTGCGATTGAGATTCAGATCTCTCGCCTTCGCATCTAATCTCGCAGCCTGTTCTTCAAGCAAAACCTTCTTCGTTGCTCCCATTTTGCGGTAGACGTACACTCCGGCAACAACGGTGGTGGTGATGGTGATTGCCAGCACGACATTGTTGACAGTGTTGTTTTTAGATTGCTGTTGCGCGAGCAGGACGCCAATATATACGATCACAATTTGCTTGGGCAGTGTGAGGAAGGTGGCGACGGCGAAGTGCCAGAATTCGACGTTGCAGGTTGAGAAGACGGCCGTGGAGAAGTGGGAGGGGATGATGGAGAAGCGAATGATGAGCACCACGAGGAATCCTCCGTCGCGAGTGAAGCGTGCTAGTGCTCCGTAATTCAGGTTCGTACGCTCCAGTTTCACGGCTTTCCTTCGGAATGCATATTTGAATGCGTACCATGTGCCGACTGCATTGGTTAGCAACATCTCAGGAGGAGAAGGGAGAGTACTCACTTTCTCCTACAAAGGTCCCCGCTGCTACAATGGCGAAGCCTATCCACAGACCCCAGACGACACCGCAAAGTAAAGCAACGAGTTCATGACCGAATAGTGGAGGGAAAGAAATCGCAATCAAAATGGCGACTGGGATAATGAAGCCTCCTGGAATGGCTCTGATCTTCTTAGATATAGGTGTTAAAGCCTAACTCAATTAGCACTCCTTCAAATCTCGTCTTGTAAGCGGGAAAATTTGAACTTACCTCCACAATTCTATCGTGATTGACCGCAAATAATATGGTGAGCACCCCAACCACAACCGCCAGAATCCACCATGCTTTTTCCGTCAGCACAAGGCTGGGCCTAGGGACGGGCAGGAGACGCACGTATATACTTCGGCTTCGTGACGAAGTCCTTGTACCTGACAGTCTTGTATTCATACTCCTCGACATCGTCGTCCGCCTGGGATTTCATCGATTTCTTTTGTGGAGAGTCGGCCATTTCAGTCTCTATCGCTTCCTGTTTTATCGGCAAAATTTGGCCCCGATCGATGGCTGAATCGCGATCTGTCCTGTACTCGCGCGCTCCCCTCCAATGTCAAATTTTCGTTGGTCAAAGATTTGTCTCGCGGTGTCTCTCCAATCTATATCATCGACGTCCAGATCCGGCTCTCAGTAAAACGAACATGAGGAAGAGAGTTCATGTTCTTGCGAGCTCGCAATGTGAGGATACCGAGCCGGAGAGGGCTGTGCAAATTGGCCAAGAACCAAAGCGCGTTTGAAGTTTGTGGGTGCGGTTTTACCTGGAACATGGGCGTGCTGGACCAGCCAAGCAGAGGCGAGAATCCGCCCTCCCACAGATCTGTCTGATTTGCAGCCGCCGTCCCACTCCTGTGCAGAGATCTGCGCCATTGCCCGGCACTGAGGAGGCAGGCTGAAATTAGAGTGCTGGGGGCGAATGATGCCTCTATTCTGGCTATGCTGCGCAGCATCCTCTGGAGGTGGCGTTTCAGGGAAAGGCAAAATGGCCAGTGCTGCATCGTGAGAACAACGTACTCTAACAAGATAAATGAAGATACAACTGCCTCGCGTCGTGCTTGGGGACAAGAATAGCTGCTGTTCCTATAAAAGGGGCACGAATCGAGAGGACATGTCTAGTTGGTAGAGCGTATGACGCCGGATGACAGATTTAGAATAGTGAATTCAGGGGTTTATGCGGCTTAGTCATCCACGGGGTAACATCATCTACCCCTCCATTTCCATCACCGACCTTCAACTTCAACCCACTATCATACCATCAGCGGAAAAGCTCAACCTCAACCTCAAATCTTCACACAACTCTTCACAAAATCAAATTAACTTTGCCAAAATGCCTTTTGGATGGGGTAAGTACCAGCCTCTTCGCCCCTTTATTTCACAAATCCTGGAGCTCCTCAGCCCTTCAGCTTCGGCTTCTCCGGATTACGTCCATACCAGCATCAGCTGACAGCTATGAACAGAGGACAGCGAGCGTTCCTACCAACAAGTTCAAGAGGGTCAGCACCATGAATCTTCCTTCGGACATGAGGCTCTTGCTGGAGCTGCCTCTTTCGGCGCCTTCAAGATCTTCGAGGATCATCAACGCAAGGAGGGTGCGTTACCTTACCCCACTATACCCAACCTCGCCCCTTTTCCACTCTCTTCTCCTCCCCATAGCCTTCTCTACATACTGGCACACCAGTTAATGGTACTTTGTAACTGTAGGCAAGACAGTCTCCCACCAATTCGCCAAAGAACTCCTCGTTGGCATTGCTGGTGCCGAAGTCGACAAGCTCATCGAGACCAAGGGCCTGGATTACATTGATCGCGAGAAGGCGAAGCGCCATGCGAAGGAGAATGCCGAGCATATGTATGATGAGCATTATGTTCGAGGACAGGGTGCCGATCAATATGATCCGTAAGCTCCACATTTTTGCTCTCTGGTTTGGAGAGCAGGATTTGAAGGCAGGGTTTGGAAGGGTATGAGCTAATGGGCAACAGAAACCAATACGAACCTCCTCGTCACATGCAGAGATGGTAGATGGCACTAGGTTTAACCTAGGTATCGTCGTGAAGTCGTTGGTTGGTTGGACTGCGGATCTCGAGGGAATACTCTGCATAGTTTTTCAACGCACAAAATGGTGGTTAGTCCTAGGCGGTCGGGTTCTCCATTCACAAAAATAGTCACCAACTCTGGGTCAGAGTGTCGCTCCTTACAAAAGTTGAGCTGCTCAAGAATGAAAACACTGATTTTCAAAATGAGGATCTTTTGACATGATCAGATTCGTTGTGCCCTCACCACATGCCAAGTGCCGTGTGCCAAGCGTTTAACTGGCAGGTCAGCGGCCTGCTCCTCATAGCCCACGTGTATATTATTATTGTCGCTTCATGATCGGGGATGAAAGTGACCACTTCTTTCCCAACTCTCGGCACTCGGAGCTTCATCGCCTAAGTCTGCCCACGTTGTCTCGGTGCTCCAGAATATCCAACGGTGCTTCCTGGAAGAGAATGCCAAGTGGGCAGCATTTGAAACACCCCATCTGCCAGTCTTGTCGCCAAAACCTGCCCCGTGCTTGGGGTTGAAACAAATCTGAAGATGTTTACACCTTGGTGGAAAATTCAGCTTCGGTCCCTCCAGGGTTATGGAATTCCACCAGGTCTACGCTTTGTAAGCTGGCTATCGACGTCAATCAATGTTGCCGACTTACTTCGTATCCAATCCAACCGGACTGAGCAACCCTTGGAGAGTAATTTCGAGCATTGAGAGAGCGGCTCATATCCCATATTCAAGCCAAAGCTTCTGGTTCCTTTAATAAAATAGTTTAGCGCAATCAAGCTCAAGGAAACAGCTGTGCTCACAGCAGAAACATCAACGCTCCATCGAAACGGAATCCCCTCAGCATCCGCCCTCAAGTTCTCATCACCCGTAAGGATTGTTGAAATCCTCTTTGATCTCCTTTCCACAGACACAATCGACATCGGGTATAGTGAAGCAGGTCGAGTTTCGCCGTAGGTCGAGAATTGTAGTACATCGTTCTTGTTGCTGCTACCGCCCATATCGAATATATTCGGCAGATAATTTGAGAGCAGTTTTCGAATTGCTGACATGCAGGCGCATATTATTGCTACGGATTCTTCGGCAAAGGGCCACAGGGAGCCGAATTGGTCGTCCCCTTTTTAACATTATTTCCTTCGCTCCTTCGAACTCAAGGCTGGAGATACTTACACTGCCTCAAATCAGCACTCATCCCCTCACTTTCAATCCCTCCTCAAGCCCAAGAAAGAAAATTGGAAAAGAAGTAACGTACTGTCTCATCCGTACTCGTCGCAAAAGCTCTCAGATACCTGAGTCTTATAATACTAGTCAAACAAGCAGAACTCCCCAACAAAAACATTAAAATGAGGATTATTTTCTTGCGGGTCATCATGGTGAGATAGATCACTTCTGGGAAGGGAAGGAAGAGGATTATTAGGTCTTGGGTGATGCCGATTCCTGCGTTGGAGAAGGCGACGGCGTTCAGGGAGAGGCAGGTGGAGGGGATGCTGCGGTCGAAGACACCGCCTGGAGGTGGTTAGTTATCGTAGGTGGGGGAAAGAAGGAGATGAGGGAGTGGCCAGACTGATTGGTACGCATTGCAGGAGTGCAGCGATGAGGAACGCGAGACCACTTGCTCCGACGAAAATGATGGTTATCCAAACCGTGACTCGGAATCGGCGTTTCATGAATATCCGTAGCTATGAACAGGTATCAGAGCTTTACACGTGAGGAAAACGGAAAAGGGCTCACGTAGAAGAAGAGGATGGAGAGGCGAATTAGCGTCAGACAGGTAAGGTAGGACAATTCTCCGATGTAAAATATCTGTGCCCCTGCATTAGCAGAATTAGGCAGTCGAAATCATAGACATACCAGTAAGAGAATCCTGATATCCAGAGGGTCGATATTCCAGGTATGCTTTCCGAATCCAAGCGTTGTATTTGCCCCTTATCAGCAAGTACCCCTGTCTACCCCACACTCTAAAAAGAAACGCACTAAAAATGTAAAGCACAATCGTGCCGGTATAAATGCAAGATGCCTCAAAAATTAGATAATCATCCGTGCCAAACGTCTTCGAAACCGTATATCTAGAATACAGCCGCGCCCCAACAGCAAGCAGCGTTACTGGACCGAGAACAGCGGGTTCGATCAGGGCTGGCAGGCCGCGAGAGGGGACTGGCTGTCTGGAACAGATGGGCTGAGTGGCGGTGTAGTATTGCGATTGTTCTTGGAAACTGCAGGAGCGTTGGAGGCAGGCCCATAGGGGTGTTAAGAGGGTGGTGTTCTGGCATGAGGTGATGGGGTTGGAGAGGAGGTCTGGGCTGGATTGTAAGGCTGTTGAGATGCATGACAGCTGGGGAATTCAGCACGGCAAAAAGAGTATGGGATTCAGAGACTTACTGAACAGGGAGGGAAGGATGCTTCTATTCGAGTGAGGTTTGCCATTCCTGGTGATGTACCGTGTGTGCAAAAATCTCGAGCAGATTTGGACACCGCGCCGGCATCCCCGTCTCTGGGCCTCCAGAAAGAGAAGGATAAGAAAGAAATAGAGCCAAGATCGAGATCAACCTTGTGATCTTTACAGGGGAGACTCCACTGCGCGAACTCACGCACAGGGTGGCTGGGGACCAAGCAAACGGGAACAAAATGACGCCGAGCTCTGCAATTTGTTCATCGCGTCCACCATACCCGAATGGGATCATGCAACTCCGATCTCCCCTTCCCACGGAGGCGGGAAATTCCATAGAGCCATCATGGGATGCGCACAGATTCTTGCTGCTTTCTCCTACACTGGGTTAATCCCGGGCCCACTGTTTTGATACAAATTTTGTACTCGCACGGATTCCCGCTTGTAGGGGAACCAACCAATAACCTGGCCTCAACTGAGACCTGGAGCAACCCAGTGTAGGAGCTAAGGAGGACGGAAACGTGACATTAAAGTTTACTTCCAGTCTTCCAGCAGTCGGAATTTGTGAATGTGACGCGTTTGTAACGGGCTTGGCTCGTTGGTCACTTGTGGCTTGGGTCTGCGAGTCAGGATGAGAGACAGCCGCAACGGCACTCACCGGCAGTGCGAAGATGTTCATCCGAGTTGTCTAAATGATTAAGATGGTCGATGAAGCTGTGAAATAACAGCGCGTTCCTCCTTTATGTTGAGATTGCGACTTCAGCGAGGATCTGCCCGGATTAGGTGATGCTGCCTTCCAACGAAGAGAGAAAACTGTTGACACGAGAAATATTAAGGCGAAAACTATGTGGAAGTTATGCTGACATACTGACAGAGTTTTCTGATTGGGGAAGCTTTGCATGTGAGAATTGCCTTATGTAAACAACCCCCTTTTCCCGCAGGTCGCGTGCAAGGGGCGCTTCAAATTGGACGGTTTTATTCTCTAATCGTCTACATAGTATCACCACTAAGTACGTAAGGAAAACTGCGATACTGAATATGGATTCTCGTACGAAACGAACTTGATTCACCGCGTGCTTGCCGAAGTGAGAACCAGCATCTTAATCACGTGATATGCTCCCAGAGGGTGTCAACTACACTGTATTTGTCCTCGTCCTTGCATCAGAACTCTGGGATTTGCTTGAGATTTCGGACTCGAGGAAATAGAACTTGTGGCTTCAAGAAAAAGTTGAATCTTTTGGGGGGGGGGGGGGGGGGCCTTTGTGAATCTGTCAGGATGACCTATCCCTTCTGACAATTTTGGAAAGGAAATATCTTCTGGTGCGGCGTCAAAATTTATCATTATCATTAATTATCGCTGAAGTGGATTCCCCGTTTGCTCTGGCCACACCTGTCCTATCGGCTCCCACTTCCTGACAAACCAAGCCGCGCATTCGCCATTATATCCCCAGGTTTGACCTTGGCATAGCCTAACCTGTAAGTCAATTGCTTCAACTCTCGTGCCGACAAAACTTGGGCGAGGTATGCAAACTATGTGCTTAGAACTTTTTTTTAATAGAGAGTTTTCCATTACATATCTTGTAGAAGTCTGAAGCCTTGAACAAGATTCAAGTTCAATGTAGTTGCTCTAGAAAGGGGGTTATGCGGATGCACCAGCTCGCTAAATGAACTATTAATCTAAGCACAAATATCTCGAGGTAGCGATTAATCCTCGTCCACTCCTATTGTTCACCGACCACAGCAGCTTCGAATCCCCTGCTCTCCATAGCGTGGAAGAGATACATATCGACAGCGACTGCCCGTCAACTGCGCCCCTGCGACAACAGCGTACACTCTTCGTCACGCTCCCAGCGGCGATTACAGCTGCTCCAGTACCGCCAAGAAGCCCCACACTGGGCTTTACTGGAATGCGAAGCTCGGCATCGGAGTAGCAAAGCTAGCTACTTTGTAAGCGCTTGGTTTTTGGTTCATCCATAGAAAATCAAAGAAGCTCCCCAAGAATCTCATTGAGGGGAGCGATGGCGTAGAGCTTGGTGGTGGGAATGGGGGCCATCTTCCGCCGGAGTATAGCTCCGTTGTGGCGACTGAAGTGGGGAGTTTGTGCAGTGAGAGGACGGCTGTTAACAGGCTTAGGGGCCAAGAAGGTGCTCACAATCATTTGGAGCGTGTGCGCCGGGAGAACCAAGCTGCTAATGTTGGTGATTTGTCACCTGTGAGTCCCGTCGAGCGGGGTTCTTCCCGAGTTTGGTCATTACGAAGTGATTACTAGTATTCTTAATCGATAATAGTAGTTTTTATCTTGTTCTCCTGTTCCGTGATTGGATGAAGAGTGGAAGAGATAGACACCAGCAAGCAATTAAAGGCCATAAGCGGGGGAGCCAAATGGTTAGGAAAGCCATACATTGAAGTGTCTGAGTCGTGTACACCTTGAATGTATCGACTCATAGTCGGTAAATAATGGCGGCGATTGCCAAATTTTGAAGGTGCTCGGGTTACCCGGAAGCGTCCCTTGAACCAAGCGATTTCGCTTAGATGAAAGCTTCTTCCAACACTTCATAAATATATTATCTTCCGTTCATCGGCCCAGAATTTATTGCCCTAAATTTTAAAGCGAGAACAAATAGCACCTGGATGCATTTACTTGGCTTTCTCTCGATTGCAGGTAGCGTGGTTCCTCGGGAAATTTTGAAGTCATCCAGTCTTGCGAAGCGGGGTACGGAGAACGCGGCATAAAGTGACGGGATTACAGGTGCATGCATAATTATAGGGCCACTAATAGGGCCTGCAGTGTCTCAGCGAGCCCTGTAAGCCCCGTAATTACCTTCCAATAGAGGCGTAAGGCCCCTGAAAGCTCCCTGAAACATAATGTAGCCCGATTGGGAGGTTACATTAAGCCACAGGCTTTGATAGGGCCCTTAGCCCCTGTATTTTAGGCGTGCGTCCGCAATCGGTAGCGGGGTAAAGTGAGCTTTACCCCCCTTCTCACCCCTCCCCAAGCTCTTTACTCACTCTCTTCTTTACTCTCACTTTCCCTTAGCAATTATGGCTACCTTTGGTGGTTTGTTTGACTTCCCTGATTTATCAGATGACCAATCAGAGCTCTCCTCTCCTCCTGATTCCTCCGATTCAGACGAATCAGCCTGTAGCGTAGCTACTGAAGATGAAGAGGATGCCTGGTATAATTTACTATCTGATTCAGAAGATGAAGACGATGATTCAATTATACCAAGCCTTACCCTCCCTCTTCGTCCTTCCACAGCCACCTCCACAGCTTTTACTATGCCCGATATCGTATGCAAAGAGCATTCTACTGGTGCCAGAATCAAAGCTATTTATATACTTGAGCAAAGACGATCTGCAGGTGATATCAAGAAAGCTACAGGAGTATCCAGAACTCGTATTTATGAGCTTGCAAGCCTTGCTAGGCAGTATAGATAGAGAGAGTATGAGAATATGCCCCTGGAAACCTCTTATATACTCAATCAACCTCGATCTGGTAGGCCAGTAATCTCGCCTGCTATAATCAAGTATATCTTGCAAGTGGTACTTCAAAATTCGACTACTCGTGGTTTCTCCTGTACTGTCATTACAAAGGAAGTAAGGAAAAGAGGTTACGAGATTGCCCCCCGGACAGTTTGGAAGGTTCTTACGGCAGCTGGCTATTCTCAGTACAAACTGATAGTAAAGCCTGGTTTGAACAAGTTCAGTAAAAAGGAGAGGCTAGACTGGTATTTGGAGTACGAGTATTAGAGTCTTGAAAATTGGAAAAATGTGATTTTTACAGACGAAATAGCAGTGCAATTGGGCAATATACGAAGGAAAAGAAGGGTCTGGAGGCTTCCAGGGGAAGCTTATAACAAGTATTATATAAGGAGATACTGGAAAGGCTTTTCTGAGTTCATGTTTTGGGGATCATTCTCATATAACAAAAAAGGGCCATGCCACGTATAGGAAAAGGAGACAGCTCAGTAAAAGCGAGAGAGAAAAGCTGATTTGGATATAAGGAATTCCTTAATTGAGAAGGCCAATAAACAGAAGTGGGAGAAAGAGTAAAGGAAGTGGCTAAGGGACTGGATCAAAGTCTATGGCAGGAAACCTGGTGGAACGAGAAAAACATGGAAGTATAATAAGAAAACCGGAGCTTTTGTAGTAAAGAATAGACGTAGAGGAATTAATTGGTACCGATACCAAAGGGAAATCCTTACTACAAAGCTCTTGCCCTTTGCAAAGGAATGCCTAAAGGATTATCCAAATACTATTATTCAGGAGGACAATACACTAGCCTACAAATCTCATTACTAATAAGGGATTTATAACCTTTGGAGGATCATGAAAATGCTCTGGCCAAGCAACTTACCTAATCTTAATGCTATTGAGCCTATGTGGTTTTATATAAAGAAAGAAACTATAAAGCGGGGACCTACGAGTAATAGAAAGAAGCTAAGGGTAAGGTGGGAGAAATGCTGGGAGGATCTTCCTCAAAGAAAAATTCAAGAGTGGATTGAGGCAATTCCTCATTACGTAAAAGAGGTAATTAGATTGGAGGGAGGGAAGGAGTATAAGGAAGGGCGAAAGAAGGGCCAAGAGAAAGAAGCAGTATATAGCTAAAGTATATCTTCAAATATGATCAATTTTATCAGGTGATTTACCCCACCTGCAAGCCCCTTTTTTTAAGCGAAATAGCCTTCAGGGGGCAAGTAAGACCTTACAGGGCACTTTAGTGGACTGCATATAATTATGCCCTGTAATCCCGTCACTTTATGCCGTGATCTGCGTACCGAGGCAAGTCTCCCTTCAGCGCCTCGCAAAGTGACTGTGGTCCGGGCATTATTCACTCCACACCCAACTAGCCCAAGACAGTCACTAGACATCTCCGAAATGGAATCATACTCTAATGCAGATGGAAGAAAAGTGCGAGATAGAGCTTCATAACATCTGAAGTGGCAGCACATCGCAACTGAACCTCGTTGAGACGATTTCGTCCATGAAAATTAGCATTACTCGTTACTCTCTCTATCTTAGTCCTGCGTGCAGACAAGATTTACATCAATACAGCAACGTGATCATTCATAAACTTATTAATATCGCTCAAGAAGAAGGATGAAATAATAGCAGCCCCACCAAAGGCAATCGAGATCAAATACAAGATCGGGAAGCAACGCTTGAACAGTTCATGTCCAGCCACAACAATTGTATGAATCTTCTCTGGAGAGTCCAGCTCCGGGAAATAATGAGCATAACTCGTCAACGGACCAGCCGTCAAAGTCGTCGCAAGCTGGGTGATCCCCTCGACTGAGGTAAATCCCACCTGGATGGCCGGGATAGCGAAGTATTTGACGGCGTTCTCGTGCACGTGGTGCAGGAAGATGTTGTAGAACATGGAGACGCCGACGACTTGCCCGATCATTCGGATTACGATCGAGAGCGCGACGCCGGTGCCGAGAAGCTCGTCGGGAGTGATGATGGAGTAGATTACTTGGCAGGGGAGGAGGACTCCACCGACGCCGATCAGGCCGAGCACCATTGGCGCCCATGCAGTTTTGATGTTCTCTGGGTCAATCGCTGCCATTGAGCCGAGGCCTAATGAGTTCATGTGAGATACTAGTGCAAAAAGTAACAAAGTAGGTTCGTTTGACTTACCGGCAGTTTGAATGATGCAGAAGACCATGAGAATCAGGGGAATTCTTTTGCTGAAGATGCTCATAAGTACGGCGCTGATCACAGCTCCACCCGCAATGCAGAAGCCGATTGGCAACAAGTACACTCCTGCTTGATAGAAGGACGCATAATAGACAGTGTACAACTGTATGACCCAAAAGACGACGAGGGGAATATAGCTGCTAAGAGTCAGAAACTGGACGATTGGAGAACTAGTCCAGAGCGACTTACTTGATTCCAGATGTCAAAGCAAGGATGCTCACAGCAATAAACGGCCGGGGGCTTCGTGCTAGTGCCATGGGAAACATGGGGTACTTGGTACCAAACTTTTCCCAGAGGAAGAATATAATTATCGTAACGCCGCCAGCAATCATTGTGCCAATGACATGCCCAGATTTCCAAGGATAACTCTGGCCACCCCAGTTGAGACCTGTCAGGAAGAGAATAATTCCTGCGAGGGACAAGAAGCTGCCAACGAAATCGATGCGTTTGACGATTTCCCGTTTCGAGAGACCCTCAGAATTGACGCGCGGTGGAGGATGATAGAAGATCGCCAGGACGATGAAAGCGAGTACGGCCCAGATGCCAACAAGTACAGAGACCCATCTCCAGCTGTGTGACGCGAGATATTGCCCATAGAGAGACGCAGCAGCGAAAGGGGTGAACCCGCACACAATGTAGCCTATCGTTGAGCCGCGCTTGTTGGTGGGGACGAGTTCCGTAGCGGCGGCGACCGTGGTCAGGAGTTGAATACCAATTCCTACTCCAGCCATCACTTGCCCAGCGATCATTCCTGATATATTATGGACGGTCCCGATGATGATCATAGCAACAACAGTGCAGGAGAG
This sequence comes from Hyaloscypha bicolor E, assembly GCF_002865645.1. Taxonomy (NCBI): domain Eukaryota; kingdom Fungi; phylum Ascomycota; class Leotiomycetes; order Helotiales; family Hyaloscyphaceae; genus Hyaloscypha; species Hyaloscypha bicolor. The sequence goes on along the minus strand of NW_020194685.1, from coordinate 3,229,056 downwards.
ACCAACAAGAACAACCGATCTTCGTCCGATGAGATCGGCGATAGTGCCAACGAAAGGCGCGACTGCAGCAATGGCGATGAATTGCGAAACGATGATCCAGATAACATAAGAGCCGGCATTGAGGTCGTATGCAATGACCGTGAAGAGAGTGATGAGGAAGAGTGGCACGACCTCTGCCGCAACAAATGCCATACTGAGTCCCACCATTGCCATGAAGAAAGTAAAGGTAATCTGGACGTGTTTTTCCGTCAGCTAAGACATCATACTTGGTCTCTGTTGTAGCTTGTTTTAAACTCACCTTGTTTTGGGCATTGGGGGTCTGGGCTTCAAGAGCCCCCAATTCTCTCTTCTCGGAGGGCGAGCGCGACTGGACGCGTGTAGCATCTTCAACGTGGGCAGCACCAACTTGGCTCTCGGGGGAGTGTTGCTTCTCAAGGGACGCCATGGTGTGACTGAAGGTCGGTTTCGAGGCAAACAATTCAGCACAAAAGGTACGAAAAACAGACGCTTGCGGTAAGAGCAAAGCTGAAATTTTTCGAAACTCTTAAGAGTTGGTGGAGCAGGCCTGATATACACAAGTGAGTGCTACAAGTGCATGTGATGGATGGGCCTCGGTGCTCCCTTGCAATGGTATGCAACGTGATCAGTCCATCGCATCGTCTCTGGGCGGGTTTTGGACTCTCCAGATTGGCGCGGCAAGTGCCACACCAATCCGCGCGCAATTCCCACAAAGGGGTAAGGGGCGGAGAATGATCGACACAAACTATCGGCCTCTTATCCCGATTTGGACGGCCGCGCAGGGGGTCAGGGCTTGCTAACGAATGCGATTGGCGTTGTCCACCTTGAAAAGGCTTAGCGAAGTTGCCAACAAGCGAAACTCAAATTGAATACAAGCGCGGAGAACACCCTCCACAGAAATAGCTGCCGAGACTAGGGATGGTCAGATTTGTAATATATAATTTATATAATAATGCCAATTGGCGTAATTATATAATAACGGTCTCGCTGTTATTATGATTTATGAAATCAAGTATAATTTACGCATAAGTTAGGTATAAATTAAGCAAATTTGGGCGTCTCTATTCGTTAAGGGCAGGGTACACAAGTACCCCCTGCTCCCTTGCGCGCTAGCCTTTCCATAATAGGTTAGCGTGTAAAAATAATATAAAAACGTATTTTCCCCATTATATTACACTATTATATAACGACGGTCCAAATTATATGATTTTTACATCCCTAGCCGAGACCTACTAGTAAGTAGTGGATTTCGACTCAAGTCGCGAGCAGGGACGCCAGCACCGATTTTTGAACATCCCTCAATAAAACGGAGTGGGAGAAAGAGGATGTAGAATTGGTGATGTGTGCCTAGGAGAAGATAACTTGGTGCCTCAGGCAACCCTCCTTTTACGCCCTCCCCTCCATCTTTTGTTTCACGGAGGTACAGCCCATAATGATAGTAATAGCGCTAGCAGGGGTCAATAGAAAACTCGTGAATTCAATACTCGATAACTTTTGCTATACAAAACATAAAAAGTTCATTTAAACGCTGTAAATATCCATAACAGTGCCGTATAGTAGTACTACCTTTTTTCAAGTTTTTGCAATACGTTGTTGTTGCGACACCAGGTTGAAAAGTTCGGACCCCTGCTAGCGCTATTACTATCATTATGGGCTGTACCTCCGTAACCTGACCTCCTGCATCCTGCACGCCGTATTACTTGAGCCAATAAAACGGCATTACACACAAAATAATCGTGCGCCACGACTTGCACCAAAGCCCTTACGTCCCTGCGGGTTTGGTGCGTATCAGTAATACGGCCTTGAATCCGCGATACGGTCATTTTTGTAATAACTTCCATAATTTCACAAAATTGAAAAATAGAAAGAAGCCAAAAATTGCGCAATTATCGGGCGTACCTATATACTTTTTTAGGATCTTGTGTTCCGTTGTGAAGTTATTAAAAATTCTAGGCTTTTTTTATTAGGGGAAAAAAAAGTGACCGTATCGCTGACTTTTGACCGTATTGCTGATACGCACGATTAGCGAGCACAACGCTGGATTTCAAGGCTTCTTCCTTGTCCTAGATTTTTTTAAAGGTAATTATACGAGGGCTCACGCCTCCAGGCGCCCCCGGCGAACCCCAACTACAACCCCCGGCCAAGTAGGAGTTACGAAGGCGCACGGCATTAAAATCCGTCCATTTTTCGCTAAGGCAAGGAACACCAAAATCTCTAGGTTCTGAAAATTGCGCATTGGAGCACCACGAAGTCCGAATGCTTTGAATTAAGCTTTAAGTGATAGATAAGAAGTCAAAGTATCTTTTCCTACGGCTTTGTTATTCTAAAGTTCTAGGGAGTTTTGTTACGATTTTTTGAACGCGAGTGAGCGATTTTCAAAACTCTCGCCTAGCGAAATGGACGGTTTTTAAAGCCGCGCGCCTTCGTAGTAAGTGATTCCATCTACTCCGTACGGAGGGTATGATTTGCCATGTAGTGAGACACGCTTTAAATTAAGGTTTAGTGCGCGGTAGGCGGTGATACGTGCCCCGGGATGTACCGGTACCTATCCGTTCCGTTGCCCGTCGGAAATGACTCTCGTAAGCCGATCTTCTCTTTGATAATCTAATATATTTGCTACGAGAAATAATAGAATCTTTAGGATATCTAAATTACCTTTTTTAAAGCAGTTGTATTATATTTTTGATTCGTACAAATATTTAACTAGGTAAAATAAGTTCGCAGTATGAGACTTTTTAATATTCTTTAACTTTTAGCGAAAGACATTCCTGGCAGCAGCGGATGGATAAAGCCTTGGTAGTAGTAGTAGTAGTAGTATTAATTTACGTCCGAGAGACCTCCCGAAGGGTATGAGGACGTGCTAAGCTAAGGACGTTCCTCAGAACTCAAAGTCCTATTTAAAACAGAGCCAAAAACCACAAGGGGCAAAAAGACTCCCTCCTAGCCCCGGGTCCCTAATCCCGCGGTGTTATAGTGCCCTTGCCTTAGAAAGCATTTCTTGCTATTGCGGGGCCTATGGCTACTCTCTGTATATAACCAAACTGCCTTGTAACTGTGACCTCCCCGGACAGGTGGGGTGGCCACCAGACCATTTCTCCTCCTACCCAAGTCCTCCCACGATCCAAATATCCAAGCCCGACCCCTCCCCTTATCCTCTCAATACCCTATACCCCCCCTTATATCCGTAGAAATACCGAGTCCTCGGGCCTGCCTCTGCAGGAGGATTCCTCCACCGTATAGCTAGTCCGAGAGTGAGTTGAGAGAGTCGGAAAGGCCACGGTGTCCACCTCGATTTCCCTCGCCGTTCCCGTAGATATATCTCCCCCAAGTATATAGTAGATCGAGCGAGAGAGGAAGAGTCGGAGTCGATATCGTGATCGTGAGTCTCGTCGAGTAGAAGTTTGAGCTCCCGTAGAGGCGCTATACCGCTGGCTTGCGTGAAACCGGATCGGGCAGTAAAGGAAATTCTCCCTGCGTTTGCTCGTGACTCAGTCTTAGCCCTGAACTCCTAAGAGATTCAGGTTGACGGCCTGCACCACGAGGAGGTGCTGAGTCTTCGCAGGCGATAAAGCCTTGGTGAAATCGTGGTTGGCTAATTGGCCAGCTTACCCATCGTAATACGGCGGCGACAGGGGTAAATTACAGTAAAACCATGATACGGGAGGAGGCATGTTAAAAATCGGCCGACGCCACCTCCAGGAAACCCCACAAGATCAGATCGGCATTTATTTGTTTCCAGCTTTGTTGCCGCGCAGCGCGTAGAAACTTCGAAAGCCTCTGTCGGATGAAGACAGACGAGTACCAACTTGTTTAGTCTGGAGCCTCCGTTGGGTGGCGGCAGTACGCTCAATGAAGCTTCAATGTAATGTCGTCAGCTCCCTATAAATTCTCGTGTGGAACTGCTTGGAATCCACGTGACTAGCACTCTGAACGTCTCTGGACGATTGGAAGTGTTCCCTTCAAAGGAATACATATTGATAATAATAATTCTATGCTAAGAGGAGAATCGAAGACCGATAAAGAAGATGGTTGCGCCCGTAATGTCGAGACGAACGTTAAAGGATCACGTGACAATGATCATCCGCCCCCTCCTGGAGCACTTATCAGTTCGATAATTACCTTTTAGGGCAAGGCCCGCCTCTATCGCCCTTCGCTGTCTCTCCGAAGCTGCAATGAGTGAAAGGTTTATCTGTCATTCGCTTGAAACTTCCAGAGAAGCAGCATTTTGTCTCGATATGTCCTCCGAAGCCACTTGTCACTTGCCATCAGAGTCACAACTTACCATATTACTACACAAACATACGGCGGAAACATCTCCGCAGTAATTCAATAATTAGAAATAGCAAAGTAATCCGAAAAAGCTTCAAGGGTTCACCATAAGGGTCGAGTTGGTTCATTTGTAATCATACTAAAAGATAAATCTCTCCATGCTAGTTTGGCCCCGGAAGCACGGGATACGGAGTACATCATACACTCTAAGATGTGAAGATCAAAGTTGAAGGGACCGAACTGCCAACCAGTTTCACTCACAGATGCGTCAGTCTATCCACAATCTCAGTAACCGTTGCAGCCATTCGAGACGATCACTCAGATAGCTCCTGAGCAGTCTCCTCAGCCTATTGATTTTCCTCAATTTCTACGTCCGCCTTAGTCGATTTCAATTCTTCAGTCTCTCTAGCCTCCTCCACCTTATCAGTCTCCCCAAATTCCTCAACTCGTGCCTGGAGGTATTTCCCCTCTTCGGTCGTGGGATCCTTAACCTGACTCCTCAAGCTAAACGGCTTCATAACCGCCAGCAATGCAGTCTGGTATTTCGGGTCCAGTGGCTCATCCCAGTCGTCGACACTCGAGTCGTTTTCGTCATACAATCGCGACAACTCCAAGCCAAAGTAATGACTGACCCGCAATCTGGAAGTTGCTGCCAGATCATGCAAGCCATCCTCTTTTCCATGCACATATTCTTGCAGATCTCGCTCACTGAGTGCAATCTTGAACCAAGCCGATCTTAATTCGAGTTTCTCAGCGATGTAATCACACCATTCAAAGAACTTGTCGTATTTATTGAGGTTTTGAGGTCTCGATATGCTGAGCTCAATGGAGAATCCTTTGATACCCCTTAGAATTGCAGGCCTCTCGGTAAGAAACGTCTTGAAATCTCTGAGAATAGTATTTTCCTTTCCTTCACGGTAATTTCGGTAAATCTCGCAGTCATCCTCTGGTTCTTCATAACCTTCAGTATCAACTATGGTGTGGGCCCATAGAACTTTACACAGCTCGTGCCGGAAAGAGGCGCTTACGTGAGAGACTCGACGGAGCCATCCGAGAAACACCCAATCCTTTGAAGGTCCGGAGTGGTATTGGGTCCTGACAGGATTAAGAGTGAGCAGATACAGGTTCTCTCGACCTGGATAACACTCTGTTTTCCATAGGCGCTCTGCGGTCTCCTCACAGAGTACATAACTCCATTTGGTTGAACAGAACATGTAATGGTGATAGAAAGGGTCCGGTAGGAATTCTAGCTGGAATCGTGTGTACTCAATTCCTTTGTTCTGATCATTGTCACTGGAGATGACTGGTTGGAGAAGGATTCGAATGATCTTTTCGCGTATCTCGAAAGGTAGTTTATCGTACGGGAACGTTCCGAATCTATACAGGTTGTCAGTGTTGATGTTCTATTTTCATAATTTCAATCCTTTCTATAAAGTATTCCAGTAATTTGGAATGTCCAACAGCTGCTGGGACATTCTTTTCACTTCCTTTAAAGGTGAGTATTCTCCTGCATACCTCTGAAAGTTACCCAATTCAACTACTGGGATTCCATTACTACCTGTGATTCCCATGAGATCCAACTTCTGATCCTCTGACATATCCTTTGTGATCTTCGGCTTTTTCCACTTCGGGAGACATCCAAAGAAGAAATCGCCGTATCCGTTGTTGTAAGGTATTCGGACGGGGGTGGGCTCTATATTATTGGCGACATCGTTCTCTCCTCGCGTGGCAGCTCCTTGACCCATGGTGTTGTCTTGTGTCTCTGTAGCATCTTGCGCTCTAGATGCTACGTCTCCTCCGACACCCAACTTTCCCTTCTTACTGAGCTGCTGCGGAGCGGCATCATGTGTGGAAGTGTCTCCATCCATGGCTAAAGGTGTCTCGAACGCTGTATTGCCAAAGATCGACGGGGCTGAAAGTGAATCGGTGTCTACAAAGCGCGTCAGTATACACGCCCGCAAGTGGTCGTTTGAAGAGCTGTATTGTACCTGTACCCATATGAAGAGCCTCCGCGGTCTTCATCACCTGTTCCTTCATGTTGAGTGCGCCACCTGTTATCGGGTGGATCGAGTTGTCGGACGGAAGTCTTTAAGTGATCAAGTTGGATTGTGGGGAAAAGATGGACGTTCGGAAATATAAGAAATATCAAAAATCGGGCTTGTGTGTGCGAAGCGAGGCTGGACGAAGTAAACAATGGACAAGCTCAGCGAGAACGCAATGGTTTCGCCTTCCCGTCAACACACTATAACTGAGAACCCTTTCTGGTTTGGAAATAATTCTTACACGAGTATTAGCCTATTACAACTTCAATTCATGAAATCTAGCAACTTCTGGTCTCCTAGTGTTGTCTTTGGAGTTCTTGTTTTGAGTGGTCACTTCTGACTCTCACCCGTATTCACTTTCCCGCATAAATATAATGGCTCGATAAAGAGGATTAAATTTTAACCTATTCTTCAAGCCAATTTTTCATGAAGGAATTATTATTGCAGATACAGTGAATATGAGCTCCCTATATCTAAATTTTCGACATCTGGAGGAGTGCGGCACGGGATCTGCTGTGGCAAGCTTGGAACGCCTCAAAAGATTCAAACAAAACTTTGTTTTCAGCCTTCTTAATTGCATTCAATCAAAACAAAGATGCCTAGTATTTGCATTGAACAATCTCTTTCCAACCACAAAGCTAGTTGTTGTTTCGAACCTTTGAAGTTTTCTCCCTAAACCGTTAGCGTATTCCCACAATGGCCTTTAATTTCGAGCTTCCCCATCCCTGAAGTATTGAAGTATTGCAAGATTCAATGTATCAGAGACGTTTCCTCTACAGCTTGCCTAGAAGAATGACTTTGAGTTTTAGATCTGTGGGAAGAATTCGCTTTTCAAACAGAAAATGTGAGTCCCGAGGCCCCTTGGCAAGAAAATCGGCCTGCGTCGACTCAACACCTCCTCGTGGTACAGGCTGTCAACCTATGCTCTCGAGCATAGGGCCAAGATTGAGTAAATTATCGATACGCTATGAAAGCGATGCTTTATTCGAACGCTCGCACAGCATTGCACGAAGAGATTTTCCCTTATCGACGATCTTCTACGACTCCTTCTCTTCTTCCTCCGCCTCCTCCTTCTTCTCGACGCGCAATGGCACGACTCGTTCTATATATATTATGGAGGGAAATCGGGGTGGATACCATAGCCTACTCGACTTGCCTACTCTCTTGAGGGGGCTATACGGTGGAGGAATCCTCCTGCAGAGGCAGGCCTAATAATGCGACGTGGCGGATACGAGGGGGAGATCGTGGGAAGGGGGGAGGGGGGAGGGGAGGGGGAGAGGGGGAGAAGTAGAGGAGACTTGATATTGCGCCTTCGTACGGCGTCGATGCACTTGTCTAAGGGAGCTTTGGGCTACCTGGGGTGCTCTGAAGGAAACCTGGTTACCACCCCAACTGGCCGTGGGAGGTTTACAGTTATAAGCCTTTGGTACGTTCGCTTATACTAGAAATGCTTTCTATAAGGTTTACGGGGGTACTGAAACACCGCGGGATTAGGGATCCGGGGCTACTTGTAAAGGACGTCTTTTTACCCCTCGTGGTTTTTGGCTTCTTTTATAAGCAGGACTCTGTATATAAATATCCTATAAGCTTAGCACGTTCCTATGCCCCATGGGAGGTTTAGTAGAAAGCTAGTTTCTTCTAGTTTTTCCAGACGAAAATAATAATCATCATCATTACCATCATTGGCAAGAAAATCCACGAGCACCGCCCCCAGTAAATACGGGACATATGATGGCGCAATTTAGCCGTACCTATCTCGGCCAAATGCTTGCCGTATGGATCCGCTTTCAAGCTTCAAAACCGATACTCCAGGTTACCAAAACCTTCCAGACAAATAGCGTCACTCGTCCAAGCCAGAGCCCCAATCTGAACCAAGAACCGACAATACATTTTATCTACTGAACGTCAAAGGTTGATTTCACCTTAACCATTTACAGCAATACCACATCCATTGCATAATAGACCTTGCAGCTTTCCATAAGTACACAATGATCTCCACTTTGGCAGATTACGGAGCTTCCGTCCACATTTGCTTCCCGCCTATTTGAATTATGAATCGAAAGCCGCGCGAATCATTGAGATATGTATCTCTTCGATGGACATAACCGCATCCTTTATATTCCTTCGGCTATAAACCCGTGGGATTGTCTTGCGTTCTGTTAGTTGGGAAGATTGGTTCATCTTGTTTGCAGGGGTAGGTCCTCTTGAGTAGACTGATGTGGGATTCCCACTAACAATCCACATAGATAACTGCCCTGGGCCGTTCCATCATATCAGCTTTCAGTATATATCTCGAGACCCTTGGATACAATTCTTGATGAACTTGTTCTCAAGGGGTTAAATTTGGACTTGGTCGCCATGTTTGGACCGTTCCTGTGTCACATGTTGAGCCAGGTCTAAATGTGAACATTGCACACAAGCCTCAGTCTAGACCTAGCTAGCTAACCTGCACCGCTCTTATACACCGTGATTCTCTTGTACAATACCTCCGAAATTCTCGTCAAGATTTCACTTCTCCTCCAATATCTGCGAATCCCCGAGGCACCACGAAAGAACAGAAAGTGCTACATAGCACTTGCATTCATATCCGTCTACGAACTCTGGGATATTTCATCCGCAATCCTTACCTGTATTCTCATTCAAGCATACTGGGATACCAGCATACCATACACGGAAGGTGCTTCTCAATCTTAACATTCTAGTATACTACCTCGAGCTTGAAAAGCATGACCGAGATCGGAATTTTCATCCTTCCACTGCCGATCTTGCACAAGCTGCAATTGACTTTAAGGCAAGGGGTAATAATGATGTGCATTTCCACCATTGAATTCTTGTAAGCTCTTCTACAGGCTTTGTTCTGGATTGGTTTGCCAATTTTGAGTCTAATGTGTGCACCTTTCCATTTTTCGCCTGCACACTTTGAAGGCCGCTGTTGAGACGATATACCCGACATGGGATGACGAAGCAGCTGATGGTGCTGCAACATGGCAGATTCTTGAACTGATTATGAGGAATGTGTGCTCATGTTTGCCAACTCTCCGGCCGCTCGTACGAGGATTGTTCCAAAGTTCGGAACTGTTAATACGGCAACTCGCACTCAGCGACTTACGGTTCCTTCGAGAGTTGGAGTTGATGATAGCGGAGAGAACCCCATGTTTGAGGATTGCCGAAGAGCGAACACGTTCGCATAACATTCATAGTTTGGGCTTAATAGGCATCGGGGCCCATCATCTGGCTCTCGTATATACACGCTTGCACAATTAATAGCAGCTAATACTTTCCTAGTCACGGGCATTTCGAGAGTAGATTCAACCCCCACACTTGTGATTTGGAGTATAATTACAAACATTTAACGAGTAGGCCGCAACTTACAGGGAGTTGGGGGGTAATGTGGGGTCGAAGGACCCCACTGGTTCCGGGCGGTTAAGCGAGACCCCCCTTTCTTTTTTTACTCTCTCGCTGAAATGGCCGCTGCGTCAATCGAAAAGCCGGATCTCAATATGGTAAAATGTATGCCCAGGCTCAATTATATAGATTCATTATACAATAACGTAGTACTATCCCCCATTCAACCCAACGTCTGCTTCCACATATAATGTAGCCAGAGCCATCGAGTTTTGCAACGACTAACGCCTAAAAAACTCCTTAAACATTATGCCCATTACTCAAGGAAAACTCGTGATTGGATTTGGCAAAGTTTTCGTGCAATCAATGAGCTTGTTAATGTTATTTACTCCGAGAAGAGAAAGGCGAACATAAGCCGTGGAGTAAGCAGCATTCCATATTGCTTGCCCATTCGTTGGATCCTGCGGGAGGCTCTGTCAGCTCAGATTTCACAAGCAAACCCACAGTAATAGCGAAACACAAAGTTACGAAATGTCCGAGAATAACATACCGAGAAGACTCCAAAGCCTGGATTTGTCTCTGCATCATTGACGAAGGCCTGATCGCTAGGAAGGCGGAAAACCCCACTGATATGCCGTATTAGTTACATCCCGCGTAGCTAAATCCCGGGGTTAGGACTTACGGAGGAGGGCTTGTTGTCGTAACCTCACTATAAAACTTCACATCCCAAACTCCAGGAGTCGAATCCAGCGATTGTCCTGCTTTAGTCGTGTCAACAAAGCGCTGTTTTGCGGTTGTATGCGCTCCAATAAGTGCAATCAGATCTTTGGAATTAATGGTCTTCGCCGCAAATAGATCGATCAATTGACCTGCCGACGAATTCGTGTCTGGAAGCAGTCCTTCCGGGTTACTCAAGACATTGTTGCTACGTCCCACGAGCGTCAAGACTCGCGGGCCAAGAGGACACACGACGGTGGCGACGTTGTGCATGAATTGCACGAGATCTCCAGCTCCGACGCTCCAGGCTGCATATTTGGCGAGTAAAGCAATGGCTTTGAGACGAATATCTTGCATTCCGTTATTTTCGGGGCGATTGATTTCGTCGATGCTGAGGACGAGGGATCCGTCTGCACCACCGGATCCAGAGGTCTTGGACCATGCACCTGCATCGTGGAAGCCGAGACGGACGGCTGCCCGGGCGGCATCATTGCAAGTACCATTGGAATTGGTGAACATTTGTACAAGATCGTTTGAGATATAGTCCCAGACGCAGCAGGTATCTTGAAGGCATGAGAGACTGAGCAAGTCTGGAGCTTTGTATGTCTATTATTAAGCTATCAGCTGAATTGGATCAATGTATTTAGAGTGCAGATTGTACTTTGGTTGTCAGATCTTGACAAGCTCCGGTACCAAGCAAGCAGTTTTTGACTTGATTCCCTACTGGAGTTGTTGCTCCTTGAACCAAGTCTCCGATCATCTCTGGCGCTGGTGCTCCTGTTGCTTGTCGTTTGGCGAGCTCTCTCATTAAATTTTTCATGCCGGGGAAGGCAAGAACGGTGCCGGCGAGAACACTGGTCAGGTAGATTGTCAACTTCATGCTGTCAAGGAGTGCCTTGACCGAAGTTGGGAAGAGGTCGAGATTAAAATTAAAATTATATCAAACGAAACCTGTGTGAACGAAAGACCAGACTTGGTAAAGTAAAAGAAAGGATCTTTTGAGGATTATCAACTGAATGAGCCCGAGATGAGGTTTGGTATATGTACTTTGCATCGTGGCCCTCCAAACAAACCCGGTTGGCGTTCGTAGCCAATTGCGGTCCCAGGCCCTAGAGATTCTTGACGTGACTATCCAACATTTCCTATTGCGCCATTGGAGCACAATCTACAGCAAATAAGGCAGTGAGAATCAGTGGCGGAACCCATAGGTTGTAGGGATGAGCTGTGGCGAGCGTAACAGGAGCACAACGACCACCAATTACCACCCATCCCAAGATCCGGAAGGTTGAAAATGAACATGGTGCTATTGAAAATATGCATCGAACGGCATTTCCCACGTCACGCGGATGAGAGAAGAAAATTAAGGTTGACCTGCAATTCTGCAGGACCCACAAACGTCAGTGCATGGCAGCATAAGGTTACCAAAGACTCCATACCAGACACGAGAGCAATGCCTCAAGCGCCCCACTTGTACCGGAACCAGATGATCAGATTATGGAGCCTCGCTCCGTAAGCCTGTCGTGGGCTTTTGGAGGTCTCAACAGCTGCAAGGTGTCTGGTTTAGGGGGGGATCTACAGCCGACTCGCTTATTTTCAGGAGCTTGGCGAGGATCGACCTACTTGGCACAAGGCAAGCTCTAACTTAAGATACGAGGCTCGGGCAATAATGACTTCAATTACCTCCGTTCTCAGTGGTTGGTCAATCTTTTCGGTCTCCGGAGGCACACGGAAAAGGCGGTCTGTCAGGGCTGCACCGCTCAGAGGCCAAGACCGTGGTTGAAGATCCGAATGTTTTGGTGCTTAGAAGCAACTTTAGCTCCACTTATTATACGCTAAGACCGGGGCGGGGTGGATGTTCCCCTTGCGGAGTTCCGGTCGCTGATTTGAGCTCCGGCTTGGCACTGTCTGTAGAAACCATGAAGATGGGGAATTCTAATGACTCGACGAGGAAGTGAGGAGTTGAATCATTTCATCCAAGGAGGGTGTTGGGTAAATAGTATTGTTAATCGTTCGGCATTGTGTAAAGTTGTATTTCTTGTTTGGCCCTAACTTCTTGAGAGCCGTCCTGTCCTGTTGCTACCTTTAAGGTGCGCCACTGAAAGTTTTCATGCCTTGGAAGTTTCCTCCCTCAGGTTGACTTGAAAGCATTAAGTGCCCTCAGAACCAAATTCCTCCATCCATTCGATAATTTTCTCGAAATCACCTTTGCTGACCGATGGCTTGAATTTATCGGAAATGCAACACCTCTACCGCTAATAAAGATGGTTCAGCGAGCTTCGCTGCAGCAATTTGACGCCCAATCATTGCCATAGCCCTTTTATTAAAGAGTGAATAGCGGTTATACTTTTCTGTACCGTTATGAGTGACCTTATGAAATCATGAGTAAATGTTTAATCTTGAATAGTCGCGACAGATTCGTATAATAGGAGTAGGATTTCATTTCTGAAGGCATACTTTTCGAAAGTCATTTCGTAGTATTATTAACGCATCGTGAACCACATTCCCAATACCGCTTCCCGATAATCCCCCTGACCCCATTGTTAGCTTCTTATAGTCCGCATTACTCAAATTTACTTGCATAGTTCCTAGAGGAATCTGAAAGGCCTTTATACTAGAAATATAGTTTAGTTAGCGGATTTAAAGCGTTTTTGAAAACGTATTTATATAGCTATATTTAGTTACTATAAAAGATTTTAAACACTTAATATAATAATACTATTAGTATTATTTCTTTTATTGAGATTTATATTAAAATTTCCTTCTTTATATATTAAATAAGAAAAATAAAATATATTAAAATTACAAATTATATTAATAATAATATTTATATTTATACTTTATATAAAGATATTCTAAATATTAAGTTCTAAATTTGTTTATAAGTTGCTTTTACTATTTAGAGAGGTTTTTAATAAGATTTTTATAAGTAATAAAGTTTATTTTACTTTTATCTTTTTTTAGCCTTTATAAAAATAGAATAATAATAAAAAGAAGTAGTATATTGTAGTACTCGCTATAGCTCTAAGATTCTTTTTACTTAGACTACTAGATATAATTCTGAGTTTCGACTCTTAATAGATTTCTCGAGTTCTGCTTTTATCGCATTGAGCTCCCCCTGAAACAAAGGTCCGGTTTTCTTTAGGTAAGGATAGCACTTATAATTCCTAACTGTTGCACTTTGTAGGGTAACTCGCCAGCCCATAGTAATCAACTGTGTATTGATACATCGAGTTGGCACACGCATTCAATCCAAGAAGGAGCTTCACTATTCCGTTGCTACCTCTGAACGTGGCATAGGCACGGCAGCGTGATCTCAGATCGGAAAAGGGTGTGAAGTCTTGAGAGCTCAGAACGTTGCCAACTTCAGCTGTGTCTCCAAAGAATACTGCCGCTCTTAGATTCAAGTTGTCGGAGCCGCACACCTCAAAAAAGGAGTTTGTACGCCACTTCGAGATTTGTCGAAGACAGTTCGATCACCGAATTTTGAATCTTTGATCGTGGATGGAAGCTGCCTGGCGTTTGCCAATCTGGGAATCCCAGGATCAAGTCCGGTGCGTGGAACTCGACGTGAAACAAGGCATATCGAGAGAAAGGAACTTTCGCAAAGTGTGACTGTCGGCCATGCTCATTCATATTTCTCTCCTCTTCGAATTCAAAGTACCACCACCAATCTTCACCCAGCAACTGTTTCCATTCCATCCATGCTGCAAGTTGTCTGGACTCTTGTACTTGACGAAAGCAGCAGTAATTGATTTCTCTTGCGGCATTGGGGTAGAACGTATCGAAGCATCGTCGAAAATATTCTTCGACTGTATAGTGTACTAGCCGTATAACCTGACTTTCCTCATTGATGACGACAAGACCAGCGCAAACCGAGACGAGCAGATCCGAGTCAATTAAGCAATCATCGTTCTCTGGATCGTCCCCTCTAAACTTCGCCAAAGCCTGCTGAAGTGTTCGCGTGGACAGGAACGCATGCGAGAAGTGTATCCAGGCCAAAATCTGCTTAGCTAACAACGCATCATCGTCGTCCTGAGAGGTTATTCGTTGCAAGGTATCCTGGTATGTTTGGTCCAACTTCTCGGGCAACTTGTCCACCGCGTCACGAATAGCCATTTTGCTATATCTCGCCTTTTTCATCAGAGTATCCATGTGGAGTTTGGTCAAGAGGAACCTGATTGGATTAATAGATATAATTTTTTGAGGATACAGGCGGAGACTTACATTCCTTGACTTTTCTGCAGTAGCGTTTGTTCGATATATGTTTCCAGTCCCCTATCAGCGCTCGTATGCTTTTTAAAGACACGCTGTTCCAAACCCGCATGGACGTATGAAAGAATATCGGCTTCGTGAGCCGAGATCTCCACCTTCAACGCTGCGGCAAACTCCCTCTCGATACTAGCAATTGGCCTTGAAGTGGCTATGATGTTGAGATGCCCAGTAAGTTTCCGGAGCGGATCGAAAACCTCCAACCATCCCATGTCGTCTTCGCTGTACTCGTCCATTGCATCCATGATCAAGTAGACCTTGGTGTACTTTGAAAGGAATTCGCGGAGAAGTTGAATGGTATCCGGATTCGTCTTCTCGTTTTTGGACATGGCTATTCTATAGGCAGCGACAACTTTATCCGTCAAATCTATTCTCTTGCGCGCGAACTGGGCGCAAATACTCCCTAGAACATTTTGTGGAGTTTGCGATGCTCGTGCTTTGAAGCTGAAATAAGTCCAAGAGAGAGCGATGCTGTCTGCATCTGGCGCAATATGCTTGTGCAGATAATGGACAACAGTTGCAGCGAGAACAGTCTTCCCTGCTCCTGGTATGCCGGGACAGAACAGAATTTTGCCGTCTCCCGATAACCAAGACTGGAACTCGGGTCTTTCAAAGAACCAAGCCAATGACCCGGCAAAGTGTTGCTTAAACGTATCATTTTGTGTTGATTCGTATTGAAGAGGAGAGAGCCAGTTGAAGGCCTTAGATACCGTATCCTCTGCAAAGTTTCTATCAGCTCTCTTTCCATACCACCGCTGTCGTGAAGGGGTTGAATAGGCTTTTATACCATGCAGGTTCCTGTTAAGGGACGAAATTGTGTCTGCGACGCCTTGGATATCCTTCTGTACATACCCAAGGTCTTGACGAATAGTTGTAGTGTCCTTCTTAATTTCGGCGGAAAGAAGTAAGTGGTCATTCTCCAGTGCTATCAGAAGTAAAGATTTCTGCTTCTCCACGGCTTGAAGGATTCCTTCCGTTTTCTCCTTTGTCAGCGGCCAGAGTAACGACTTCGCCAACCTTTTCAAGCCCTCTGCGGACGATTGATTCTCCAGCTCTTTTTCAAAAGGTCCCAGAATCCTTTCCAAAGAGTCGAGTGGGCTGCCGTTACCCGCAAGCACCTTCATCGTTGGTCCCCACTCCCCGCCATTTGTGACATCCTGAACGGTCTCCTGGAGGATATCCAACAACCCGCGAATGTAGTGGAGATCAAGAAGAAGCTTTTTGCATTCTTTGCGGACATCTTTAACCTCGCGAAGGTATGAAATCACAGCCTCGCTCATATGGGCCAGAGCAACGATGCTGGCCCTGACGCTTAGTAGATCGCCCATCTTGGGCCTAAGGGAGCAAAAAAATAGGAGTCTTCAAAAAGATTCGGGAGTATGTGCGTTTCAGTCCAAGGTGATGGAGATTTACCTTTCACATCGAGGCTGGAGCCTGACATCTCCGAGAGAAAAAGAGCATCACGTGGATTGTGTTACCGCAGCACTCGCTCTGGACAAGGCTTCACTAGATGCGACCCAATGACTTTACCAAGCATGTTTGGTTGGGGGATTTCTCCCCAAAGAGGAGGAAGATTGGCACTATACTTAGAAACAAACGCCGAAAAGGTTATGCTCGCTCCAAAAGCAAATGTTGGAACTAGCCATTATACTAATTTCTGGGAGTTCTAAAGCTTATCTCTACTAATACTGGGACCTTAATAGGTTAGGGGCACCCAGTCACGTGCAAAGCGCATTTATAATTGGAGTGCACTCACGTGCCCGAGCAGGCCAGGACGTGTGTGCTTTGAGGATATATTTCTTAAGCGATTACAAGAGCAAGGGAAGGGAGGGACCTGCTTCTTGCCCGCCTTATGTGCGCGTGCGTGGGGCTAAAGAATAGCCGAAAAACAAAACCTTACTTTACAATAACATTACAAAAATCAGCTTTCTAAGCGCGGGGGAAGTGGCTTAGAAGGGAATGAAAATCTCAATTGCATAAGCACCCTTCCAGGGCTGCCCTGGGGTGCTTACATGTATCCTAAAGAGGGTTGAGATCGAAAATTACTACTTTGGGCGGACACCCCTGTTTTGGGAATGCTACGCGAGCAGAACAAGGGGGTATACAGGGGTTAGCAGGGGCACACTGATTTTCTATTCAACCAAACTATAACATAGAACAGGCACGGGAGCACACGGGAGCCACAGAATGAGACCCATTAGAGTAACATACTAATACAACTCCATATAAAGCTCTTACGGGTCAAACAAACTACCGACAAGCCAATTTTGATCTAATGTTATGCCCGAAATCGAATTAGATATGTCTCCACCGAGTAGCTGCTCATAACGTCTTTTAAACAAACATCTTCTTACAGATTCAGAGCCCTTTAACCAACACCCTAACCCCCACACTCCCATCCCTAAGTCCCTCTGTCACCAAATCCCTCACCATCTCCACATCCCCTCTATCCGTCTCATACAACTCCAACCATTCCCCTCCCTCTCCCTTCTCCCCCGCACAATCAAACCTCCCAAACAGCCCCGCAAGAATGACATACATCTCCTGATACGCCAACTGCATCCCAAGACACATCCTGCTGCCCCTGCTAAACGTAAGCCCATACCCCCGCAACCTCTTATCCTCCAGAAACCTCTCTGGTCTGAACTCGCCTGGGTTCGGATAGAGAGCAGGGATGCGCGCGAGCAGAAGGGGGTTCATGGCCATCACCGTCCCTCTGGGCAGTCTGTAGTTTGTACCGGTACTAGGGTTGACATAGACCAAGTCCTCAGAGGGAGCAACGCGCTGCTGGCGGCTTATCACGGCTGGGTGCAAGCGCAGCCCTTCTTGAATCACGGCGGAGAGGTAAGGGAGTTGCTCGACCTGGTTGAAGCTCGGGAACTGGCGTTCATCTTTATCCGGAATTGCTTTCTCCAATTCCTCTCTCAGCTTTTTCAAGATTGGCGGGTTTGATAGGAGGTGGAAGGTGATTGCCGATAATGTGTTGGCGGAAGAATCTGTGCCTGCAGACAAAAGGACGTTCGCTTCTTCCGCTAGGCGCGTGGAGTCCTTTTCCGAGTCGGGAAGGGAGGAGGAAAGCAGTCCGTGGAAGATTGTTGGTCTCTCTGGCTCTTCGGTCGAAGCTGCTGCTTTGATTTTATCGATTTTCACCATAGCTGCCTGCATTAATTATCAACCCCGTCCTTCTTAAATTAAAACGAAAGGGCATAGGAGGAGGAGGCAGATGAGAGATACCTACTTGAATCATTGAGATAAATTGCTTCACGCTCGGCACCATCGTCGTAAGAATCGTCATCGGCAGCCTCCGCATGATATGCGTAAACCAGGGAAAATAACACCCAAAATGCCAAGTGAGCACCATCTCGTGATACGCTTGGAAATAAGGCTGATTCAGATCCTCTCTACTGAAGGAAATACTGCCTTGTCCAAAGGCATAATCCGCAATCAAGTCATGCGTCGCTGCTCTGTACAACAAACTCATATTCACCGACCTCTTCTCCTTCTTCGCCGTTTCTAAGCGCTGCAATATTTGCGAGAGCACTTCGTGGACCATGGGCTCTAGGCGTCGGATGTTCTTGGTTGAGAAGAAGGGGTTGAGTGCTGCGCGGCGAGACTTGTGCAGGTCGTGGGAGCGGGTTGCGATGGCGGTGGGCGAGGAACCGAGCCCATTTATGGTGAGTTGCGCTTTTTCGCGGCGGTGGCCGGGACCAGCGAAGATGGTGTCAATGAAGTTGGAGTCGTTGATGTGGACTTCGTCTGGGCCGATTCGAACTATAGGACCTAGCCATTGACGTTAGGGGAAACGGGGGAGGGAGGAAGGAGAGAAGGAAAATACCGTATTGGGCGTGCATTTTCTCGATTTCCCAGATGTATTGTCCACGGCAGACGACGTTGTGGTAGAAAGCGTAGACATGTGATGCAGCTGTGAGGAAGGAATCAGAGATTGTCCGGGGTCAGGGGGGGATGCAGACCGGGGAGGGTGGCAACTTTGATTGGGGGGAAGAATCAAAAGTATAAGACATACCGGCAAGTTTGCGGCCTGGAATATGAGACAGAGGACTCAGATACAGACGATAGATGATTTTACAGACGTAGTAGAGCCCGAGAAGAGCTGCGAGGTTCGTCCATCCGAGCAGCTGCTGATTTGAAATCTGAGTCGGCCAAAGGCCCATGGGCTCCGTCTCTGAAGACATTGCTCTCCAAGAAAAGGAGATTCGAGCAGATCACTTATTAAGATTCGACCTCGAAGCTTAAGACATTCAAATGACGGCGGCCACTTCTTGACAAGGAGTACTGGTAGTTACAACCGCTCGTGAACCCCTGAATCTTAAACGAGATGCTGGAGAGTTCGCTAACACGAAAGACGATCTTCTTGTTCACGATGCCTCACTTTTACAAAGTACGCAGCCAAAAAAAGAGCGAACGGAGTTAAACGCCAGGATTCAGTCTGTAAGGGATGTTTTGATCATTTTATAATTTGGGCTGTCAGCCTTCGTCACACAAGAGAGAGATGCATCACCGTTTATTGGTCGTCGTATATGCACGCTGACTGAAATCCTCCCACTTAAGTGGACATCGTAAGAAACCCACAGTTGAGCCCCTCTCCGGCAGCTATGAAGCCACTCGCGTGATTTAGGAAATTTGGGGAAATCTCCTGAAATTCAATACAAATAGATAATCACAATGACAATGAAAGATGAATCGGAAGGCGATGAATGAAAACAACAAGGTCGAAGATCTCCAGCACTAACCAGGCTCTATGACTCGGGCAACGAGTATGAAACAAAACAGTCGAAAGAACGAAAGCTTTCAAAACGGAGAGCATCCATTCTCACCTCTCTGATACTCTTATGCATGGCATCTTCACCAGATCAACCACCACAAGCTGCACAATTGGAGTAGAAACATGACGCCGATGAGCTTCAAGCTTCACTTGGGCTGAAGCAGTGAACGTCTGTCGTGACGAACCGGGAATTCAGTCGTCCGCAAGCACCCTCTCCGCGATCCAACCGTGGGGAGAGATGGAACATCTTGCAAAGATGCAAGGCCGACCTTTGGGAGACTGATACTTGTTTAGGGCATGGTGGTGGGACGGTTTGAAGTTGATGAAGGGTGAGGAAGGAGATCAGCCTCGCTGGCCTTGCTTTTCGGCTTTTCTTCCCGACAACTAGGTTCAACCCTCCAAAAACACCGCACATCTGCCTCAACAACAAAACGGTACGACAAACCCTCCCGATCCCTCGAAGCTGCAACGGCAGCCTCAATACAGGGCATTCAGACCATCTGCCTTCACAACACTCGTCCGCCACCCTCCCGCATGTGCGACTGCGGATGATGCTCTTACCCCTCGAAAACGACTCCTCCAGAAAACCCCAAGGACGGTGGAGCGAAACCACGGCACATACACAATATACAAATGGACGAGGCTTGACAAGGCCATGGAGTTTGGCAGACTCTGATATGTTGCTGTGGTAGCAACCCCAATGATGTTGCGATGCTGCTCTGGGAGAGGGAGGGTTGATTCTGGAAGCGTCGAAGGGCCGCGAACGGAACAGTTGTGGAGGTGGAACAAGGGTGGTACGATGTGGACTATGGGTATTGGGAAGTAGGGAAGCGGAAAAGGCGGTAAGCACTGAGGGCATGATCTTTAATGACGGCGCTGAGGGGAGAATTTCGGCTGGGAGGATTGGGTTTCGAGGCACGTCCACCAAGTCCCCTTGTATCCTCCATTGTAGCACACATGACGTCCATCTCCAAATATGAGAGCATCGTAACAGTAGCATCCTGAATATGATAACCCATGCCGCCGAATCGACTACACCCCAGGAACTCATAGGCCAACAAAGTCTCTTGAGACAGTGCTGAACTCCGGAAGAATTTTTACTTGGCAGGTCTAACAAGAAGCCCGCTAAAAATAATTACTTGGCGGCTCCTTATTCCTTTTGGAGAATGTCTAAGATCTGAGACTCTCCTTTCTCCAAACGTATGGCTCGCCTCGCCTCGCTGAGGCGTGTCAGTCGTCATTGGCAAGTCTCGTCGAACAAAAGCTTCGGGAAGAATCAGATAACGCCAATTGAATGTGACACAGTCTCTTGAATGCACCGTGAACGGCGAATGTCTCCAGAGTCCAGACAAATCAATATTTATACAGTATATTTATACAGTATATTTATACAGTACATGCAATGAATCACGTGAAGCCTCCATCGCAACAACTTCCCCTTCGGTCCCGGTTAAGCGTCCGTGTTGGCTGTGACGCGGCGTGCCGTGTCCCGAAGCCCACAGACCTGCCAAACTACGTGCAGAGTCCTTAGTATCTGGAAACACGGATTCCACGTCGAGTTGCTTAATTGAAACTCTCTCTCAACATCGCGAACAATCTCCGCGTGAATAGGAGCCCCTTAACGTCCCACGTAAGAAGTGCCTTTGGGTGGAGCGCAGAGCTGGGCGTGAGCTCGGCGTCCTCTTGGGCCCTTGGCGCCATTTCAGGATCGGAGTCAGCCAGCAGCGAAATCCCGCGGCACAGCACCACAGCACCGCAGCATAGCCACTGGCCACTCAGCTTCGTACCCAACGACCAACGACCAACAACATCTCGACCTCTGTGCCTGGTTTCTTCATCGACAATTTCCAGCATGCCAGTGCTCTAGCTTCGCTCTGCCTCTCTTCACCTTCACTTCATTCATTGTTGATTATTCCCTTCGCTCGTTCACTGCGCCGCTGTTTGTCCCCCGCTGCCTGCATCACGAGAGTTCACGCAAACTATTTGCCAACATCGTATTCCTGCCTCGACCTTTGCCCCGACCTCAGCCCCATCCGCGACTCAGGCACACTCGCTCCCTCCATCAGAGACTGCGAAAACCTACGCAATTGTATTGATCACGATCATCCACGATGACCGAACTCGAGGAGGAGCCGCAGTTCACGTCGCTGTCGGCGAGAATAGCTGCGTTGAATCAGCAGGGTGTTGGAAAGAGCTTGAACGCACAACAACAACAACCGGCCACGGGTAAAAGACCTCCTCCACCTCTTCCCGCGCCCAAGAATCGACCTCCGCTTCCATCTCGCGGCCAGACGACGAACAATCCCCCGATATCTACATATGGCTCTTCAGCATTGCCACAGACGGACAATCTCCCCCTTGGTGTCAATGACCTGCCGCTTCTTCCTCCTCCTCCCATCGACAGAGACCAACCTCAATCGAATAGCCCGGGCTTTTCTCTGACACCTCCTCTCCCGCAACGCAACAATGTGCCTCCTCCACTGCCAGGGCGGAAAGGCTCCCTGTCATCACAACTCACACTCACCCCTTCCCTTCCTCCCCGAAACACAAGCCATCAATTGGTACGACGGGGATCGGACGAGTCGATGATATCGCTCAACTCTACATTCTCGGGGCAGTCGGGAGAGTCCTCCGCCACAAGTTGGGGTTCCGTGGACACCGGGGTGCAGAGGAAACTCCCTCCTGCTCTGGGAGAGGCGATACTTCCACCTCTACCACCGACGCGGCGAGAACGGGAGGCAGCACAGGCTGCGAAGGCGCCTCTTCTTACAACCAAGTCAGCGCCAACGGTGCCTCTTCGAGCTCCGCCTGTGATAGACCGCAATTTAGTTCCCAAGATGCCTCCTAGACCCACTGGCCCACCGAAAATGCCGTCGAGACCTGTGAAAACTGCTGCGAACACTATAACCGAAGACGAAGTCCACCACCCACAGCCGCAGAGGAGAATACCACCACCAGCTGCCCAGAGGTCAATACTGTCAATGGGCTTCGGAAACAAAACGAGCAATGAACCAGTAATCTCTTCATCGAGACCGGCACTCCCTGCCTCTAGACCAGCACCAACACATGCTCGCCCTGTAGGATCAGCTGTCCAGGAACTGACGGCAAGGAATTTCGATAGTGTGACGGCTGGGAAATTTGCACTCGTTGACTTCTACGCTCCATATTGCAAGTATTGCGTTGAGCTGGAACCAATATGGAAACAGCTTGGCGAGTCGTTTGCATTTGCTTCTGATAGACTGGTCATTGCCAAGGTAGATGTTGACGCCCACAAGACATTTTTGAGCAGATACGATATCCAAGGTTACCCGACCATTATGTTCTTCGATGGGACAGACCCCACACCACAGCAGTATCAGTACTCACGGGATCTGGAGCCATTGACGGATTTCTTGGAAGAACAAACCGGCATCAGGGTCGCCGATGGTGCTCACTTGCCAAAACCAAGTGCTGTTCCACCTCCTATCAATTTTGCTTCAAAGCCATCCATGTCACAAGTCAGGGCGACGATAAAAGCGAAAGCAGCTCCCGCAGCGCCACCGACTTCTGGATGTTTACTTTGCAGAGATTTCAAAGGACCCGACGGAGTAGCGGCTCAATATCCCAGACAATCACTTCCCAGAAGTCATGACCAGACGGACTACCTCGCAGATGTACTCTGTGGCCCTTTCTCATCCGCCACCGACAAAGCCCGAGCAATCTTCACCTGGCTCCACCACAACATCGCCTACGACACCGTCGCCTTCTTCGGCAAGAAAGTCAAAAGCGCCGAGCCTCAAGACACCATCAACTCCGGCCTGGCTGTATGTGCTGGTTACGCTGGCCTTTACTCCGCCATCGCTCTAAAAGCCGGCCTCGAATGCCGCGTTGTAGGCGGGCACGGCAAAGGCTACGGCCACACCGCCCTGAAACCCGGCGAGAGCCCTCCACCACGGGATCCCACCGGTCACGCTTGGAATGCAGTACGCATAGACGGCGGAGAATGGAAGCTCGTCGACCCTTGTTGGGGTGCCGGCAATGTCGGCGACGAGAAATACAACAAGCACTTCTCGCCCTGCGAGTTCACGATGTCAAATGAGGATTTCGGCCTCAAGCACTTCCCCCAAGACAGCGGCAACTTCTTCCGAGCCGATGGACGCATCCCTACTTGGGAAGAATACATACTCGGTCCATCACGGGAGGAGCCTTTACAACTCTTCAGCAACCTGGACGACCACGGCCTATCCGCACGATCATTCTCCCCACCCCAAAAGAGGATTCGGGTTCACAGCAAGGAAATTATTCGATTCCAGTTCTCCAAGATCTGCGAGCATTGGGACCACGAGAGGAACGGGCAGGGCAAACCGTACTGCTTCATCCTCAAGATCCACGGCGTGGACGGACGCAAGGAAGATTTTGTTGCGCTCGAGAAGAATGAATTTTGGTGGTGGGGCGATGTTAAGGCCAGAGATCTTGGGGCGCCAGGACAAGTTGTGTCATTGTACGCGGTTACGACGGTTAACGGACGGGATATGAGGGGCATGACCCGAAGGGAGTATCTGGGAATGAAGGGGAAGCCGGGAAGTATGGGGTTTGCTGGCGTGGCTTCTTGGGAGTTGGTTTAAGTCGAGGTGGGTTGGATGGATTGGATGCTGAGCGCTGAGGAGAGAAGGGGGTTGGCGGGGAAGGAAGGGGAGAGGAGAGTGGCGTTATTTGGTGGTCATGGCGTCTT
Organism: Hyaloscypha bicolor E; assembly: GCF_002865645.1. NCBI lineage: Eukaryota > Fungi > Ascomycota > Leotiomycetes > Helotiales > Hyaloscyphaceae > Hyaloscypha > Hyaloscypha bicolor. The sequence continues at coordinate 3,204,902 of NW_020194685.1, read as the reverse complement.
GGCATAGGACTTGAAATGACATAGGATACAGTACGATACAGTAGCTCGCCCGAGGGTTGATATATAGTTGGCTAAGATCGGCCGGCGGAACCTTTGCTTGCTATAATGATCAAATTATACCTGTCTCTCTACTTTTACCCCTTTTTCTTATGTTTGGTTTGTACGATGTTCAATGTTTGAATTTGATGAGGTGTGGCGGGAAGTAGTGAAGGTGGTAGAAGAGGAGCCTACAACCCCCGAGCAATGAGTGCTGCTAGTGTAGGTCATTGAAGTTCTATTTGGTCTATTTAAAGTGTTGCCCCCCTTTTATACATTCTGTTCAGGTGCCGCATCCCTCTCTCCGCCAACATTGAAGCTCCACTTCGCATCTTCAAACCCCGCTCTCCGTCTTATCGACACCTTTAAGTCCCGCTCCGGCTTCCTGGCCCCAAACCCAATCTTGTGGGTCCTCGCTCCGATTATCTTTGCTCCCTGCATGTCGAAACCCAGCACAAACGCCGCCACGAACCCCAACGCTTCCGTAAACGCGAGGTGTCTGCCCGGACACAGGTTCCTGCCACCGCCAAACGGGATGTAGCCGCGCTGCCGCGTTTTCTTATCGTCCAAGTCGAGGAACCGTCGAGCATTGAAGGACCCAGCGTCCGGGCCCCATACCGACGAGGCGGTGTTCAGCACCGAAGAGGGGATCTGCATGACGGCGCCTTTCTTCAAGAGATACCCGTCGAGCCGCGTATCGGCGCTCACCCAGCGGACGGCGTTGCCGTGCTGCTTGAGCCGCTGGATCTCCTGGAACGTGGAGATCAGGAGCGGGCAGGAGCGCAGTTTGTCCGTATCAAGCGGGTTGCCGAGGAAGGCGAGCTCGTGGCGGAGGGCGCGGAGGAGGTCGGCGTCGGCGTAGATGTAGGTCAGCATCCAGAAGACGGTGGGCACGACGTTCGTGATGGGTGCGAAACAGATGGCCATCTCGAAGATGCCGAGGGCGGTGTTGTCGAGATTGTAGGCTCTTGCGATTCGTGCTCGGCCCTGGATGAGCTCGTTGGCGTTTTTGTCGAGGCCGGCGTCGTAGTATGCTTTGAAGGCTTTCGAGACACGTTTCTGGCCGCGGCAGGCTTTCCTTGCTACGATCCGTTGGAAGAAACCGATCATCATAAGACCGAGGTCATCTTCGAAGTCCCTAGAAAGTTAGAATGTGTGAGGATGGCGAAGGAGGAAAAGATTATTAAATACCAAATTTCATCAATGAGGCCAGGAACCGGATTGTCAGGGCCGTAAAAGGCTTCTCCCATAGCAATGGTGTATGCTTCGCGAAGGAGAGAATACAGGTTCGTCTCTTGAGGAACGAGATACCTCGCAAGGACGTTGAGGACCCGAACATTCGATTTGGCGAGATCAGGACCGATCGAAAGCGCGCCGTGCATTTTCGTGTGGATCTCGGTGAGGTACATCGTTTTTTCGAAAACTTCGACGACATCAGGGGGAGCACCGAGGGCGTTCTTGACAAATGCGGTAGTGAACGGATCAAACGTGAGGGTTTTCCATTCCCGCAAAGTAAGGGCAACGTACTCGGGAGATTTCACCACGTAAATCCGAGAGTCGAAGATTTTGAGGGTGAAGACAGGGTGGGTAGTACGACTGTCCAGGTCAGGTTGTACACAGATACATAGATTGCTGCTACTGACCTCAGGTTCTCAAAGTATCCAATTTGGTACCTCACAAGGCCTAAGATGTGCCCAATAAATGGAATTCTGGAGAGGACGATTGGAGGCTCGTCCGGATCGAGGGAAGCATCGGCCTTGCGCCAGAGAAAGAACAATACGCTGAGGATTCCTACGGCGATGGCGATGATGCCTGGGTTGAGAGCCATGATCCCCTGAGCACTCTCCTGAACCGAAGGAACCACTGACGCCACAGAGGTGTGATGAATGCCTCGAATATCCGCTGAGGCTGTGGATGAGCCCCCTGAAGCCTAAGCGAGGTGTTGCGTTCAAGTCGAGGATCAACACATTGTCCGCGACCCAAAACCTGCAGATTTCGCTTTGCACAACCGAGGCGAATTGCTGACTCGTGCTTCAAGATGCATTTTGAAGGGGAGTCTTGATTATCTTATATACCGTGCGGGTCGGCCTCCAAGTTACAGGGTAAGCACTTGGCCTACCACGCCTTGTCCTATTGGTCGTCGTACTGTATATGCAGCTGACTGAAAACCAGCACCCTCGCTTAGAAGTATCCACTAGCCAACCGCCCAAACCCCCATCCGCCCACGCCTAGAAAATCGATTTTTATTCACACCTTCATTATAATTACAAATCCTTTAATATATTAACATCCCATAGTATTTTCAACATCCTGACAACTATATATATAATTTAATCTTATGGTGCGGCTAGAATCGCCTGTTAATATTTTTTTTTTTTGTTTTTTGTTCGGGGCCGGGCTTACTAATTTTTATTAGGTGGGGGGGGTTCCCAAAATTCAAAAAAATTAATATTAACAGGCGATTCTAGCCGCACCATAAGATTAAATTATATATATAGTTGTCAGGATGTTGAAAATACTATGGGATGTTAATATATTAAAGGATTTGTAATTATAATGAAGGTGTGATTAAAAATCGATTTTCTAGGCGTGGGCGGATGGGGGTTTGGGCGGTTGGCTAGTGGATACTTCTAGTCGTACTTCGTAAACAAAGGGACACGCGCCTCCGGTTAGTGTGACACACCGAAATCCGGGCCGGAAATCAATGTTTTTTATATCAACTTCCATAGCAGTGACATTCAAAAATTTTACAATTTTATCGAGGGTAATCCTATGGACTGCGCATTAATTGATGTTATTTTCAAGGGAACCCAAGTGTGCTGGGTGTTAAAGAAAGTAATGAGGGGTTTGATTTTCGGCCCAGATTTCGGTGTACCACGACTAACCGGAGGTGCGTGAGGGACTAACATCCCCCTTCCAACAGCCTTATTATCTCAGGGGTGTGAACTAGAGTTCACGGAAACTGCCTTAGTTGTAAATATCCTTCCAGCAGAGAAACCGGCCGCCAATTCCCAGATTTGACTCCCACCACTTCATACACATTGAACAACGACCGGGTTTGGGTTGGTAGGGTCCAGTTGGTAACCTCAGCTACATTCCAGATTCAACAAATTAAGTCGATCGGTCCTACTGGGGTGAGTAATGTAGGAAGCTTGTATGAGAGGATCCAGCGTCTCTACATCGAGAAGTTGCCTACAAAGCCATGTCCTACTTGTGGGGTACTGAGCAACAACTCAGTTCGCCTACATCGGAACTAAGATATATGGAAACCTAACCTTCACCTGGCAGTCAACTCTCTCAAAACATCCTATTGGAACAAGTTCTTTAGATCGACGCTCTCTGCATATGTCTTGATCGATACCCAACGAAACACCGCAGAAACTTGAAGCATACACTTCCGTTTCTTGAGGAGCTTCATTTTGGGCTTTAGATGACAGTAAAAGCGACACATCGAGTCTTAAAGTAGATAAACTCAACCTTGAAGGTACGGTCTCACCTGGGTTCCTTTTATTTCGCCCGTCAATTTGTCCATGACTCATGCAGTACTGCAACATTGTCAACCAATTGTGCAGCTATGATGCGTTTTCGGGGATCAAGCATACGGCGAATCAGATATGGCCAATCCAGAAAAAAGTGTCAGAGCACGAAATATAGAGAAGCGTCTCATAATCTTCCCTAGTAGCTATTCATTTGGGGTAATCCAGGAAAGCCTCGTTTGATTCGCAAGTGTTGACTGGGATAAGAAGAGGGGATAAAGAAACAGCCCATAGAGGTTGAAGCTTACCTTCTTCTTGGAGCCCAAGATAGTATTGGACCTAAAGCAGCAAGAACAAACCATAAGCACACAGAACAGAAATTACCAAATTCACATCTATTACTTCACCTAGAGCGTTAGGAAAATCCCAACCAATTCCATATCGGAATAAGAAAACATAGATCTCGTATTCACAAGCAAGCAACCGATAGTCATATTCTGAGCTCCGTTTTCCTCGAGGTTTTCCTTAAAAAAGAGGCGGAAATATAGGCTTACATTGCTTTGGCTATTATACTATCTCAAATACTTGCCCGTAATAGCGCCGATCTAAAGCCTCACCGTCCATGATCCCATGCGCGTAGGCCTCTCCTAAGAGTACCCAAAAGCCGTCCTCATGTGGTTGAGGACTACAGGTACATCGCAACCAAATAAAATACACAAATGGTCTTCTTTGGTAGTTTTAGATGGAACCAAAGCCAAAGAGCCATCTCTCAAGATCGCCATCCGTCTATTCCATGTCACAGCTTGGACCCTTTTTATAAATTCGACAGTCTGAGTTGACTTAGCCCTTGTGGAATAGTCCGGGACACGAAGTTGAGCTTTTGTATCAAGTTCTCCATATTGACATTGATCATAAACTTCTTCGCAGGCTCTGTGGTACCATGAGGGAGGTACGTCGCTAGATATTAGCAGAAATCCTGAGCTGCTGGAGAGACATCGGTATCTCGCGGGAGATCCTGCGGATGGTTTCACGGTCAAGATCAAATAGTGACAGAAATAAAGACAATTACGCCGTGGATGACTGTTCCGAAGTGAAGATCCTCACCACTGACCCACCTACCCTAGGTATCAACCAAGAAGTCGCTGCCATTCACGCATAGCGATAGGCTTGATGGTAATTCATGGGAATAGTCAAACCCTTCAATTACTACCCTTTTTTCTTCTCCTTACATAAAAACTCATCTTCTCCCCAAGAAGCCTATTTCATCCATTCCCAATCCGAAGATTTTAAAGAGAACTTTATATTAAGCATACCATACTACTATTAATACAACTCGATACTGGTTCATTAAACGTAATATAAGTGTCGGTTCACCAGTAACAGTGTGTCAAATGAATAGAGTAGAATAGAATAACGGCCGTTACTCTTATTTTATTCATATATTATTCAAGTTATTCATGAATAATCATGAATAATTTAAATGACGCACGTGATCTCTGCACGTGATTGAGCTAGCCTAATCGGGTAGGGCTTCCGGGAGGGCCCGCACCTAGCGCCCCCTAGCGCCACCTCGCTACCCAATCAGGTGGTAGTGGCGCTTGGTAAGCGGATCGAACCTTAGCGATAATTAGTTTATATATTATAGAAAATCTGTATTTAAGTAGCCTTATATAAGTATTAGCTTAGCTTATATAAGGCTGCTTAATAAATACCTCAGTTTCTTTTTTTAAATTTAAATATATGTCAATTTACTATAATTAATTGACTTTCACGTGACTTTCACGTGGTTATTCATGGTTATTCATGTTATTCATGAATAATTATTCTATTTTACTCAAATTATTTAAGATATTCGTTACTCTTATTTTATTCAAGTTATTCATGAATTATTCATGAATAACTCGAATAACTTGAATAATCCTTTGACACACTGACCAGTAACGCGTAGCACCGTCACGTAATATGCGCGGAATGCTGATTGCGTAATTGGTGAAGTGGTTGATTATTTAGAAGTAGGGAGTGCAGTATCGTGGTGTTGATATGCTTCCCCTAAATCTGCTAAGCCTAATTAGGACTAATCTACCGGTTGAGTCACGCATGTGACGCGAGGTCACATGACCCCTAAATTCGCAATGCAACTGTTTCGACAATAAGGAATTTTTATTCGGGGACAAGATAGGCCACGGCAAATTCCGGGTCGGGGGCTGCGTGTGCTAATTCTAATAGGGCGGCCCGGTATCTTGTGCAACCTTTGTGCTTCGATCCTGCTTCGGCTTGCAGCAGGACAACACACATAAAGACCTTAAGCCTTCTTGATCCGCTGACCATTTCTCTCCTCCCAGCAATTTTTTGTGCCCGGTCTAGAAAGCTAAAATGACATCAATCGGAAAGTTAACAGCTTCGGTGTTGTCTGGATCGCAAGAGCTTGTGGCTACTCTCGGTTTACTTAATTTTGACTTCAGCCTCGTCAAGGTACTTATCCCCTTTTCTCTACAAAGGAAGGACACAACTGAGGATCTCTAGCTGGAAGCGCCCTCTCAATTCCGAGGACTCGGCGCAGCCTTGACCCCGACGCGCCGTGAAATTGCTGAGGCTGGCAGCACGCACGTGACAGCGCGGAAACTAGGAGCTCTGTTCGAAGATATCATTCCCCGCACGCCATATCTCATTGACGCATATGGAACCAGAGTCTCTGAGATTGCGAACTCTGCTACCGCCAATCCACGGGCTACTTTGAGCGATGGAATTTTTGCAGATTATACCGGAGCTGACGGAACGTCAATTTGGGCAGCCGCTACTTCGGGAAGTAGTGCTATATCTGTCCATCTGTTGGGATGTATGCTGTGAGTGCCTTCCGCTGTCGGAACGGAAATTAACCATGCTGATCGATTTGCAGAGCCCGTATGTTCAGTGTTGGGGAAGCAATATCAATCTGGGTTGAAATTGTCGAAGCGAGGAAGAAGGAGATGGCACTCTTATCAACAGATGAACCAATCAAATTAGCTCATATGTTGGCAGCCCAAGTAGTGATCGAGCGTAACCAGCTGGCTGAGTGGGACAACAGTGCTAGAGCTTGGCTCAGGCGAGCTGATGAAGCAAAGAATAAGGAGCAAACTCGGCTAATGCTTATCTTGAATAATCTGAGCATTGCTGTAAATGCGAAGATTAATACTTATGCAAGTGTTATCTCGGCTTGGACAACTGCTTTGAATATGATGGAAGAGTTGCTCAGTGGAAAGCCACAAGGTATTCAAGATGGAAGCTTATTGCTAGCTTTGTCCTGCTGGCACCTATACCCAGATCTGATTGTAAGTCAGACAATCAAGCCTACGCCTTGCACGATAAATATACTCACAGTTCTTCTCAGGTATTAGGTCATAAAACGGCCTTTCAAAATGATCGGCTAGTCCCTACAGAAGGCAAACTCACTTTAGGACTTGAAAGATCTGCAAACTCTGACAAGGACCAGAGTGGCGTTTACTGGGTCATGTCATTAGCCCATATGAGGTATATAGTATTATGAACTTGGACTCTTAAGAGTAAACTAACGATTTATACAGATATTATGGGCCTCCAGTACACCTGCAAAGAAGTATTGCAACTACTTCGTCAAGGCTATCCGCAGATCAATTAATGCAAGTAGCCCTAGGCTCCATTCTACGTGGCTGGGGATTCAAAGTCAACAACGCGGTAGATGCAATCGATGTGATTATTGCTCTGGAGAAGAATCTGTTGACGGCATCCAAAAGATCATCGATTTTCATGGCCCCGGGAGAAAAGTTAGCCAAGAAACGACTCCTTACTAATGCATGGGTTGAAAAACTTAAAACAGAGTCAAATTGGGTTCGATCACTTGGACAAGCGGCAAACTCCTTCACTTCTTCTATGGCTACCGGAACCGACATCTATCATGAACTTCACAGAAAACTCTTTGCGCTCGGACATGGACGAGGTTCAGCGTTCATCGAAGATCCTAAATCTTTCCCACCTCCGGTTTTTGGTATCCCTGATTTCCAGAATTTTATCCCCCTTCTGGAGAGGGATGAGGATAGGGTTTCACTACTCCGAAAGTATGCTGTGAGGTTTTTCCCAGACGCAAAACCCTGGGAAGTCATTATACGCTATCGACCAGACTTAGGCCGAGAGTCCAAGAAAGTACCTGCCGAGGAAACAACCACAGTTACGAATGACCGTACCTCTCAGAACCAGGAGGTTGAGCAGAATCAGGGAGATGGCGTTGAGGCTGGGACGTCTGCGCCTGCAAATCAAAATTTGCCTAAATTATCTCTCAATGATTCAGAAGAGCCTGTGGAAATTGCAAAAGATAAAAAGCATTATCTACAAACCTACGAGTATGCTACTGGTCTGCCTGATGCGGAGATCCCGGCCGCCACAAATCTTCCGCGGATGCTGAGGTATAAGAGGTGGATTGATTCAAGACTGGATCCTGGGCCTCTAGTCGAGACCACTACTTTCTCGGAGGTATTCGCTGTGGAAGAGATCTTCAATAAGACAAAGGCAATGATAAAACTCGAACCGCTGCCCTCGAATTTTGGATCCGAGGTTACTTCAGATTATATGATGACTTTTGAGGAGGGAAGCAACCCTTTCGAGGACTTTACCTCGACGACAGATTCTGGTGGAAACTCTTTGGTTTCGTCGGCTGCAGTAGTACCAACCTGCGAAACTCTGACACAGCTGGGAAATCTACCGAACCACATGGCAATAGTGCTCAAGTTTCTTAAAAGCCACGATACGGATATCGATACTCTACAGGGCATTCACTGGGAATCAAGTCATTCCTTGGAAAGAAGTGATTCCTGGGAAAGTTTTGAAGATCCCATTGTAGCTGAAGATCCTGGGTTGTTCATGGATTTAGGGACGTCCGAACAGAAAAGTCAGGAAGCTCGAGCGACCAAGGATGAGAATTCGAAGCCGAACGATGAGAAAACCGAACCAGCTATTCATTCCACATCTTTCGAGTACTTTTTGGGAGATCCTCAAGTGGCAGCCTTATACGTCACCTCAGAGGTCCTTGCCTCGTACCAAATGGAAGCCCGAGCACCCTACTGGGCATCCAAGAAGATCCAGCGAAAGAAGAAAATCGACCTTGACGATGTGAAGACCGCATTATATAAAGGTGGAATAAGTGCACAGAGCCTCGACAGCTTCCTCCGCGACCAATCACCACAACCCTTCTACCAATCTCTTCGTGCCTTGGCCCTGATCCAGGACGTCTATCAATCGCTCCCAAGCGCAACAATCAACACCGAAGTGGTACTACGACCGCTTCACAATGCAAAATGGCTGAAAGACCACTTCGGTGTAGACCGGACTCTGTTCTCAAAGTCCCTTTCTCGACAACAGACATTCGCCTGCATCACCATGCTCGAGACTGGCACCCTCGACCTCCCCATCTCAATCTTCCAAAATGTCTTCGCCATCTCCTCCGGAGACTCGCTCTACGTAGCCGCTTCTCTCCTCGGCGACCCGGGAGAAGCCATCCAACCCTCTGAAGTCCGGCACATAATCGGCAACATCGGGCGTCCGGGAATTAACCTGATCGTTCCGCCCACTGAGCCCCAAGTCCTGCAGCTGCCAGCCGACAGCTGGCGTGTGATTAACAGAGCACCTTATGATGGTACCACTAGTAATTGCTTCTCAGATACTAGTTTGCACTTGCGATTCTCGGATTGGAGCATTGCTATCGATGTTGGGACTTCCAGTCAGGGAAGGCGAGATGTGGAAGCTTCGCTGGTGGAAGGGTTTATCCAAGTTAACGACAACGGACGCTGGATCGCGGATCTAGACATCCTTTCGGCATTCAAGCGCGGATGCAGCCAATTCGATCATGATTATTACTACAAATCTCGATGCGAGCATGAGAAATCAAAGAATAGGGAGTATACGATGGGTGCGAAGGATCTGTGCGATATGCATCCGATGACGGCTATTGAGAGCTGGGAGGAGTTTTTGGAGCGGCCTGAGGGACCAGCCGTGGTGAGGGCGAGTAAAAATTGGTTGGCGAGAATCGCGACTGCGGCTTTGGGTGTGCAGAGGCATGATAGGGTGCTTGTTGGGGGGGAGGTTTGTTGGGAGTGTTTTCTTGATTTGGCGAATGTTGGAGGTGCGGATATTGTTGATAAGATTTTGTTTATTAATTAGTTAATAGGTACACATGAGGCTACGATAGTGCTACGTGTATCGTCAAGGATTTTTACGTATGTTTCTTGGCCCTATATCTCTGCAGGTGAAGATCGTCGCTGGCACGGATCAGGAGCCCGGTTTCGCCTGTTTGTCCCCAATCCAGCGCGAATAGCATGTCAAAATGTGAAGGGATTCAGGACAACCCGCGACCTGATAGAACTGGAATCTCAACCCCTGAGAAGACTGATTGAATATTGCCAGTACTTTGACTGCCAGGACCCAAGAGATAGAGTTTATTGAATCCTGGGTATGGTGCAGGATGACGAAGAATTTTCTTCGGATGTTTATTACAACATGAGTTCGAGGGCCGTTTACTTGGATGTAATGAATCACATCTTCAAACATCCTAGTAATCGATTGGCGTTCAAAGGAGTACGTATAAATGGGTAACTAAGCCCCTATAACACAAGGTAGTGCACCCTAAATCAACTTAATGAGACGCTATAAGATATTCGCTAAACGAGTAATAATTATAGGCCTCTTGAGCGAAGGCCGCCTTGTAAGTACAGGGGACAATCCCTGAAAGGGTGTGGTTGCCCTTATCGAAGGCGCATATGCTGCTTTTAGGGAAGGGCCTGGAAATATAGGGCCTTATCCGTTGCGCTGCCGCCAGCTTTACACTGGACCGTGCACTTTTAAGCGAGGAAATCTAGCAAATCAGAGAGCCAAAATTCGGGTTTGAGCCTTCTGATTTGCTGCAATTTTGCGCGTATAATTGAGCACGAAGTGTAAAGCTGGCGGCAGCGTAACGGATAGCGAGTTTGCTACCTTAATCTGTACGCTAGAGAGCCTATCAGTCTCCTAATGCCCTGTATTCCCGATACTATATGCCGTTGTCGTCGTAGCCGGCCGAGCCAGATTGGATTCGTTTCAGCCACAAACTACAAGGACTACTCGGGCAACTATTCTGGAAGAGAGCACCAAGCCATACTTTCGAGTTGTTTCTGGCATAAGTGCAGTCAAGCGGGCAACAGAAATGATTGTACACAATCGCATCTCATTTTTGAATCCTCCCATTCAGAGTCGACAGACCCCAAAATCTCCGTTTTTAGGCTGGCAACATTTTGAAGTCGATCTACTCAGTGCAGTTTCATGGCAAGCTCTATGCGGATTGCTGGAAAATGGAAGGAGCTGATTTCTAAGGAAAGAACTTGCAAGAGAGTTGTCGACCTTGGGGGTTTAATTGATCCCTACTATCGCTTAAGCTAATCACTATTATTAAACCCTGCATATGCTCGTTTATTTAGCTAATTACTACTATTATAATGGGGATTTGATTGTTATATGGATTTCGGACCATATATAGGTGTTTGAATGCGTGGAAGAGAGTAAAGAGGAAGTAATAAACTAAGTACTCAAAAGTAATACTTTTAATAATAGTAAGAAGTAAAGTAATATATATAAAGATTATAGAGTAGAGAGTTGTATTAAATAGTAAAAAGAGTTAAATAAACTAGCTAGAAAAGAGTTCAAGTAAAGTATAAAGCTCTAGAATATAAGTATATAAATCCTAATTAGATAAAGCAATTATATTAGTCCCAAATTAATAATTCTCATTATAATACATATTTTAAAAAGGCACAATTATTATATTCTACTTGTTTTATCTAATTAGAAAGCTTTTAAATAGCGAAAATCGTTTAATATATAAATTTTAAAGAGCTATATTAGTTTCTAATTCAAATAAACTTAGTATATATTATTTTCCCAAATTATTAATTTCTAGAAAATATTTATATAAAGCTTACTTCTTACTAATACTAGAGCCTCTAACTATATTACTTTTCTTTAATATCTTTTTAGAGCTCTTTTTCCAAGCTTTTAATTATTATAAATATAGCTTATATTAGTTTTATTTTTTCTTGTATTATTATTAAATTAATTCCGGCTCGTATATTTATAATATTTTTAATTCAAAATATATATTTGCTTTATTTTTTATTAACTTTAAATAAAATTAAATAGCTTGCAAGTTTGCTATAAATATAGCTCTTAATTATTAATATAAAGCTTATATTTAATAAAATACTAAGGTTTAAATTATTTCTAAATTATTTAATACTTCTTATTATAATTATTATATATAATATAAATAGAAATTAGACTAGAACTAGCTAGATATATAAAGTCGAAGTTACGTGTCACGATTTTATTTAGCTAATATGTAGGCCTATATATAGCTTATAATTATTTAAATTTGAGGCTTTTTTAAGATCTTTTTTTTTCTTTAGCTTTAAATTATTAAAATAAAAACAATCTAATTATATCTTTAAGGCCCTAGATTTTATATTTATAATATAATTTAAAGCTTATTTACTTCTTAATTTTATAAAGAATTTAAATAATATTTATTTAATTAACTTTTAATAAATATAAATATATTATATTATAACTATTTCTATACTAATTAATTAATATTAAAATAAAAGAAAGCCCTAGAATAATTAAATAAAAAAGCTCTAGATTAGCCAAATAAGCAAATAAATTAATAATTTTATTATTAAAAAAAGATTTATAAAAAGCAAGTTCTAAAATAATTAAATAAATTAAAAAAAGCTATAATACGGGATATTACTAGTATATTACCAGAAAGTAAACTAGAGCCTCTTATTAAGTTTTTTTTAAGAGATTCGAGTATTTTATTAATACTTATAATAAAAGAAATATTTTCTTTTAGAAGAAAAAAGAAGAGAAATTTGCTTTATTAAAAGCAAAGTTCTAAAAATTATTTTAGAACTTAAAAGCTTTATATAAAGAAATTATTGGGCTAATTCTAAAGACTTGTAATATTTTTATTTATAATAAGAACTATTATAATTAGCTAAAAGAAATCAAGTATGCTTTATAAAAAAAAATAAAGCTATTATTAAAAAGCTTATTCTTTAATTTATTAACTCGCTAATATTCGATTTCTTTATTTTAGAAAATAAATATTTAATTAAACTTCCTAATTCTTTTCTTTTTAAAGATATAACTTATTATAAGTATAAGATTTAAGGCTTAAAAGATATAATTAAACTATCTTTAATTCAATAATTCAAAGCTAAAAAAGAAGAAAAGAATCTTAAAAAAGCTTTAAATCTAAATAATTATAAGCTATATATAAGCCTATATATTAGCTTAAGCAAAGTTATAATATATAACCTTAATTTGTATTTCTCGATTTCGATTTTATATATTTAGCTAGTTCTAGTCTAATCTTTACTAGTATTATATATTATAATAATTATAATATTACTTCTTTTCTTAAAATGAGCTTATTTCCGAGCTTTATAAATTCTATTAAATTCTCAAGTTATAAGTTATATATTAAAAGCTAGAGTTTTTTTTATATATAACTTAAAGAATTTCTATTTATATTATATAATTCTTAATATAGTTTAATTAATAAGAAAGGTTTTAAAGCAGTTTTAAATATTTGAGGTTTTTATTATAAAAACTTTAAAAAGCTAAAGAACTATTATTTAATAAAAATACAAAATATTATTCTAAATCTAAATTTTATTCTTTTTATTAAACTCGGTATTTGAGCTTTTTATAAAATAGCTTTATTACTAGTATTTTTTAAACTTTATATTTTATTTATTTATTTTATAATTCTAATAATAAAAGCTTTAAATTTATTTATTTAAAAAAGAAGTTATTTAAATAATTTAATCTTTTTATTTTATAATAGTTTAGAAATATATATATAAAAAGAAACTTTATCTTTAAATTATTTAGTTATTTTTAAGAAAACTATTATAAGTATTTCCGGCTTTTCGAATAAGTTTATTATTAATAAAAAAAGCTAGTAATATTAATTATTATAATAAATTTATAATTTATAATTCTTTAAAGTATTTTCTTTTATAAAAGCATTAAATAAATATCCGGAATTATTATATTATTTAATTCTTATATATTAATTATAACTTAATTTATTAGTTATTTTTATCTAAATATATACTTATAAATAATAAATATTAGAAACGTTATAAGAACTTATTATTTTATTTAATATAGTTAGTTTTAAGCTTCTAGCTTTTTATATATTTTATTAATAATTTCTTAATTATAAATTCCGGCTTTATAAATTTTTATTTATTTAATTAAAATATAAATTAATCTTTATTTAATAATTCTTTAATAAGTTAATAAATCTAATATTATTAAAAAGATTTTTCGGAAACTAATTTAGAAAATCAGAAAACATTCCAGTAGTTTTTATATTATTATAATTATAATACTAGTATAATATTTTATTTTTATCTCGAAATCTTTATAATAGAATTCTTTCAAAAAACAGGCTATTAAATTCGTAATTTTTATATTTATAACCGGAAATTTATTATTATATTTAATATTTATAAGATTTTTCGAATAAAAGTTATAAAGTAAAAATAGAAGCTTTACTAAATTATTTCTAGCTAATATTATTTTTATATTACTATTTATTAATTAAATAAATAAAGTTACTAGTATTTTATTAAGTTTAAATAATAAATAGAAATAATTATTAATATAAAGGCAAGAATAATAAAGCCTATTATTATATAAACTAGAGATTTCAAAATATCTTTCTTTTAAGAAATCTTATCTAAAATATTAATATTATAGCTTTTAATATATTTAGATTTCTTAAAAATTATAATATTTATATTAATAAGAAGCTTTATTACTAGATTACTAATAAAATATATTTCTCTTATAATCTTAATTAAAACCTTATTAGTTTTAGTATTTATATTTGAATTTTTTTTTTTTTAATATTATATATTTCTATAACTAAATCTTGCTTTTAATTTCTCTAATTAATAAAGGCTTTAATATAATTTAAAGTAAGATATCGAGTTAATTAGTTAATAGCTATTTTTTAAATATTTTATATTTATATATATTTTATAAAAAGTATTATTAATAAAAAACTTAAATATTATAATTATAAAATACTAGTTTCTGAAATTAAATCTAGTTCTAATATTTGATTTTGAATTTATTATAAATTTAATAATAAGAATTATATTAAAGATAAAGCCGATTTCTAATATTTTTATTATTATTACTAATAACTTTTTAATAAATTCTTTAATATTAGATTTAATTATTAGCTAGTTTTTATTTGATTTTAGAATTTTTAAATACTAAGAATTATTTTTACGAATATATTTATATAATTAACTATTACTAAAGAATAATTTCTTTTTTAATTTCATTTATTAAGGCAAAATTTATAATAATAAAATTTCTAATAGATTTATTTTCGAAAATACTATTTTATAAAAAGCTTATTAATATAATAGAAATAATAAGTTTTAAATTAATAATTTCTAGTTTCTAATATATTATATAATAGTTTTATAATTTTTAAAATAGAATTATTTTTTAGATTTAGTTTTCTAATAAATTTATAAAATAAATTAATATAAAAATTATAATTAAATATAAGCTTATAAGATATTATATAAATATAATTCTATAATATTAAGAATAATTTTCTAATTATTATATTTATATTATATATTTCTTATTATTATTATAAGCTTAAATAACTAGTCTTAATTTCTTAAGCTCTTTTTCTATATTCTTATTTTTAATTTTATTAATAAACTAGAAATTAAAAATATATATATTTTTTAATATTTGAGATCTAAAAATAGCTTTAAATATATATATATTTCTTTAGAAAGCCAGTAATTTTAATTTAATAAAATTTCTTATATAAGTTATTATTCTATAGAAATATTATAATATTAGGATTCTTATAAAAGTATTCTTTATTATACTTTAATAAAATAGCTGAAATAGTAAAAGAAATTATATTTATATTTTCTTTAATCTTATTATAAAATTCGAGTTTAGATTTAAAGCTATTAATACTAATTTTAATATCTTTTATATAAAAGAGCTTTATAGAGATTAAATAAAAAATATTATTATTATATAATAAAGCTAGTATATAGTTCTTTCTATTAATAGCTACTAGTTTATATAGCTTATTTCAATTACTAAATTAATTAATATTTCTTTTATATTATATAAAAATATTCAAATTTAAAAAAAGTTTATGAATATTAGTTATATTAGAATTATTTTAGGTATTTAAAGTATTTGTAATTTAATATTTAGCTTAAAGCTTCTGAATTTCTATTATTGCTTTTTTAAGAGCTATTAATTATTATAAAATAATAAATAATAAAGTAATATATTTAGTTATTTGAAATAAAATACTATTAAGTTTTATAAAATTACTAATAGCCTTAAAAGCTATTTAAAATATAATATCTTTATTAATTTTAATTATAATAATAAAATAAATATATTAAATTAGTTTATAATAATATTCTATAAGTTTAATAAAGTTATAAACTTTTATAAAAACGATTTTAATTTTTATATTTATAATATTTATAAATTAAATAAATTTCTTATTAATAAACTACTTTCCGGTATTTATTATAATTTAATTAAAAAAGCCTAAATAATTATTAATCTAGTTTTATTTAAATATATTTCAAATATATATTATACTAATATTTTGAAGCTATTAACTAATTTAATATCTAGTACCTTTATTAATAATATAAAATATAAGCTTACCGGAAATATAAAAAATATTAATAATAATAAAATAATTAAAGCTAATATTATTTTTTAAATTATTTTAGTAATTATTTAAATTACTAATATTATTTATAATATTTTATAAGATATTTAAGGGCTTTTATATTAATATTATAGCCTGTTTATTCTAGTATATTTTATAGCTTATTAATAAATAAATAATTCAAATAATAATATAAATATTATAATTTAATTTCTATAAAAAAATAAAAATTATAAATAAAGAATTCGGAAATAAAGCTTTATAATATAATATTTTAAAGCAAAAAAAAGCATTTAAAATATTATATTATAAATATATAATATTTAGTAAAAATAATAAAATAATTAGTAAAATTATTAAAGTAAATCCCTAGCTAATTTATATTAATTAAACTAAATAAAAATAAAGTCTTTATAAATATAATATAGAATTATATTTATCTAATTAATATTCTTATTATTAAAGATCTAATAAAGAATATAAATTCGATATTAAACTAGATATTAATTTAATTCTTAATAATTTTATTAAGTTTAATATTATTATTAGTTTATTATAAAGCTTGAAATTAGTTGAAATTAGTAATTAAATATCTAAAAGCTCTAGTATTAATTATAACTTTATAAAAGTAATAAAAATAACTAAAAAGCTTTTAACTAAAATAAAATAAAAATCTAAATAATATTTCTTTCTTTTATTTCTTTCTTTAATAAAGCTTTAAAAGCATTATTTACTAATTTGATTTTATTATTTTTATTATTATTATTTTTTTAATTCCGGTAATATACTATATATAAGTATTACTAAAGTATTTATTAAAGTTATAGAAATTTCAGAATCTAAATTAGTAAATATTTCTATTCTTAAATCGAGTCTTTTTAATCTTTTATTTCTTTAATATATATTTCTAGAAATAATATTTGAATCTTTTATATATAAAACAAGATTTCGAAATATAATTATTATAATTATAAGACTTGAAATAGTTATTATAGGTTTCGAAATTATAATTAAATCTATTTTAATAATTTCCGAATAAATAATAGCTTAAAGAATTTAAAAGTAATATTATTAAATAATAAAATAAATTTTGGTATTAATCTATTACTTCTTTTTATAAATAGTAATAAATAATTAAAGCTAATTAATAGATTAGCCGAGTTTATTAATTAGGGTCTGAAACTATATATTAGCATATTAGTAAACTTTAATAAAAAATAATTATTTTATTATATAGAAATTCGATATTTTATAAAATAAAAATAAAAATATATTATAATTAATATAAGTTATTAATTAGTATTTAAATAAGCTTAAATATTTTTTTCCAGGATATTTAGCTATTATAATTACTAAAATAATAGTATTTTATTTATTTAAATTTCGATATTAGAAACCGGAATCTTTAAAAAAGCTATAAATATTTATATAGATCTTTTTATATATATATTAAAAGAACTAATTATTATAAAAGTAGTTTTATACTAGTTTTTTTAATATAATAAGGAAAGCTTTTATTAGTACCTTTTATAAAAGTTTTATATATTAATAAATATTAAGAAAAATATTAAGTTTATAATTAAAATTACTTTTAGTTCTATTATATTTTTATATTTTAAAATATATTTTTAATATTTCTCTAATAAGCTTTCTAGTAATAATAGTAAATATTAACTAAGAGTTCTTTAAACTTAATAAATCTAATAAAAGTAATAAAAATAAATAAATATCTTAATTTAATTAATTAATTAAGAATACTTAATTTCCTTTTATTTAGTTTCCTTTAAAATAAAATAAACTAATATAATAGATTTCTTTAGAAAATTTATTCTAATTAAGCTGTTTTTAATAATATTAGCTTTATATTAAATATGTTTTTTTTCTAAATAATATTAAATAGAAATTATATTATAATAAAATATATATAATTCTATTTAATACAAATATTATTATACTAAAGGTATTTCTAAAGGCCTTATAATTTACTATAATTATATTAATTAAAAGTTATATTATTAAAATTCTTAAAGTTATTCTTAAATAGATCCTATAGATTCTTATTAGAAGTTTTATATAAAATATACTAATATAGCTTAATATTTAGATATTTGCAAAGATTTATTTTTATAATATTAATAATATTAATTCTATTTTTCTATTTCTTAATTAGCTTCTTTTCCTTTTTATTATTTATATTAAATTAAGTTTAGTTTCTTTCTAATATATATATATATATATATATATATATATAATTTATAATAAGTTTATAAAAGAGATTTAGTAATAAGAATATTAATTAAAATAAATATTTTATTTATAATAAGAAATTTAAGAAATAAAATATTATAATTTCGAGAAAGTCTAAAGCTTAAAAGATTTAATTTAATAAAAAAATAATAATTATAATTAAAAAGCTTTTAAGAATATATAAATATATATATTTTAAAAAAATAATATTATAAATTCGAGTATTATATAAATAGAAAAAATAATTTCTAAAAAGATAATTTTAGGACTAAAAGAAGTTAGTTTTAAAAAATAATAAAAATTGAAATAAATAAATAGTTAATTAACTAATTACTTATTAATTAGTAAGATCTAGTATCTTTTTCTTAGGCTACTAAATACTTTTCCGGAATTAATAGTAATTTCTTTCTTTAACTAGAAATAAACTATTTATTTTAGGCTATTAAATACTTTTTTAACTAGCTAAATCTTTCTCTAATCTATAAGTACTAACTAATTAGTATTAGTTTACTAGTAATATATAGTATTATTATATAATTATAAAATATTATTTATATAAATTAGTAAAATAATTAATATTTAAAAATAAGAATTATAGTATTATAATATTAATATATAATTTTTAAATCTACTAAGTCTAATAAGAACTAGCTACTAATTAAGTTATTTATAAAATTCAAAATTATATAACTATATCTTATATTTTATATTTTATTATTTATATTTCGAGTTCTATAATTATATATATAATTCCCGAAAGAATAGCTATACTAATAAATATTATAATTAATTTAATAATAATTAATTATTATTAAATTTAATTTAATTTAGAAAGGTTTATATTAATAAAAAATATTAAAGCTTTAAGTTTTATACTTTAAAAATTTAATTTAATTTAAAAAACTTTATTTTCTAAATTCTTATTATTATTAAAAAAAAGCTATAAGGTTTATAAAAACTAAATAAAGGTTTTTCTTTTAATTCTTATTTATAAAACGCATATAATTAAAAGTAATTAGAGTTTTTTATTTAATAAAAATAATTTTACTTTAAAATAATTAAAAATAATTTAAGAAATAAATTAAAACTCAAATTTAATTATTAATTTTATTTCTAAACTAGATTTAAAAATATTAAAGAAATAATTATTATATTTAGTTTTAATTAAGAAATTAATTCGCAAGCAAATATTAAAAATAATTTTAATGAATAATAAATTAAATATTTTAAAATAAAATAATAATATATAATTATAAATTTAATTCAAAAAATTTAAAAGCTTTAATATTAGCTTAAATTTAAGCTTCGAAATTATTTTTAATTTTAATAAAAGAAATATATTAGGTAATATTAAAATAAGTTACTAAATATATTTTATTCTTATAATTAATAAAATAAATAATTTAATTTAAATAATTTTTTATAATAAATCTTTTCTTAGAACTAGTATTTTTTAAAATTTATTATATTATTAAAACTATTTTATTTATAAAATGAACTTTATTTTTCAAAGTTATATTTAAAGAAAATATAAAGTTATAAAAGTAATATAATAAAAAGTAAGAGAATTATAAAAATACTTAAAAAAAAGATATATTTTAAATAAATCTTATATTTCTAAACTTTTTTATAGCTTTTATATTTCTTAATTTAAAAAGTAAAATATATATAACTAAATATAAATAACAAGTTTTCTTTTTAATAAGGGCTTAATACTTATAAATAGTTTTACTTTTATATAGTTTTAATAAATTAAATTAATATTAGAGCTTGAAATTTATATTTATAATATTCTTAAATATTATATAAAAGACAATTATAATAAATAGATTTCTGAATATAAGTAAAATATACTTTAATAAAAATTATAATTTATTAAAGTTTAAGGATTTATAAGAATAAAACTTATATAATTTTCGAGTATTAAGAAAGCTTACTTGTTTTTTAATAATAAATATTTAAGTAAATTTATTCTTTATTTCTTTAAATAATATTCTCTAAGTTTTTGAGAAGTATAAATCGAATCTTAAAGATATATTAATTACTTAGTTAAGTCTTCTAAATACAAGTTTAAATATTTAAGCAAACTTGTTTATATTACTAACTTAGACCTTATAACTAATAATAAGTATTAGTAGTAATACTAATAATTTTAGTACTTAAATTACTAAATACGAGAGAAGACATATAAAAAGCCTAATAGCTTCTTATAACTCGTTCTCTGAAATAACTTAATAATAGTGCAATATTAGTAAAGGGGTTCGACTCCGTAATATAGCTCCCGGTGGCAGTGTCTGAGGTCGCAAGACCCCGGCACGGGTATAACACTACTAAGCCCTAACTCGGCTAAAACAAAAACAAGAACTCGCCATCTAAGCAAAATATATCGAAATAAAGACAGCCACCACGGACGCCACGATAAGTGCCACAGCACTAAATTTTGGGAACTTCTTCCAAGCAGGTAGTCCCGGAACAACCGGACTTTTCAAACTCCTAGACATCTCTTTCCACTTTCTCTCTTTATGATCTAAGTCGATCAGCCTTTTTCTCATCTCGCGAGAGTGCTTTGAATCTGGTCCGAAATTTTGATCTGATTTTTTCAGCCACTCCAAATAGTGCTTTCGAGCTTCTGTGTATTTGTACTGATCCCGCAATGCTTGCCCTTTGTTAATTGCACTCTCGTACATTCTCCTGGATTTGGGGCCCGCTACAACCAGAAATGCGTCAATGACACGCTGGTGTAGAATTTCGGATCTCCTGTCTTCGCTCCTCGCCCCGAGCACCGCTGCAAGAATGGACAGAGCATGGAGAGTGGCCAAAGGAACACTTGTGATGTCGATTTCCAAAGGCTCGGCAGCAGCTTTCGAAAGTCCTGGGATTGTGTAAAGTATTGATTCTGCGTAGTCATATTCACCTTGCATGTTTGCACATGCAGCCAAGTTATTGGCAACTGATTGGGTTACTCGTGAAGTTCGACCGAGGATCTCAACCATCCTTCGATGTAGAGGCTCGAGAATTGTCCTGGCTTCTGTGAATTCCCGTCGTATAAGATGTGTAAGTGCAATATCGTGGCGGCAGCCCAGGGTTTCGTGGTGATCTGGACCGAATACTTCGATGTGGTCTTCGACCAATCCGTTGAGTTGTGGAATCACGTCATGCGCATCCCTGCTAGATGACCTCTGGTGGATTCGCACTTGCACATAAAGTGTCATGCGCCGAAGATGCAGAGTTAGGGTATTCATGCGACCAAACGTGTCGAGTACAGCCTCAAGAGCTTCTGAAGAAATCTCGGCTGCTGCATCTATTTCGCCCAATGCGCAATAACATTCTGCTAATCGTAATTTCTTTTTAAGCGTTTCCCTTGCCGCGGGCCCTGAATGAAACTGTTCCACACGCAGAGCATCTTGGGTTGACTCTAGCAAGAGTCGACCGCACTTATCAATGCAGCGCTTAGAGAGCAATGCATCGACGCCCACTGAAAGTCTCAATTTCTTCTGCAAATTTGCGAGGATTGATTGTTGAGAACTGAGTACTGTTCCGAAAGTTTCCCCGCATTTCATAGAGAAATGCGGATAGAAGGTCGTAGTCCAGGTGACACTGTTGGGAGAGCTCAAAAATTGATATAGCAGCCCCAGCTGCAAGGAAGTTATGGTGTCCGACCTTAGGAAATGGTCCGGCCCTAAATTTATCCTATAATCAGCTCTTGTTGGTTCCAGATGATGCAGCGGTACTCACAGAATTGCGAAGAGTATTCCAACAATGGATGTTGCTGATTTAGGGTATTGGCATCCATTTTCGCATCTTCTCCTGGCATTCTACCAAAAACGGTAAGATTGAGATATGAGAGACAGAGGCATGCCATCTCGGTTTCGGCCGAACCATCCAGGAGATATTCTTGCGGCGAAGCCATCGCCGACGGGTGAGATAGTAAGAAGTCTTTGGCAGATACATGAATAAGCTCGATGGCGCCAAGTTCATTGATCTGAAGGAACGGCCCGCAGGCTCGAGACAAAGTAGTCCAGCCACCGAGAAGTCTATCTCCAGGATCAACGAACCTTCTCGAGACTTCCACGGCTAACAATTCCGTTAATTCCTCCAGCCGAAAGGGGCGACAGGCAACAGCGACCAGTGGAAGAGCTCTGGCTCGTATTCGGCATAATCCTTCGGATGATGTGTCTAGTTGCTTAATAATGGTCGCATATATCATGTCCAATCCACGATTACCATGCTCAAGTAACTTTTGGATCTCGTTCCAAGTTCTCAAATGGTCAAGTTCGCTCACAGCCAGATCAGCCCAGAGAAATAAACCCTTCGAACCTTCAACAAGCCTTTCGATGATTTCATCTCGGCGTTGGCCCAAATGTGTCATGTTTTCGAGCTTCTCATTCAAGAACACCGAGATGTCGCGAAGGGAGTCAGAAGAGGATATGGCCATTGTTTTCCAACCTGTAAGCAATTTTTCCAGCTTTGGTGTATTGCGGCTCACGATCAATGCTTTGCACAGAGTTGCTGATTGCGAAAGACTCTCGAGTTCGTGCAAGAAAGCTTCGAGCTCTGCTGCTTGTTGATCGATTTCGTCAATACCATCAACAATGAGGAATATATCTGGGACTCCATGGAAAGTGTCATGGATAACCTCGAGAAGTGCGTCGAAGGCAATATCCGACATGGCAGTCGTCTGCGATTTGAGATCCAAAAGTCGGCGTTTGACGTTGACAGACAGAAATGGAGTTTGTAAGGCCTGAACAAGAATATCGCGGATAAGAGCGTGGATGGGGTCATTCAGTGAACGATACGAATGACAATGCAGGGTGATGACTATCTGGCTATTCTCGGACTTCAAGGCTTCTGAAATGTAACTCGAGAGCACTGTTTTGCCGACTCCTGAATTACACAAACTAATCAGCCTAGCTCTCTTAATCCAAGCCGAACGTGCTGTCAGTGATTCGGGTCACTCTACCTGGTTTTCCAAAAATCCAGAGTCCTTCGGACTGTCCCGAAGTTCTCCAATGATGAAAGGGCTGTTTTTCGTGGACCCATTGGCAAGTGCTTTGAGCTCGTTCCTTGTGTAGAGCGGATCCTAAATGGGTCCGAAGCGAATCCAACCATAAGAGAACATCATTCCAGTCCGCATCCTTCAAAGAGTTGCCTTTAAAATCATTAGCGTCTGTATTAGAATTAGCAGCAATGAGGAAGCAACCTATCCCACTGTCGCTTGATTGTGAGTGGGTTAGGGGAACCTCAACGCAGCACCCCTGCGTGTCGCTGAAGTCGGCTTACCATTTTTATGCTCCTTCTGGCTGTGCGAGGAGATGATGAACAACAAGTTCGATCTTACAACACCATATTGTTTAGAATCTCTGCTCGCAAACTGGGCTATTTGGCGATGATCTGCATCAACTGGAATTATCGTTTCAAGCGGAGGGCCAAGTCCTAGCTTAGCTGACCACGGAGGCACGACCTATAATTGCAAGTGGTTAGCTTGATGCTTGTTGTGTCAGGAAGTCTTCGTCGCACCGCAGCTTCCGCGAGGCCAGCGATTTTCATGGGCTTCAATTCATAGAATGTCAACACTTTGATTCTCCCCAATTGCAAGAGCGATCCAAACTGTGAGCCTATATCGTCAAGGCTGTCGGAGGTCATTCTCAATTGATGGAGATTCGCAGTGTTTGCCTTGAATCCGGCAGCCTTGATGCAAGTTACTGCTATATCTGCATACGAAGCAAGTGGAGAACCTCTGTGGGGTGTTCCCATGAAAGCCACTGCTATGGTAGATTTTCTGATGTCAACGGCATCGTGTGACTCTTGAGCCAAAAGGAGAGCCTGGTAACAAATCGTCAGAACTGTTCGTGGAATTCCAACTTTATCTAGAATGACAGCTCGCCTTCTTCAACACAAGACCACCTAGACTATGACAGATGAAGATTATAGGGCGTCGCTATATCAAGTCAATACTTTTGCCACTCTTGTTGCAAGGAAGAAAAGGGTATCTCTGACCGTTGAGTCTGTTGACCGTCGGGTGCTTGTTAAGTGCTGTAGCAATTGTTCCGCATAGTCGTTTACAAAGCCTTTGCTGGATGTGAAGACCTGGGCATTGTAACCAAATGTCATGATTCGACTATTGGGGATATCGTTCGGGAGGTATTTTTCCAGCCAATTCTCTCCGTTCGGGTGGGTCCACGTGTGATAGGGATGACCTTTAATTCCGTGGACTGCCACTAGACTAGCTCGCTCAGTCATGCTACTTCGTCGAGAGAAAAGGAAGACGGGAGGGGTGCATCCTTACTCGAAGCTCGCTTCTTGACCCAGGTCGTGAAGTATAGTGACACCAAGGATGTCCTCCATGCTGAAATTTGCCTCGTATTCTGTCAAATCAGGACGTGTCCCTTCTGAACAAGAGAAAGCATGAGGTTGTGAATGTTTCAGAAGTGGAATAAGTCGCAGCGCATTGCTTGGAAGAAATTCGAGTCACACTGGTTCCCGAGGCCAAAGATGCGTCCTTAAACTTGAAGAACAATAATGGCGCGAAGATATTTGAGGCGGTTAGGCACCAGCATGTTTCAGCTGGTTGGTCTTCGTTCGAAGGAATTTGTGGCGTGGTGGTGGCTTGTAATCTTCGATCTCTTGCAGCTCGCATACGCCAATCAGAGAGGCTGTCAGGGTGCAGTCTCCTGCCCAGTAAGCTTCAGAGCTGGTAGCCACAACGATGGGCATTTCTTCCCCTCCAGGCTCTTCAATTTGAGATTATTCAATAGCATCATCGGAGCGCAGAATTTGGAACTATTGAACCCAGACTATGTTGAGGAGAGGACGGTCAAGTTATCTATCCCAACCTATTCTGTCTATGCAATCTTACACAAACGGCTCTGAAAGCTGACAATCGTAGCCCTTTTTCCTACGTTCAAGAGTTATTACCACGAGGGCGCAAATTCCCAACGTTCCAAAGTTTTTTCGAGTCTGAGAATCCAACATCAATTTCCATAGTCTGGATCCCGCTCACCATCAGTCTCTTGAGGGCCTTGATATATAATTGTCAGACCGGTGACCTGAGAAGCTCAAGATATGTTTCTTACTGCAACTCAAAGTGGGGTCCTCTGATTCATCTTTTGGAGGCTTCCACACCCTCCAGTCGACGTTCTTTACGGTTCGTTAATGAGTGAACAAACAGATGCAAAGGCCACAACGCTTACCGCTACTAACGCGCTCGGCATTGTCTAGACTAATTCGAGGGAGATCTTGGCTTCTTACTTCGGAATTGTTGGCACCGTGTTCACTTGTACGGACTTTGACAATGCACAGTCAACGACTGATTCTTTTCGATACTGGGAGAGAGATCGGACACTTCTTATAAGCGGACTCACCGCCTCGGAAATATCCCCCTGCGGCATAATCTTCATGGGCGGAATATCCCATACAAGGCTCCCTCCAGTTGCAGCGATTGGAAACGCTCGGGAATTGACAGCCAATCACGAGGCAGATTCTCTCCGAGAGGCTTGACTGCGCACGACTCCGCCTCGATGTCTTTTTCCACAGCCCGAAACTCGAACTTCCTCGGGTTCTCGAGGCAGAGTTCCTTCGTTTTCCATTCTGTTCGACTTGGATTTGGTCTCACTCTTTGCTCATCGTACCTCAAAAATTCACCTAAGAGCTGTCTGATGGTGCCGTATGAAGACTTTGCGACCAATTGCCTGTTGTAACGCACCTAGCATCAGTGTGTCAAATGATTAGATTAGATTAATGGGCATTAATCTAATCTAATCAAAGGATTTCGCAATTAATTATATTCTAATCATAATCTAATTAGATTAATTAATTATTAATTGATTAATTTGATTAATGAAGCACGTGATTAGACACGTAGTAGCACCATAACGTCGGAGGGCTAGAAGCCGAGATAAGGCCAAAATGAGGTTTAGTCTAACTATATTAGGAGTACGCTTTACTGTATTAGGGCTACGGCCGCCTAAGCGGCCGCCTACTAAGCTAAGCAAAGTATTTAGAACCTCCAGTTTTTAGTACTTCTCGCCCTGTTTTCTTATAAATTATATTAATTATAAATAAAATAATTAAAAATTAACTTTTATTAATAATAAATACTTTAGATTTAATAAAAAAGTTCTAATTAGAAGAAATATTTAGAATTATTAGTAAGTATTAGAACTTGCTATATAGCCTTATATTTTATTAAAAAATTAGAAGAATTAAAAATTAATTAAATATATTATTATAATACTTTTTTAATAGGCTTTTTATTATTTCTAATAAGGTACTTATATTATATAAGTATTTAAATAATATACTTTTATATTTCTATTATTATTATTATTATTATTTTATTTATTTTATAATACTTTCTTTCTTTATTTTTTTAAAAAAAGATTCTTTAATATAATTATTATTTAATAATATTTCAAATAGCCTTAATTAGATTTAGATTAAGACTCTATTTAAAATACTTTAAATTAATAAATTAATAATTCTCTTTTAATTTAATTATTAAGTCTTCTTTTCTTATATTATAAAAAAGATTTTTATTCTTTTATAAAAGCTAGTTTCTTGAGTTTTATAAGCGTGCCTTATAAATAACTTTAATATAAACTAGTAAAAAATCCTTTTTATAATACTTTTATATTATAGTATTATTTTAGAATTTAATATTTGCCTTATATAATTATTAGGTCTTTTAATTCTTAAATTTAGCTTAATATTTATTTTCTAATTTAATTTTTAAATATTAATAAGATTTTAAAAATATTATAGACTAAATAATATATAATTCTTTATTATTATAAAACTTTAATTTCTTTATATTATTTTATTAAATAACTCAAATAATAATATAAAAGTATATTTTTAGCTTCTTTATTCTTTTTTATATATTTTATATATTTTATTTATATAATACTTTTTTATTTTTATAAAATATTTTTATTTTTATAAAATATTTTTATTTTTATAAAATATTTTTATTTTTATAAAATATTTTTATTTTTATAAAATATTTTTAATTACTTATAATATAGAATTAATATATACTTTATTAATAAAGAATATATAGCTTTAAAAATCCTTTATTAGTTTATTTTTATATTTTTATTAGAAATTGGAAATTAGAAATTATTTTCTTAATAAATATATATTTGTATTTCTTTAATTTCCTTTATAATTATTTCTTTTAAATAAATATATTATAATATTTTATTTATAAACTAAATTTTACTTTAAATTAATAAGTATTTAATATATAATTTTATAACTTTTAAAAGCTTTTTAAATTTAGTAAATCTTTTATAATTTATTATATTAATTTATTATTATAATTATAGTTTCAAGTATTATAAAATCGCGTTTTCTTTATAATATTAGCTTTATGTTCTTTTATTAGGCTAAAGAAAAATATAATTTACTAAATATAATATATTATAAGTATTATATTAAGTATTAAAAGTAATAATTAAAAGAAAATAAAAATTATAAATTCGTAATTTTAGTAATTTTAAATTATATATAATAAATTCTAATATCTATTAATAAAATCTTTAATAATTTTATTAGTATTTATATTATATATTAAATTTAATAAAAGTATTTTTAAGAAAATATCTTATTTAAAAAACTAGAATATATTTTTTTAAAAAAAAAGTAATTAATTAATTCTCAGTTTAATTTAGCTTCTTTATTATAGTATTATTAATAAATTATAAAGTAATTTAATTATTAATAAATAAAAATAAAAAAGTTAAGGAATTTTCTTTTTATATAATTAATTAAATATTAATTAATTTAATTAAAAAAAATCCGAATTATATTAATTATATTAATTAATTAATTCTCTAATTTAATTAATTTTTTAATATAAATTATTAAAGCCTTAATATAATTTATAGAAATTCTTTTTTTTATTTTAGCTATTAGATTTATTTAAATATAGCTTTATTTATTTTTAAAAGCTTTTATATTTCTTTAAAGTTTATATTAAATATAATATATATATTAATAATCTAATTTGGCTAATATATATATAAAGTTATATTTTCTAATTAAAACTAAAACTTTTATACTTATAATAAAATACTAAATAATATATATAAAGATATATAAAAGCTTTAAAAATAAGTATTAATTAATTTATTTATTAAACCTAATTCTTAAAATTAATTATATTTTTATATTTTATTTTATATTTTATATTTTACTTATTTCTTTATATAATATTCTATTATTATATGTTTTATATATTAATTAATTTAATTTATAAAATATAGTTTATTATAAAATAATTAAGAACTTACTAGAAATATAAAAGATATTTAAAAAAAACCTATAATTTAGCTAATAATTTATTATAATTTTAAATTTTAAAAGTATTAAATTTATTAGAAAACTTTATAAAATATATGAAATATATGAAATATATAATATTATAATTTCTAGATATATATAATATAATTGCTTTATTAAAAAAATATACTTGAAATATATTAGAGATATTTAGAAAACTAAGTTTTTTTAGAACTAGTATATTATAAAATATATATATTTCTTTATAGTCTTTTATATTCTAGTTTTCTCTTTTTTAGCTTTAAATTATTTTTATAAGAAATTTTCTATTTTGCTTTCTAAACCCTAAATATTATATTTATAATAGTATTTAAAACTTATTTTTTTTAATTCTATAAAGAATTTCAAATAAACTAATTTAAAACTATTAGAAATATAGATATTATTAAGATAATAGAACCTTAGAGATACAAATAATAGATTCTAGAATAATAGAAATAAAAAGCTTTAGAATTCTTAGAGAAATCAAATATTTATATTTTTATAAATATATATTAATAATATATTAGAAATCTTTCTAAAAGCTCGAAAATTAAAGGACTTTTAATAAAGGCTATTCTTTAATTAAGTTTTAGAATAATAGGTATTTATAAACTAATAATCTAATTACTATTTTCAAGCTCTATTCTATAACTTTATAGGCCTTATATATATATATTAATAATGAGATTACTAAAAAAGATATAATAGAAAAAAAGTATAATAGATTAATTTCTCAGAATATTATATAATTCGAAATAATATTTATTTCTTTTAAGATTTCTATTAGTTTAGATTATCTTATTAGTAGCTCTTTTCGAATTAAATATCCTATTAATATTTCTAGTAGTTTTTTAAATAAATTTATAAAAAAGAGGCTTTTTCTTTTATTAAAAGCTTCTATATACTAATTAGCTTATTACTATTAAAAAATTATATAAATAGACTAAAGAAAATAATTATTTGCTTTTAAATATTAATTTAATTATTATTAGTTATTAGAAGAATTTCAAGAAAGCTATTTTATATAAAATAAATTATAAAGATATTAAGGGCCTTTTTGAGAATACTAAACTTTATAATACTAAATTCGAGAATAATATTAAATACTATATAGCTATAATAAATTAGTTTATAATAGCTCTAGCTATTTCTATTTTATTTATTTCTATTATTTTTATAATTCTGGCTATTTCGAACTTTTTTTTAAAAGAATTTCGAATTATTTCTTATTTATTTCTATCTAGAATTTCTTATATTTTATATTTCCTTTAAAGATATTAGAGTTACTAAGCTTCTAGATCTAACTCTCTTTATTAGAAATTATATTATTTTTAATAACTAGCTAGTTTAGATTAAGAATAAGCTATAAGGAAATACTAATTTATAAATCCTAGAGAATCTTAAGATTATTTATATTTCTAGTAAATTTATAAATAATACTTTTATTCTAACTAATTCTTATATAAATAAAAATAATTCGAATTAGTATTATTAGTTCTTAGAGCTATATTTCTATTTAAAAAAGCTATATTCTAACCTTAATAAAATATAGAATATTTATTATAACTTTAATAAACTTTAAATATATTCTAGTTAAGTATTTTAGGAATTCTATATTCTTTTTTTATAATTATTTATAAAAAGTAATATTAGTTTTTAAAATATTAAATATAAACTAAATAAGAAGCTTTTATTAAAGCTTTAGAAATTAGTATATATATATATTATAATAATTCTTTTATTAATATTATTTGCTTTATTTAGTATTATATTACTAATAATTAATAAATTAAAGCTATATATAAAAATATTAAAAAATATTAAAAAATAGAAGCTATTTTAGCTAAGTTTATTTCTAGTATTATATTCTTTTATATTTCTAAAAAAGAACTCAAAGAGCCTATATTAATTACTTTTATTAAATATATATTTTTTTTATAAATATAAGTAATATCTTATAAAAATTAAAGATCTCTTAATTTTTAAATACTTTAATTATAACGAGTTCGGCTATTATACTTATTATTATTTAGTTAAATATAATAAGAAAATTAAAATAGCTCTTTCTAGAATTAAATTAGGCTTAGTTTCTATTCTATTAGAATACTTAGTTCCTATTTTAGTAAAGTATTTAAAAGATTCAAGCTCTAATTTTAATATAAAATTAGAAAACGAGTTCTTTTAAAAAAAAATTCTATTTTAAGAATTTATTATATAAATTAAATAGAAATTAACTTAATTTATCTAATAAAAGAAAATGCTCTTATAATATCTTATATTATTAATATAAATAAATTAGAAATCAAGTTTTTTTCTCTTATTAATACTAGAGTTAATAGTTATATTATTATTAATATAAAGCTTATTTAGCTTAAAAAGTAATTTCTAGAAATAAAACTATAATTCTTTCTATTATTTTATATTATATATAGTTTTAATAAAAAGCTAGCTAAGTTTACTAAAAAAAATATAAAAGTCTTATTTTTAATTAATAAATAAAATATTAATATATTTATAATTATTCTAAATCTTAGAAATTATAATATTATTTTTAATAGAAAATAGATTATATATATTAATATTCTAATTAATTATAGAAAATATAGATTTATATAACTAAAAAAATGAGCCTAAATTTATATAATTTAATTATATTATTAGTATTTCTTAATAATAGTTAGAGAAATAACTTAATAAGAAATATTAAAAAGATACTAATTAATAAAATTCTATTATAAGCTATTTCTGGAAATCTTCTATTTTTAAGCAATTTTCTTTCTTTTAAACTAATTAAAGGAAATTATATAAAACTATAGAAAAAGAGCTTCTATAATCTAATTAAAATATAATACTTAAATAAAAGCTATAATAGCGGGATCAAGGCAATAGCTAGGGCTTAAAGATCCAAGAATCTTATATATTGAAAATACTAAGCTAAAGAGAAGAAGAAAAGAGAAAGAGAAGGAGAGGGAATAAAAGGAGGGAAATACTAGCTAAAACTACTAAAACGCCGGCTAGCTAGGTAAAACCGGTCATGTAACAGCCATCCCCCTTTGGCTCCTAGCCAGCGCCGTTATATTACCCCCCCCGGAAAATCAAGTCTGAATGCCCTTATTTAGGTATATAAAGAAAATAGGGCTTTTGACGAAAACCCCCAAAACGGCCAGCTTTTAATAGTTACTGTCTAACTAATAGCCACCTCTATCTCTACCTGAGGCCTTAGAACTAGCCTCAGACCCAAAATCGTCCGCAGAACCAGAATCGTCTATAGAACCGTCCATAGAACCGTTTGCAGAGCCAGACTCGTCTATAGAGCTATTCAGAGAACCAAGCTCGTCCAGGAAGCCGTCCAGAGAGCCGAGCTCGTCCAGGAAACCGTCTATAGAACCGTCCGCAGAGTCAGTCTCTATATCCGACTTAATCTCGGCCCCAGAGCTAGCTTTGCCAGGATCTTATCGGCTCTCGGCAGTGTGGGCTCCGATAAGCTCGATAAGCGACGATTAGATAATCGCACTAATTTTTCGATAATCGATAATCGACCATCGATTACGATAATTATCGAACTAAGGCCTTGGCAATACTACAGGGCCACTACAGGGCCGCTACAGGGCCAATGCGCTATATTTATAGGCCTCATACCACCTTTTCTTTACTATAGCAGAATTCCGATTTAGTAAAGGCGGTATAAGGCCTATAAATATAGCGCATTAGCCCTGTAGTAGCCCTGTAGTACTACCAAGGCCCTGGACCTACTATTATTAATAGATTTAGTACTGTAAAGGCGGTCTAAGGCCTGTAAATATAGCGTATTGGCCCTGTAGTGGCCCTGTAGTGGCCCTGTAGTATTGCCAAGGCCCTGGGACCCACTATTATCGATGGAATTATCGATGGGCTCGCTTAATGGCTGGCTGGGCCCACTTTTATCAATGGAATTATCAATGGGCTCGCTCAATGGCTGGCGGGCCCACTTTTATTAATGGAATTATTAATGGGCTCGCTTAATGGCTGGCTGGGCCCACTTTTATTAATGGAATTATTGATAAAAGCGGGCCCAGCCATTAAGCGAGCCCCATTGCATTAATAGTATTAGTAATAATTATATTATCTATATTATATAATAGACTATTAAATAGAAATATAATAGTATAGTAATAATAGTCTACTTTTATACTAATCTTTATACTAATCGGTTTATAATTAAACTAGAAAGCGAGATATTCATGTAATAGGGCTCGCTTAATAGCTGGGGCCCACTTTTATTAACGATAATTATTAATATCGATCGTTTATCGATCAATTAGCTAATAACGATTACTAATCGATAATCCCGATCGATAATTTATTGGAGCCCACACTGGCTCTCGGTCTCCTTAGATAATAAATTATTAGCAGGAGGACATCGTATTTCCTAGAGTGGGATTATCCGAATCGTCTAAATCAGAGAAGTAGTATCGTATAAGAGGCGGCCGTATGAGAGGCAAACGAGGGAGGGGCGAACGAGGGAGGGGCAAACGAGAGAGGGGCAAACGAGAGAGGGGCAAACGAGAAAGGGGCGAGCGAGGAAGGGGCGAACGTGAGATAGTTACTTCTGTTTTAAATCGGCGAACTGGAACCGATTACCGGGTTTCTTCCATTTTAAATCGGGAACCCGAAACCGATTAGCTTGTCTCTTGTTTTAAATCGGAGGATCGCCGATTCTTAGAGGGGGGTACCAGTTCTTTTACTCTTATTAATATTAAGGAAGTATCGTCTACTCTAGTTAAGGGCCAAACTCCGAGGTTAACTAGGTCGTAGAGGACAGGGACGTCATTTGCTCTAGTTAAGGGCCAGACTCCGAGGTTAACTGGGTCTTAGAGGACATATCTTTCTTCTTTTAAGTTAGTAAAGAACTAATTACTAGGAGGGGAGCATTATCTGCTCTAGTCGAGGGCCAGACTCTGAGATTGACTAGGTTATAGAAGATATTATACTTCTAGCTAAGCTCTCTAGTTCTTTATAGTTCAAGGAGGTTATTAAATATTAAAAGCGGTATTCTGTCTTTGCTTTCTAAGAACAAGTATAGGTTCTTTACCGGCAGTAT
This sequence comes from Hyaloscypha bicolor E, assembly GCF_002865645.1. Taxonomy (NCBI): domain Eukaryota; kingdom Fungi; phylum Ascomycota; class Leotiomycetes; order Helotiales; family Hyaloscyphaceae; genus Hyaloscypha; species Hyaloscypha bicolor. The sequence continues at coordinate 3,170,947 of NW_020194685.1, read as the reverse complement.
TATATTGCCTCTATAGGCCGAGTCAAGTGAGCTTAGTATAATATAATAGCGGGATCGAGGCAATAGCTAGGGCTTAAAGATCCAAGAATCTCATATATTAAAAAACTAAGCTAAAAAGAAAAAAGAGAAAGAAAGAAAAGGAGAGGAGATAAAAGGAGGGAAATACTAGCTAAAACTACTAAAATACTAGCTAGCTAGATAAAACTGGTTATATAATAGTTACCTCTCTTTAGCCTCTAGCTAGTACTATTATAAAAGCCAAAGAGGTAGAAAGAGGTCTTTAATAAAATATAAATATTAGATCTAGCTATTTTTATTTCTATAATATTTAATTATATAATTAAAAAAGAAAATAATATTATTAGTTAAATTTCTATTTATAAGATTAATAAAAAGCTTAAAACTTAAGAAAAAAAGTTATTTCTAGTTTAGAGAATTAATAACTAGAAAAAATAGAGCTTTAATAATTCTAGAAAATATTATTTTCTAAACTCAAGAAATATATCTTTATTTTCTCTAAAAATAAATCTAATATTTTTCTTTTCTATAAACTATATAATTATAAGATTTAGATTAAAGGCCTAAAGAAAACTAAAAGTATTAGATATTAATCTCTTTAGTAATAGTTTATTTAAAAGCTTTTAGAAATTAAATATTTCTTAGAAAATAATCTAGCTAAAAGCTTTATTTTAGAGATAAATAGTATTAAAATTCGTCTAATTTACTAAATAAATACAGGTATAATTCTAATTCTTATAATAAGAATTTCTTATAATTTCATATTATATTTAATAATTATAAAAATTCTATAAAAGTTATATCTGTTTTCTTTTTATTTTATAAAACTATTTTAAAGACTTTTAGATATTATATTAAGATTTAATATAATATTCTAAATATAGTAATTTTAGTATTTTTTGCTTTTTTATAAATAAACGGTTTTTAATACTACTTGCCTTTATAAAGCTAATTAAGCTTTTTTTACTTTATTAGTTCTTTTTATAAAAAAAAGTAAATAAAGATTTGTACTTTTATATTAATTTCTATTATTTAAATAATATTATCTAAAAGAATTAATATTTTCTTTTATTTATTAATAAAATTTTAAATTAATTATTTAAAGCTAAAATTTATATTAAATTAAATATTTATTAAGCTTTCTATTATATAGTTATAAATTCGAACTTTTAGAAACTAATAATATTCTATATTTATTATAGAATATATAAATATAATATTCTCTAGAAAAGTCTTATAAATAGCCCGGCTATATATTAATAATATATAAATAATATACTTTTTAAATATCTAAATAACTTTTATATAATATATTTTAATAATATTTTTATTTATTTAGTTAGAGAATTTAGTAAAATATAAATAATATATATAAAAAATACTAAATTATTTATGTTTTACTAGCCTCTAAATAAATATTAATAAATCGGAATTTAAAATTATATATATATAATATTTGAGCTTTATTATTTCTATATTTAATATTAAAATAAATTCTAATAAAATTAAAATAATATATAACTAGTAATTCCTAAAAATAATTAAGGATATATAATTCTTTTTCGGCTTTTATAACTTCTATAAATACTTTTTAATAGAATTCAGAAATAGACTTTTAGTATTCTATAGCTTATTCTTCTAAAACTATACTTCTATTAAAGCTTAATTATAATATATATAATAAGGAAATACTTATTATAATATAAGTATTAAAGAAATAAAAAACTAAACTAAAAAGTCTTTAAAATATTTTCTTTAAGATCTATTCTAATTACTATATTTTAAAATATTTTATAATTACTAAAAAGTTTTTTTTTAATAAGCTAAATAGGTTAAGCTCTTATTTTATTATTATTTTAAACTATTAGTATAGCTATTTCTTTAGGAATTATATATATAATTATAAGATATAAGATATAAAATATAAATAATAGAATATAAAATATAAGATATAGTTATATAACCTTATATTTTATAAATAACTTAACTAGTAAACTAGATCCTATTAGGCTTAGTAGATTTAGAGATTATATATTAATATTATAATATTATATTTTCTATTTCTAAATAATAATAACTTTATTAATTTTATATAAATAATATTTTGTAATTATATAATAATATTATATATTACTAGTAAACTAATACTTATTAATTTATATATATAGATTAGAGAATAGAATCTTTTAAGCTAAAGAAATATTTAATAGCTTATAATAAAATTAAACTAGTTTATATTAAAGAAAAGAATTATTTATTAATTTTATAAAAAAGTATTTAGTAGTCTAAATAATAAAATAGCTAGCTTTTATTAAAAACTAATAATTATTTTATTAAAAGAAGAAATTACTTATTAATTTTATAAAAAAGTATCTAGTAGCCTAAAGAAAAAAAGTTTAATTCTTACTAATTAATAAGTAATTAGTTATTTAATTATCTATTTATTTAATTATTTACTATTTTTTAAAACTAATTTCTTTTAGCTTTAAAACTATTTTCTTAGAAATTATCTTTTTTACTTATATAATACTTGTATTTATAGAACTCTTTCTCTGGAATATATATTATATATATATCTTTAAAGCTTTTTAAAACTTTAGACTTTCTTGGAATTATAATATTTTACTTTCTAAATTTCTTATTATAAATAAAATATTTGCTTTAATACCCTTAATATTTCTAGATATCTAGGTATCTAGTATTTAAACCAGGTATTTAAACTAGATATCTAATATCTAAACCAGGTATTATAGAAAGAAAACTATAATAAAACAAAAACTCATATAAAATATATTAGAATATAAAATATAACTTAATAGTAAAATAATAAATTAGAAATATAAATAATAAAGTATAAATAGTATATAGTATATAAAAGCTTAATTAATTAAATATTCAGGAGAAATTATTCTCTAGAACTATAGAAAAACTAGCTTTCTTATATAATTCCCGCAAATTATATATAAAAGATTATAGCCTTTATTATATAACTAAAATCTTAAAACTATTAAAATAATATTATTTTTAAAAAGTATAACTTACTATATTATATCTAATTCCCTATTTATTTATACTTATTTCCTAAATACTAAAAATAATAGAAAAATCCTATTTAGAGTTTAAAATAATAAAATAATTAGGATTTTCTTTTATTAGTTAATCTAATTTCTTTTTAATATACCTAAAATAAGACTTATTATTCTTAAATAGTTTTATTTCATATTCTTAAACTTATTTAAAAGTAATCCGAACCCGTTTAATTATATTCTTATATTAAATTTAATATAGTTCTTTATATTAATTAGTATCTGCCTTTAACTATTACTTAATTTCTGCCTTTACTACTAGATATTAAGGAGACTTATTATAGTAAATCATATTATAAATCGTACTAATATACTTTAAATAAATAGCTTCTTTGAATTTTATATTATCTATAATATCTTTAAATTAACCTTTAATAAAAAGGGAAAGCTCTAGATAAAAGGCTTTAATAACCTTATAAGAGACTTTATTTTCGTATATTTCGTTCTTAATAATAACTAGACTTATTAGAATTATAGTAAAAGGCCTATTAAATAGTAAATTATTATTAAGCTATTTTTTAGCTTTTATATTATTCGAGAATTATTATTTATTTATAATTCCAGACTTATAGATTACCTAGCTAAAGGTATTTATTTATTTAGTTAAATAAACTATATTCGAAGTCTTTTTTCCTATTACTTTTAGTAAATACTCGCTTATTTCCTTAGCTATTTCTGGCTTAAAATTATTAGAAATAGAGAAATAATTAATATTCTTAAAGAACTTCTTATTAAAAATAATAGCCTTCTTATAATTTATAAGAAAAATATAGCTAATATTCCGATACTCTTTACTAAAATAGAATTCGCTATTTAGAGCTTTAATAGTAGCTAGATCTTTAGTATTATCTTTATACTAATTATAATTAATATTTCCAGAAATATAATATTAGGCTAGCTAAAAATAAATAACTAGATAAATAAGGTATTTATTTAATACCTTATAAAATCCGAGTTATATTAATAAATCTGTTATTAAGAATTAAGAGGCTAAGATAAAATAACTATTATCTAGATCTCTATACTTTATTATATTATCTTTTTAAAAATAGAATTATAGTATTTCTATTTTTTTTATTAAAAGCTCTCAAATTCTAAGCTTCTTAATTTATTTTAGGTAATCTTTTTTATAAATATAACTATTTATATTCAGATTAATAATACCAGACTCAGGAATAGAAACTATAGTATTAAATTAAAGCTATAGATTTGAGCGGAATTAATTAGAAATATAATACTTATATTTATATTTCTTAATTTCCTAGTTCTTATAAAAGAAATCTCATATCTTTTTATTTATCCAAATAATAGAAATATATTTCTTGCCTTTAGTAACTTTATAGACCTTAGTAATTAGCTTTAGAGAGTTTTTAATATTATTAATATCTCTTATATTAATAAAAAGAATATTAGTAAACTATTAAATATATATTATATAAAGAGCTTTAAGGAATTCATTAGTAATTCTATAGTATTCTCGCTTATAAATAGATTCTAAAATACTATTATATATTTTTTTAAAAGTATATTTATTTTATTAAGCAAGTATTAACTTCTATTTAGCTAATATTTTATAAATATATTAGATACTTTTAAGTTCTCTAAACTTAATATTCTTAGTTTTCTACTTTTTAATTCTAGATATAAATACAAGAGTTTTTCTAAATAATATTTTTTTCTTTAAAATAGAAAGTTTCTTTTTATTTTTATTTTTATTTTATTTTATTTTACTAGCCTTATACTTGAACTAGTATTTAGATTTCTACTATTTATTAAAAGTCTTAGGCTTAGCTTATTTTCCTTTCTTACTAGGTTCTTCTTATCTAATTATACTAGTTCTACTAATCTTACTAATAGATTTATTACTAGGCTATATTAAATTAGCTTTATTCTTATTAGCTAGATCTAATTAAGTTAAAGCTGAAATTATAATAGGGGCCTATTTTTTAGACTTATTTTAGAAAGCAGAAAAAGGCTTATTACTATAAATTCTTTTAATTAGAATTCCGGAAATATTAAAAATATATTATTTAGCTTTAAGATTATTAGCTAATAATAGTTTAAAAACTAATTCTCTAGGTTCCAAAATAGCTTTAGTATACTTAAATACCTTAATAATATCTAATTTAGTAAATATACTAGTATTTTAATACTTTTTATTCTTAATATATTCTAAAGTAGCTTTATTAATTAACTAAATAGCTTTATATACTAAAGCTTTTATTTTTAAAAAAAATATATAATTTTTTATAAATGTTTTTACTAAAGTTATTATAGATATTATTAATATATTAGCTAAAAGCTTTACTATATAGTATAATTCTATTCTAATTCTTGGTTTCTAGACTATTTACTATAGTTTTAATTTTATTAAGCTTTTCTTATTTGCCTTTAGAAATACTTTTAATAATATTCTCGAATTTCCTATTATTAGCTTAGTAATTCTTTAGTTTCTCTTTAGTTAATTCTAGTCTAGTTCTGTTTCTAATAAAGGTTTTCTATTTTAAGAGTTTATTATATATATTATTTAGCTTATTTAGAATATTTGTATTAAATTTAATAATTATAGCTATCTTTTCTAGTATTAGTAGGCCTTTTATAATTATTTAAGCTTCTTTAATATTCTAAACTTTAATACTATTAATCTATAGGCTTTTAATAATACTATAGCTTATAAGAACTAATTATTATACTTTATTAGCTTAAGGAATCTATTCTTTAACTATTTTATTATTTTTAAAGAAGTTATAAAGATATTATTAGTATAATAATTATAAGTTATAAAATTAAAAGTTTTCGAGATTATAAGAATTTTTTTAAATACTTTTTAAAATAAAGAATGAATTAAAATAGACTTGAATTATATAAAGATATTATATATATTTGAGTTTTTTCTTTTTTTCTAATAAGAAAATAAAGCTAAAATAGTAGTATATATAATAGAGAAAATAGATATAATAATTAGATATATTTAAAGTAATATAATTATAAATTAGAAATAATTATAAAAGATAAAATATAGAATTAGGCTTTTATTATAAAAAAGAATATAAATATATATATCTAAAAAAATATAATCTAGAAAATAATTAAGGTAAATTAAACTAAATAGTAATAATAGGAAGATAAAAATATAATATAATAAAAATATAAATATAATAATAATATCTAAAATATTAGAATATAGAAAAGAATAATAAAAATTTTATAATATAAGTATATTCTAATTTCTTATTTATTTAGAAATATTTCTATTAACTTAAAGAATAATATAAAAGAAAAGAAATAATATAGGAAATATATAAAAAAATATATATATAAATATATTAAAGATATTAGAAAAATATAAAGTAAGTATTAATAGAAAAGAAGTTAGAATAATAGAATTAAAGAATAATTTAGAATAAAATATTATTTCTTTTAAAACTAATTTATATTTTTTCTAAAAGCTAATTATATTTATTTAGTATTTATTAAAATAGACTTTATATAATATAAAACTATTTAGTTAGTTAGGACTTTAAAATAATATCTATATTTATAAAAGTAATATTAAAGGCTTTAGAGATTATAAAAAAAAGAATTATAAAATAGTATAAATAAGGTTTATAGTATTATTATTAAGTTTGAAATAATTAATATTAAAATTAATATAGAATATAGAAAAATTAAATATTCTGAATTAGTATTAAGAATATAATATTAAAAGTATTTTCTTAATTATTTAGATAATATTTAATAGTAAAAAATAGATTAATAGCAAGAATTAGTAAATTATACTAGCTTTTTAAAGAAGTAATTAGTTTCTAGTAATAAAACGGTATTTTAATTAGGGAATAGATTCTATATAAAAGAAGCTCTCTTTATATAAAATTAGGAATATATAATATATTAATTAAACTTTAATATATATTTTAAATATAGTTATAATTATATAAGAAGAAAGATAGACTTCTTAGTTTAAGATAAGCTAAATATAAAATAGGCTTTAAATAAATAGATCTAGTTTATTTAATATCTAAGAAATTTCTAGAATTATATATTATTAAATACTTTCGGAAATAATTATTAGGTTTAATAAGATTTCTCTTTTCTCTTATAGGGCTTCTAGTTTAGCTATTTCGTCTATATATGACTTCTAATTAGGAAGTTTATTTAAATATTATAAGTAAATTTATAATAGTAATTCAAGTTAAAATCGAGATTTATAGATATTATAGTCTAGTTTTAGACTAGTATAAGCCGCAAGAATAGCTAGTTAAAAGAGTAAATAGAGCTTTTAAAAGGTTTCTAGTTTAGTAGAATATATATAAAAGGCCCCTTTTCTTTCTTTTTTCTTTTTTTCTCTTTATATATAGTTATTATTTATATTATAAGAACTTTTTGAAAAGTATTATAATTCGGAATTAAGAGTTTATAAAATAATTTCTTAACTCTTTATTTATTTTTATATTAAAAGAAATATTTTATATTTAATTCCTAAAATCTAGTAATAGAATCTTATATTAAGAAAACTATCTAATAATAATAATTAAATAATAATAATTAAATAATAATAATTAAATAATAATAATTAAATAATAATAATTAAATAGTAATAATTAAATAGTAATAATTAAATAATAATAAGAAATAAATAATAGTAAAGCTTATCTAATTTCTAGAATAGTAATCTAATAATAATATTCTCTAAAGACTACAAATAATAGTCGAAAGGAAAAATTAAAAAATATATAAAGAATTAAAGGTAATAAGCTTTATTTTAGATTAAGAAAAGCTTCTATTATTAAATACTTTTTCCTAATTCTTTATAAAAGAGATATATTTTACTTTTTCTAATTCTAGTAATTCTAGAATATATATAATAATACTAGTAGCTTTTTTAATTTTCTAGATACTATTTTACTTATAGTATTCTATAACTATTTCCTTTTCTAATTCTATATTTATTTTAAAATATTTATTATTAACTTTATTTTTAGAGAAATACTAGAATTTATTTCTTTTAATAAATTACTTAAATTAATTCTAATATATATTCTTTGGAATATAATACTATTAAGCTTTTTTAATATATAATATCTTTTTAGTTAATTTATATATTTTACTTTATATAAGCCAAGCTAGTAATATAGTAGCTTTATATTTCTTAACTTGTCTTAATTTATTAATTTAATATTATATATAAGAACTAGATTCTTTTTAGAAATAGGCTTTAAATAAATCTAGTAAATAGTATTAAATTATTTCTTTTTCCTTTAGTATTTTTTATTTTTCTTTATTCTAGCTTTTTTAATATCTTTATTTCTTATTTATATTTGCTTTATATATATTTCTAGAAGTATTTCTCTATTATAGACTTTATTTTATTTAAGTATTCTCTAGATTAGAAAGTATATTTCTATAAATAATATAGTTTCTTTATTATAGACTATATATTATAACTCGGTTAGTAAATATAATATATAATAATAAATTCATTTAAGGCTTCTTTTTATCTATTATAAATATAATAAGTACTTAAATAATTAGTTAATATCTTTTTTTAATTATATTATTTCTTTTAGAATTATAGGCTAAAATAATAATTCTATTAATTTCTAGCTTATTAAGTTTCTAAATTACTATTTCTTTAAATTCTAATTTATTATTTATCTTAAGTTATCTAAATAAATTATATTTATAAATAATTTCTTTCTAAATAAATTTAGTAATCTTCTTACTAATTAGGTTCTTTAAAGATCTAGTTTTAATCTATCTTAAGAAGTTATTTCTAGTAATAACTAGTAAGTTATATTTTTTATAATCTAGTAATTTAACTATATTAATCTCAAGATAATAGAAAAGAAATATAGCTTTTATTAGATATAGAACTTCTTTTTATTTTCTTTTACTTTTATATTAATAAACTTTATAAATATTAATATACTTTTATATATAATTATAATTATCTTTCTAGTAATAATAGCTAGCTATTAAGTAAAAAGTACTTTTTTTTCTAGTATATCTAATCTTATTATATAATTCTTTAATAATAATTTCTCTTTATTTTTAATTATTAATAATAAATTAAAATAAATATATTTTAAATATAATTCTTTATAGTAATTAATCTCTTATATTATAATTTAAAGCTTTTCTATTTAATTTTCGAAACTCGGTTCTAGATATTTTTTCTAGTTTAGAAAGTATTATAAGATATTATATAATATTCTAGTATTATTTAGAATAGCTATTATTTAAGGAATTTAGTAAAATAGTCGGGTTATTAAGTAAAATATAGGAGTTAGTATTATTATTTACTATTTTACTAGAGGTTATATATAAAAGACTATAGCTTTTATTATATAATTTCCGGATATTATTATTTTTTAATATTACTAATTTGCTTCTAGATATAATAAGGCTTTAATTATTAATTTCTAGTAACTAAATACTATTATTTAAATATCTAATAAAGGTCTTAGGAATCTAATTTCTTAAAATAATATTATATAACTAAACCGGAACTACTTTTTTTAATTAAACTTTCTATTTAATAAGTACTATTCTAATAGTATTAAGCTTTATTACTAATTATTTATTAATATTCTTATTATCTTTAATATTACCTTCTTACTATAGGTATCTTAATAATTTATTAGTAGTAATATATTTGGTTTCTTTAATATACTTGACTTTAAAATTAAATAATTAAATTTATACTAGCTAGTAAATTACTAGAGTTCTAGAAAGATCTATAGCTGCTTTATTTAGTTATATAACTAGAATTATACTTTCTATAGATATTTTACTAGCCCTTATAGTACTAGGTAACTAATATTAATTAACCGAAGAAACCCTACTAAAAACAGCTTTTTTACTTACTTTTACTTGAGATATTATAATGCCCGTTTAGTATACATTTCTCTAAGAATATAAATACTAAGTAATTAATACTAGATAAAGCTTTTTTATAATTTGAAATAAGCTAGAAATTAATTATTCTTATATAATAAAGTTATAATTGCGAGAATATAATTTTTACTAAGAAATTAAGCGAATTTTAATATAAAAGTACTATTAAATAATTATATTATACTTTAAGCATATATAACTTTATAGTAATACTATTTTATAAATATTAGAATTAATAGAATTAAAGGAAATAATCTAATTAATAATTGTATTTAGAGAAAATTACTATAAAAACCTTATATTATAGTTAGTTTAAAAAGTATTATAGCCGAGTTTTAATATAAAACCTCGCTTAGATTAATATAAGTTAATAGTAACTATAGTATTTTCTTTTAGTAATATTATATTTTTATTTAGTATTATTTTAGATTCCAGACTTATATTATATAATTCTCTTTTTCTTTTTATTATTATATTAACTAAAAGTTCTATCTTATTTATTTAGACTAGTATTTATTACTAATATAATTATTTCCTAACTTTCTAATAAATTATAATATAACTTATAGAGTATTAAAATAATAATAAGTTTTTCTTAAAGAATTTATATAGCTTATATTTATTTATTACTCTAATTTCATATTATATCTTTTTTTATTAAGTAGTAAATAGGTTTAGTAATAATTATAAAGCCTTTAATTCAAATATAATAATAAATAATAAATCTAATAAATGCCTTGCTTTTAGTTATACTATTATAATATTTCTATTTTAAGATCTTAGTAATTCCTAAACTTAAAGGGCTTCTTCTAAGTATTCTATAAATAAAGCTAATAATAATTATATTATTATAATAGAATTGCGATTTTTTTCTAATACTAGCTCTAGCTTATTTAACTTTATTTAAGGTTATATCTAGATTTTAAAGGTATTTAAATATAAAATACCAAATATTAAATAAAATAAGCTATTTATTATAGTCTATATAAGGTTTCTTAATTCTAATATTATTAATAAATAATATAGTAATTTTAGGAAATAGATTTTCTAAAATAGTTATAATAACCTATATAAATTATATAATAGAATTAGTAATTCCCTAAGATAATATAGTTATTCTTAATAATTCTAGAAATATTATAAATATAATTAAATCTCTATTATAAGTATCTAGTATAAATTAATTATATTTGAAAAAGAAATTAATTAGAGAAATATAAATATATTTAGTAAATTTCTTTAAAATCTTATTAGTAAATAGAAATAGATTAGTATCTTATAGAATTACTAAATTCATTTTTATAATAGTATTAATTAGTTAGTAAATTCCAGTAATCTTTTTTATAACTAAGAATTATAAATTCCAGTAAAGTCTATTATATTTCTTAAGAACTTTATAATTTAGATATTTTAATAATATTTTTACTATTACTAATACTAGAGCTTTAGGATATAGGAAATTCTTTTCTTACTAGGCCTTATATTTAATAGTCTTAATTAGAATAGGTAAACTAATATTCTTATAGACTTTTCTTATTTTTTTCTAATTAAATATAATTATACTTTTTTAATTAATTATTAATTCTTGAAATATAGCTAGTTTCTTTTCCTAGAGCTAGTTACTAATATCTAATTATTTAAGATATTCTAGAATAAGTTATAAATCTCTTAAAATAACTAATATTCTTAATAAAAAATAATTCTTATATTTCCTAATATATTTTTATAAATATTCTCTAGTTTTAAATTTTTTAAACTAGTTCGGATATTTACTAAGGCCTTTTCTAGTTCTATTATTAGTATTTATTAGTTAAATCTTTTTATTTTTTATTTTATATATTTCTATAACTAGAAATAAATTATAATTATTATTATTATTTTAAGAGTTATAGCTATTTTCTCTAGTATTCTTTTTATCTAATCTCTAAAGTTTATAACTTTCTTATTTAGCTTCTTCTTATTTAAATATAAAGAGTGCCTTTTTATCTAGTATTTTAATATATTTTCCTTAAGCTTTTATATATTCTAGAATTCTTTCTAATTTTGGGTTCTATATTTCTTAGCTTTAGAAATATATTTCTTTATTATTAGAAGATATTATTCTATTTCTTTTTTAGAAATATTTTTATTTAATACTCTTTTTATTTCTTTTTCTATTAAATCCAGAACTATTTTTAATAATATTTTAATTAGAATCTTTTCTATTTTAGTTTCCCTAAAAATATTATTAATTTCCTAAACTTCTAAACTTAAAATAAAAAAATTAATAAGAAATTCCGGTATTTTCCTATTTTCTCTAATATTACTACTAGTTATAATACTAGGCTCTATTTTTTTTATTTTTTTAGTTTCTTATTTCGTATTATTTAATTCCTTAATTCTGGAAACTTAATACTTTTAAACTATTACTTTTTTCTATTTCCTAATATTTTTTAAAAATAGAATAATTATAATAATATAAATATTCTAATTATTTTTAGGATTAGTAAATTTTTTATCTTATAAATTATTACTTTTATATATAATATTCATTTTTATTTTTACTAAAAATAATTAACTAAATAGAATTTTTAGAGCTTTTTTAATTAGAAAAAACATATTATTATATTTTATTCTATTTATAATTTCAGTTTTAAGCTTTATTATTTCTATAAATTCAAATTTAGCCCTAATAATCTATAGTATTATATACTATTTTACTAATATTTCTAAAAATCTTTTTAAGGAAAATATTAACTTTAGTTCTAGTATTAATTATTTCTTTATATTTAATATTTTATTTATTATATAAGCTATAGCTACTAGTTTTATAGATCTTTTAATATATTTAATTATATTTAATATAATAACATTTCCTATTTATAAAATAATAAAATAAGAAATATTATTTTTAATTTATTAGTTCTAAAATATAATAGCTAGATTTGGTATTTTTAAGGTATTAATAAATATTCTTATTTCTTTCTAAGTTTTTAGAAATGAAATAGTTACTTTCTTTAGTAATCTTATTAGAATATTATTAATTTTAAAAGTTCTATATTTATTATAATTAAAAATATACTAGATTACTAATTTGTTTTATTTATTTCCAGAAGTATTAATATTTATATTCTTAGTTAGGCTATTCTTTTATTTATTATTTCTTAAAATAGTATTTTTTTTGGCTTCTTATATAAAGTAGCTTCTTTTTAGCTCTAGTTCGTTTTTAGAAAACCTTTTTAATTATTTCTATTTCTTTTTTTCTTTTTTTTTAATAAAGAATTTATTATAGTATTAATAGAAATACTATTTATAGTTAAATTTTAATATTATTTATTAATTCCAGAACCTGAAATATTAGTAATTCTAATATAATTTCTTTTAAGGCAAAGTAGCTATTTAGGTTTCCTAAATATAATTTATTTATTTCTATATATAGATTCCGGTTAGCTAATTCCCTTTTCTTTTTCTTACTTAATAAACTAGGTATTTCCTATTAATTTCTAGATATTTTTAGGTCAAGTATTTAAGTTATAATTGAATTCTTCTTTTTAGACTTAAAAAATAATTTAATTAAACTACTAGTATTTACTAGTAAAGAAAAAGGAATTATTTTCTTATTTAGACTTAAATAGTTCTTTATACTATTTTCTATTAAATTAGTAAATATATTTATAATTTATAAGCTCTTTTATTAGTAAGTAATAGAACTAAGAAATATAAATATATTCTAGATTAATATTATTATTCTTATTTCTATTATAGTATTTATAATAAATTTATTCTTTTAGTTCTGGATTTATATTATAAGCTATATTAACTTAAATAATATTCTTTAATTATATTTAAGACTAACTTTTTCTAGAATATAATAATTTAGACTTTCTATTTATTCTAGTTTATTTACTATAGCTATTATAATATTCTTTATAACCTTTATTATAATTTCTAATATATTTTTTCTGAAAACCCGAATTATATTTATTAGGCTATTAATACTATTAATATTATTATAGTTAACTAGATTATATAAATAGGCTATAGATATCTTCCCGAATTATAATAATAGCTATATTGAATTATTTTTATAAGTTCTTTTAAGTTATAATAATAATAGATAGTTTTTTTTAGACTTCTTATTAACTAGTTAATATTATTTCTTTTAGGTTTATTACTTTTAATAAGTTTTATATAATTAGCTATAGGCTGGGTTTTCTTCTTACTTATATTTATAGCTATTTTAGGAAGTATAATAAGAAAAATTAGTAAAAAGTAATTATTTTCTGGTTTAGAAACTATATTATAAACTATTATATTTAAGTATTCTTATCTAAATCTAGATATATCTAGACTATTAGTAATATTAAAATAGTATTTCTTTTCTTTATATTAATAAAATATTACTATTTTCTTATATATTTTATTATATTTATAAATAGAAATATTTATAAGTTTAAAGTTTATATTTTTAAGAATATAATTTCTTATTAGAATAAATAATTCTCTTATAAATTCTTAGTATTAAATTATTTCTTTTATTTCTTTTCTTTTTAATAACTTTTTTAATAACTTTTTTAATACTTTATTAAATATATTAATATAAGACTTAGAAAAGATTTCTTTATTCTAGACTTATATAATAATCTAATTAAGAAAGTTATAGCTAATTTTAAGTATTTCCTAGTTATATTCTCGGAATTTCTTTAGTAAAACCTTAAAGAATTTAGTTTTCTAATAATTTCCTGAATTATTAGTATAGTATTTTAATATAGCCTTAATCTAATTCTTATAAATAAGAGAGATATAATAAATAATTCTTTCTCTTTTAGTATTATTAGAAATATAATAGTTCTTATATATATTTATATACTATTTCAAGAATATAGAAATATTATTGTCTTAAAACCATAATACTTTATAAGCTCTTATAAGTAATAAATTTAAATCCGGTACTAGTATATATTTATTTTTAGTTATATTAATCTTAATAATTTCTTCTATAATTAATTATAGAGTTTCTATATCTGAGACTTCTATTAATAAGGTTTCTAAAGAACTAATTTCTCGTTTAAATATATCTTTTAATTTAGGAACCGGAATTAAAAAGAAACTAGTTAATAATAATAGATATAATTAAGTTTTAAGTTTTAATATTAGTAATAATAAGATAATAGCTTTTCTAATCTTATTTCTATTACTTATACTTTTTTTTCTATTTTATTAGCTTAATACCTATAGTATTTTTCCTTATTTTTATTAAACTAGATATATTTAATAATACTATTAAAGATAATAATAAATATAATTTTTCTAATTTTTCTAATTTTTCTAACTTTTTTGAATTCTTTTTCTTTTCTTTCTCTAGAAGCTTTTCTAGATTATTTATATAATTTCTTATTTCCGATTTCTTTTTAATTTTTATTTCTAGTTTCTATTTATTATTTTATTTAAAATTAAGGATATTTCTTTTTTTTTAAATATCTTTTTCACATTTAGAAATAAGTTTTTTTACTAAAACTAATACTATCTTTATTCTAATCTTTATTATAACTAAAAATAATATATAAATTAATAGTATAACTTTATTTCCGAATACTAAAATCTATTTCTAACTAAAGTCTAATTTATATTATTTTAGTATAATATTTCTTATTTTATTTCCTTTATTTTTTTCTTTTTATAATTAGTCTCTATTTTTATTACTTCTATATATTATACTAATAACTATATCTTATAGCTAACCCGTATTTAAGTTACTAAATATATTAGAAATTAATATAAGATACTAAAATTAATATTTATATATCTTTAATATTTTGGCCTTAGACTTAAAGTATTATAATAGCCCTTTTTTTCTTTAATTTATTAAGCTAATAATTTGCCTTATAAATATCTTTTAAATTTTTATAAAAATATTACCTTAATTATAAAGTTTTAATTTTCTTTATATTACTTATTATAAAATATATAAAAAAAAACTATAATAAAATAAAAACCTATATAAAATATACTAGAGTATAAAATATAACTTAAAAGTAAAATAATAAATTAAAAGTATAAATAGTAAAATATAAATAGTATATAGTATATAAAAGCTTAATTAATTAAATACTTAGAAGAAATTATTTTTTAGAATTATAGAAAAACTAGCTTTTTTATATAATTCTTATAAGTTATATATAAAAGGCTATAGCCTTTACTATATAAATAAAACCTTAAAACTATTAAAATAATATAATTTTTAGAAAATATAGCCTATTATACTATAATATCTGAACTAGATATCTAAATTAGATATTTAATATCTTTATTAAATATCTAGATATCTAAATACTTTTATTATTAAACTCTTTTTATAAACTTATTATAAATTACTTTATTTTTAAATCTTTCTTATTATAAATTATATATATATTAGAAAGGGCTTAGCCTTAAGAATTTAGTATAATAGAATTATAAAATAAATAAAGAAATAGAAAAATAATATTAATTTTATTATTTATAGTAATAAGAAAGTTCTAAATTATTTTAATACTAGACTATTCTAATATAAAGTAGAAAAGTTAACTAATAATAATTTCTAGGAATTATTTAAAAATAATTTTAGTAATTTTAATCTCGAAATATTTAATTAATTAGATTAATATATATTATATTAATTACAAGCTATTTTATAATATAATAGTATTTATATTAAATAAAATAATAAGAAACTTATTATTATATAGTTTTTAATTAATACTATTTAGGAAAAAGAATAATATATCTAAATTATAACTAATATTATTATTACTAGACTAGATCTTAATACGAGTTCTATTATCTTATTATATATATTTTTTAATAATAGTATTATAAGAAATTAATATATTAAACTAATTATTACTTATATTTCTTTATTACCTATAATTACTTTTACTAGTACTAGATTATAGAAAATTAATAATAACAGATTTCTATTATTTTTACTATCTTTAAATAGTTCTTTAACTAATTCTTTTATTATAAAACTAATTAGAGAAATAGTAAAAATATATACTAAAATATAGAAATATAATAGAACTAATAATAGTTTTAATTAAAAACTTGCTATTTTTCTTAATATTTACTAATATATAAAGCTTTTATAAAAGATATTAATAAAATCTTTCCTTATTATATTAAAGAAACTAATATAAGATTACTTTTATAATAACTAACTCTCTTAATATATATATAAAGAGGCCTATATAAATATTTATAGCTTTTTTAAAGAGTTTAGTTTCTAATATTAAAATTTAAATAAATGAAATTTTATTATAATAATAACTATAATAGTCTAATATTCTAAAAAAAAAAATATTTAAACTTATTTAATTACTAATTAATAACCTATATAAATTATAATATAGACTAGTACTTATTCTATAAAATACCGAATTCCTATATAATAAGATTATTACTTTTTATTAAGATATACTAATATATTAATATATAGTTTCGAATTCTTTTTCTAATCTCGGCTAACTTATTAATAAGCTTTAATTATTTATTATTATTTATAAGAAGAAATAATAAATTAATATCGAGATTCTTTTTATTAATTAATAATACTATTTTTAAAATTCTTTAAATTATTATTTATCCGGAAATTATTAATATAAATCTAGCTATAACTTCGGAATCTATAATAATTATTTCAAGTCTCGTAATTATAATAATTATATTTCGAAGTTGTATTTTATATATAAGAGACCCGAATACTATTTATAGAAGTATATATTAGAGAAATAAAAAGCTAAAAAGACTCGATTTAAAAATAGAAATATTTATTAATTTAAATTCCGAAACTTCTATAACTTTAATAAATGCTTTAATAATACTTATATATAATATATTACTGAAATTAAAAAGGAAGAAATAATAAGAATAATAAAAACAAACTAGAGAATAATGCTTTTAAAGCTTTACTAGTAGAAATAAATAAAGAAAAGAAATATTACTTAGATTTTTATTTTATTTCTATTAAGAGCTTTCTAGCTACTTTTATTACTCCTGCTTCTATTATTTCTATAACTAATACTCTTATAAATAATCTTATTTCTCTTTTTTTTTAATTTTTTATTAGATAATAAATAAAAACTATATTTTAGAATCTATTAAATAAATAGAAAATACTCAGATATTTATAATTAATAATATATTAAGATATAATACTTATTACTTTTATAGAATTATAATTAATACCAGAGCTTTTAGATTCTTAATTACTAGTTCTAACTAATTTCAAGCTTTATAATAAACTAATAATAGTATTAAACTTAATAAAATTACTAAAAATTAAATTAATATCTAGTTTAATATCGGATCTATATTTTCTATTAGATTTATAGTAATAAGAATACTAATTAAATAAGTATAATTTTATATTATACTTATAAAAACTTTATTTTTATTTAGCTTAGCTAATATAAACAAGCTAAGGATTTGCTTTAATAATCTTATTAATTATTTCATTATTTCTATTAGATACTTTATACCTATAATATAATATTTTAGATATTTTTTCTTATTTTAAAATACTATACTATAAAGCTTTATTTCCGAATTCTTTATTTATAATTCCTGCTTTTTTATAAAAGTCGAATTATAATATCTATATTACTATTTTAGTTATTTATTTATTAGTAAGCTCTAAAATGTACTAGAATAAGTAGGCTATAATATTAATATAAAAGCCCTTAAATACTTTATAAAATACTATAAATAATACCAGAAATTCGAATAATTACCGGAATAATTCAAGTTTAATCTAAGAAATAATATTAGTTTTAATTACTTTATTATTATTAATATTTTCTATATTTCTAATAAGCCTATACTTTATATTATTAATAAAGATACTTAATATTAAGCCGGCTAATAGCTTTAAAATATAAGTATATTATATATTTGGGATATCCTAAAGTAATATTAGATTAATATCTATTTAGGCTTTTCTAATTAGATTATAGCAGATATCGGAAAGTAGTTTATTAATAAAAAGTTTATTTAATTTATAAATATTATAAGAACTAAAGTTAAAATCGTTTTTATAAAAGCTTATAATTCTATTAGAATTATAGAATATTATTATAGCTCGATTTAATATACTTATTTTATTATTATAGCCAAAATTAATAGAATTAATAAGAATATTATATTCTAAATAGCTTTTAAGGCTATTAATAATTTTATTTTAATTCTCTTAGTTTATAGTACTTTACCTTAAATAACTAAATATAATATCTTATTACTAATTATATTATAATAATTAGTAGTATTTAAAAAGGTAATAGTAGAAATTTAGAAGCTTTAAACTAGATACTAAATTACAAATACCCCAAATACCCGAAATAGTTCTAGTATTATTAATATTTATAAACTTTTTTTAAATTCGAATATTTTTATATAATATAAAGGAAATATTAGTTAATCTAATAATTAGAATAGGCTATATAAGCTAGTAACTATTAATAGAAAGAACTATATACTAGCTCTATTATATAATAATACTATCTTTTATTTAACTTTTATAAAATCCTTTTATATAAGAAATATTAAAATTATTACTAATAACCCTAAACCTAAAACTATTCTCGAACTTTATAATAAGACTAAAAATAATACAGGTATAATTTCTTCTATTATTCCTGCTATTTTATTAAAGTATAATAAAAAATACTTTTATAAAAACTCGAATATTATAGTATTTCTATAGGATAATAATTTATATAAGAATTCTCGTTAAGTTAAAATTATAAGCTTTCTAGAAAAGAATATATTTAAGGTTACTTTTAGATTTCAGATACTAAAAGAGATATATATTTTTAATTTCCGGTTTATTAATAAAATTAAGAATAAGGATATAAAAAGAAAGTTTAAGAAATTAAAACTAGTTATTTAAACTTATAATAATAATAAGAAATATATAGTATTAATATAATTACTTACTATTTAATATATTAGTTAGAGAATTATCTTTAATATTATTATTATAATAATAAATATTATAGAATTATATTTATATAATATTTTATAAGCTTATATCTAATTAATAATCTTATTTAATTATAATTTTTATATTAACTTATCTTATAAGCTTACTAGAGAACTAAATCTAAAGAATAATTCTATTCTAAAAATTATAAAACTATTATATAATATATTAAAAGCTAGAAACTACTAGTTTAAAACTTATTATTTCTATTATATTAATAAGCTTTTTATAAAATAGTTAACTTATAACTCTTGCCTTTTTTATAATAATAATTTTTCGGAATTATTAGCCTTTAAACTAATAATATTCTATTTATTAGAACTAATAATTTTATAAAAATAAAGTAATTAAAGCTTTAAAAAACTAAATTCTTAACTAAGAAATATAAATACTTTATTTCTAATTATAATCTCAAGTTTAATAAAGGTATTATTTATATAAATACTACTAAAATTACTTTTATATAAAAATACTAATATAAAAACCTCTGAATTATTTCTATAAAGAATATTACTACTATAAGTAATAGAAGTATTATTTATTAAGATTTCTTTATTAAGAACTAATATATTACCTAATATACTAGAAAAGTATATATTATATTAGTTTATTAACTAGAAGCTTTATATAATCTATTATTTATTATTTAAGCTATTAAACTTTCGGAAACTAATATAAAGGCATTTAATAAATACTATATAATTAGATATAGAGAAATAAATTAAATATAAATAAAACAGGAAATAAATATATAAAATAAAAGAATATTATAGAAATAAAAGAATATTATAGAAATAAAAGAATATTATAGAAATAAAAGAATATTATAGAAATAAAAGAATATTATAGAAATAAGAAATTATAGAATAAAGAATATTATAGAATAAAAGAATATTATAGAATAAAAAGAATATTATAGAAATAAAAGTTATTATATAAAAAGGCTATAGCCTTTAGTATATAATTAAAATTTTTAGAAGTAATATAAATATATAAAGTATTTAGAAAACTCAATATTAGGCCAAATTAGGGAAATTTATATATAATTAGAAAAAAGTATTATTTTTTCGCATTTTTTAGAAAGTTTCTAGTATTAATATAGCTATTTCTTTAGAAGTTATATAATTAATAATTACGAAATACGAGATATAGGATATAAGTAATAAATATAAAATACGGATATAGTTATTATTGGTACAGCTGTTCCTTTGGGAGAGTCACGGACACGGGACACGGGACAACGGGACATGGGCAATGGGACATGGGCAATGGGAACATGGGATACGGGACATGGTCCATGTGACCTCGCGTCCCATTGGGTGACTCGACTAGTAGACTAGAACCCCTTTAGTTAGCAGATTTAGGGATCGCATAATCAACACCACGATATTGCATCCCTACTTCTGAAAAAAAACAACTTTACCGAACCATACGCCAAATAGCACGTTTCT